>NC_067167.1:29438353-29806897 GCF_903995435.1 Acomys russatus | reverse complement strand
GAGGCATATCAATAAACAAGCATCAGCCAGGATAGTTTGACACGTTATGTGGCTTTTGTTATAACTTAATTGGTGGAGTGCTTGCCTACCAGGCAGGAAACCCCAGCACTGCATAAAACTAGGCATGGTATCAAAGTTCAAGCATCCTGGACTAGAGTCAGGACAATGACCAGTTCAAGGGCATCCATAGCTACATAGCAAGGTTGAGGTCAGAGTAGACTCCAGGATACCCTATCTGCCTGCCCCCCCCCCCCCCCACACACACACAAAAGAAAAAAGAAAGAAAATATTTCAATTAAAAAGATAATGGTTTTTCCCAACAAGGGGACATGGCCAAATATGCGGCACCAGAGATCGTGTGAAAGTCAGTCCCCAGTCTCCACTTAACTGTGAAGAATATTCTGTCCCTTGGCTAGATCTGGGTAGGGGTTTGATGATGACTGCACATATTGTCCTTGGTTGGTGCCTTAGATCGAGCAGAACCGCTGAGCCCAGATCCGCCCATCATAGTGTTCTTCTTGTAGGGTTCTAGGACCCTCTGCATCCATTTATTTCCCTATCTCCTATATTTTTCTCACCTACAGTCTCAATAGGATATCCTCCCCTCTGTCCCACTTTCCTGGTAAAGAAGACTTTCATGGGGCATGCCTCTTGGGCTACTGTCCAGTTATAAGTGAGTATATACCATTTGAGACTCTCTGCTTCTGGGTTAGCTCACTCATTATGATCCTTTCTAGTTCAATCCATTTGTCTACAAATTTTGGAAATTCCTTGTTTTTAATAGCTGAATAGTATTCCATAGTGTAAATGTACCCCAGTTTCTTTATCCATTCTTCTACTGAGGGACACTTAGGCTGTTTCAATGTTCTGGCTATTATGAATAAGGCTGCTATGAACATGGTTGAGCATATGTCCCTGTTGTATGCTGGAGCATCTTCTGAGTATATTCCAAGGAGTGGAATGGCATTCAGAGGAAGGATAGCAGACAACCAAGAAAAGACTTGATACCCTAGCATCATATTCAGGGGGAGGAGGTCCCCCTCAGTCACAGTCATAGGGAAGGGGTGGGATGAAAGTAGGAGGGAGGGAGGGGGGAATGGAGGAATGAGAGGATGCAGGGGATGGGATAGCAAATGAGATGTAATATGAATTATTTTATTTTCAATAAAAATGTGTTTAAAAAAAGATAATGGTTTTTCAAAATTAGAAAAAAATAAATGGATGTGACTTAATGCAGTTTAAGCATGGAAGGGTCAAGAGCAATGCTCAAAGAAGCCAATGGATGGGGAGGCCTGCTGGCACTCAGAGGAAGGATAGCAGGCTACCAAAAAGAGACTTGATACCCTATGAGCATAAACGGGGGAGGAGGCCCCCCTCAGTCACAGTCAGAGGGGAGGGGAGTAAGAGGAAAATGGGAGGGAGGGAGGAATAGGAGGATACAAGGGATGGGATAAGAATTGTGATGTAATATGAATAAATTAGTAAAATATATTTTTTTAAAAAGAAATATAGGCAGTGGGCTGATAAATGTCCCATGTGCTCCATGCGCTTGCAAGAAATAGCTGTCAAAGATATTGTACTGAACAATTGGCACAATTAGAATGAACTCTGTGAACATGGGTGGAAGGAATAGCATGAGTTGTTTGGATCTAATGGCAGAGATCCAAGTAAGGAAGCCATGATGAGGGTCTTTATAGTGCCCTTGATACAATAGGAGTTGATTTGCAAGGTGGTTTTTCATTTATTGTTGACTTTTGTTTCTTTGTTTTGTGAGAGTGTTGTTGTTGTTTAGCTAATGTGATACTACTCAAAATTTATTTCATGTTGTTGGGTAGACCAGAGCTAAGGGAACCTGCTGAAAAATGTGTGCTTTCTGGTGGTGAAGAAGAATTTAGAATCAGAACTTCCTGTGGGAAGAGTTGTCTAAATAAGTAACTAAATCCATTATCATCAAAAGTTGTTGAGTTCTATTATAAACCCCTATGAGGATTTGTCTGTATAAATTAATTTGGATAGTGATGATGCACATAATTATGATAAATATTTAAAAGTTTAGAATTGTTACAAATAGCATAGATCCAAGGCCTTCCCTACCTAGGGGCCGTCTGTACAGTTGCAGTAATCAATAGTGCTCAATAGGAAAGATACAATTTTCAATGACTCATCACCCTGATACTGTGTTAGTTTCTTTTAACCTTTTTAATCAAGGAACATTGGGAAAAAACAAGGAGTTAGCAGTATACAAACATCCCATGCCATTTTCCAAATTGCTTTCTAGTCAGCAAAAGAACATTTGCTGACTAGAAAGTCCAGTAAATTTTACAAGTGGAATCAAGCAAAATGCTAATCAATTTTTCTCCTTTTTTTTTTCTTTTGGGTTTCTAGAGACATGGTTTCTCTTTGTAGGCCTGGCTGTTCTAGAACTTGCTCTATAGAGATGAGGCTGGCCTCAAACTCAAAGATTCTCCTGCCTCTGCCTCCTAAGAGCTGGGATTAAAGGCACATACCACCACAGCCGGGCTCAATTCTTTTTTTTAAGTATTGCTTTTTTTTTTTTTTTTTTTTGTAATTTATTCAGATTACATCTCAATTGTTATCCCTTCACTTGTGTCTTCCCATTCCCCGCCCCCTCCCTTTTTCATCCTATTCCCCTCCCCCAGGTCTGTGCCTGAAGGGGACCTCCTCACTCCTCAGTTCTTATATATATTAAAATACTTTTATTTTTTTAGAGCCCATCTGAGAAGTAGATGCTTCCTGTGATACAATAGTACAACCTATTTCTTTTATTTCTGTCCCTCTGCAAATTGCTTTTGTGTGATGTACTGCACCATAGGATGCTTGGGCAGAGAGCTGATGCACAAACTCATTTTAAGAAACAAAACAACTTCAGTTTCTACAGCAAGAGAATAAATACCACATTCCAAGTCGATATAGGATCTGGCACCTTGACACTTCAAATCTGAGATAAATTATCCGGAAGGCCCGCTATCTCTTTCCCTGACCTCTGAACGCACAGCTTTGGTGACCTTGAATGTGAGCAGAATATAATGCTAAGGCCATTCCTCATTGGCATGAATTAGCAGTTTTTAATGTATGCCTCTGTAATCATCAGCCTATTTTTTTTTCAGCGTGTAATTTCTATCTCCCTAAATCAGTTTAACCAGAAGCATGTTGTGGATGTGACTCATTTCATCGGTGTCAGTGGTTAGCATTACGTTGCTGCAACAAGGCCCCCTGACAGGTTTCCAGGCATAGGAAAATTGTCCATTTCAATTAACAGGACACCTAGGCTATTTCCCTGTCGAGAAATAATAAAAGTATACAGAAATTTGCCTCCTCTCAGAGAAAGGAGAAGGTACTATGTACTATAACTAGGAAGTCAGTTTCTGTTTTCCTCTTCAGGACCCAACATCTTAGTAGGAAACCAATGTAAGTCACACAGAATGAAAAGTATGTGCTAAAACTTCAAGACATGGCTTTCTGAATCTCTGCACTGTGTGCGAGCACCAGACAGAACGTCCCCAATTCTGTTACATCAGTATAAGAAGAAATAAACATATCCATGAATTTATGTTGCTGTTACTTCTTCTTGCCCCTTTTCCACAACAGACCTTGGTTTTCTGTGCTGTATTGTTCTAATGGTGGTGTCTTGTTTACTCTGTGGAACTTTTGAAAAGAAATCTGTTTTGTTTAGTTCCTACCCCAAAACTACAGAAGACTAATAGACAAGATATAAGGCCAAAAAGACATTGTAATGATGACTTTAGAAAGCAGCTTTTCAGCAATGCTTTGAGGAAGCTAGAAACCATAATATCACCTCATCACTTGCCTGGTGCATGATAGACTTTTAATATACTTAGATGTGCAAACCTGGCTATTTCAATCCTTTTCTTCCTATGCCTATTATGCATGTGTATATATGAATGTGTTCAAATATATGTAACATGTGTATACACGTTTTTGCTTATAGTTTGTGAAAATGAACAAGAGAAAGGATTAAACAAGAGAATAACTGAAGCAAAACTCCTTTCAGCCACAGAAACATTTTTTTGCAAATGTATATGGGTACTCTTTGGATAGACTGTTTCGTATGGCTAAGCTTCACAAACTCGTCTCTGTAGCAGGCTGCACATTTATTTCACTGAGGGACAACTGAATTGTGGACCTTCTGAGAAAAGAACGGAGCTAGATAAAGGGTAGAGATTCTCTCATGAGCATGATAAATAAGAAGCCTTTCTTCTGGTAAATTGCTCTTTCTCCTACTGGTGTTTATTGCTTTTTGTACAGAATTATGGCTAGAAAGTTACCCGAACCTGTCCCTCATATACAGTGACCCTTATTTTATTGATGTAAACTTAACATTATGTCAAGATTGTTCTTTTTAAAATACCCAGGTATTGTTTTACAGACAAAGCTATACACAATTCGGAAGCTAGTATGGTGAACACTGAACCAGGAAAATCTTACCTTAAAGATGAGCATCCCTGGCACAGAGGCTAATGTGTTCCAAACAAGGAAATTGGCTAGAGGTAGAAAGGCTGGGAGGCTGCTACCAGCTGCTCCTCAGAGAGAGTATTCTGTCCTGCTGAGTGCTGTGTGACTCACAATAGAATCAGAGGTTTTTAAGTTTCAGAATGCCCAATCCTATAGTTTATAGTTGTTTTGTTTTTAATGAAGCAGTTGCTCATGATGCAGTTCCAGGCTACACAGGCACTCATTCTATAAAGCACATTTGCCTTCAGCTTGTGGCCATCTTCTTGGCTCTGCCTACTGAAAGCTGGTATTACAACCATGTACCACCATGCCAGGCTCAAGCCTATATAGTTAAAGGAAATAATTTAAAGCAGTTCATATTCTTTTAGTTTATATCCTGAAGAATTTAATTTTTTTTTAATTTTTTTTATTAATTTATTCTTGTTACATCTCAATGTTTATCCCATCCCTTGTATCCTCCCATTCCTCTCCCCCCCCCCCATTTTCCCATTATTCCCCTCCCCTATGACTGTTCCTGAGGGGGATCACCTTCCCCTATATATTCTCATAGGGTATCAAGTCTCTTCTTGGCTACCTGCTGTCCTTCCTCTGAGTGCCACCAGGTCTCCCCCTCCAGGGGACATGGTCAAATGTGAGGCACCAGAGTACGTGAGAAAGTCATATCACACTCTCCACTCAACTGTGGAGAATATTCTGACCATTGGCTAGATCTGGGTAGGGGTTTAAAGTTTACCTCCTGTATTGTCCTTGGCTGGTGCCTTAGTTTGAGCGGGACCCCTGGGCCCAAATCTGCCTATCATATTGTTCTACTTGTAGGTTTCTAGGACCCTCTGTATCCTTTTATTTTGCTATTCTCCCATGCGTCTCTCATTTAGAGTCCCAATAGGATGCCTTCCAAGAATTTAATTTTTTATAAATGATAAATAACTCATTCACTTACATGTTTATTATCTTGTCAAAATGAGTGGACCTCCTCTTTATGCCCCTTTTACTTTTGCTAAGTAACTACTGAATCTTACCATAAATGGATACCTACATGATCAAGATGGCTGTTCATGTCTATGTTTTTATCCTCTTACCAAATACTGGGGAAAGAGAAATAAGCTATAATAATTGATAATATAGAGCCATTATCAAGTAAGTTAAGTGACTTAAACACTGTTGACCCTATTGACTATAAAATTGTGGGACTACTAAGCTTGCAGAAAAAGAGTAGGAAAGCAACCATATTTTCCTGAGTGCACAGATGTGTGCTCAACTGTGAAATAAGTTATATGTAGGATGCTTTATGAAATTCCCTGTGAAGGCTTCATTCCCGTTTCCCAAAGGACAGATATGTTGTACAGGACACTCACATTCAACTTGAGAGCTTCAAATTATTTAGAAGCAACGACGCTTGGATTCAAACAGACAGAACCCCAGCCAAAATGAGTGCTTGCCTTTACACATCAAAGCTTTGCAAATGTGATGTAGGAATCTCTGAGAGCCTGAGAACCTTTCTGAAGCCTATGAGACAAAGGGCGTGGCTTTGTGTTGTTTTTGTTGGGGAGGGGGATTGTTCATTTGCTTGTTTTGTTTGTGTGTCTTGTGGTAGCAAACTCAAGAGTCTTCCTAATGTTAGAGAAGTGTTCATGCCGATGAGTGATGTCTCCATGGGGAATAGTGACTGCATTCATAATTTTACAGTCTTTTTGTAACCATTATGCAGTAGTTTGTCAGAGGTTATGGTAACAGGCCGACTGAAGAATCCGAGCCCCCCTGGAGCTTTCCATGAAACCAGACATTTTAAAAGTTTGCCAATATGTAAAGCATTGTCATCCTCAAGATTTTTCACTGTCATAATGATTATGTGAGGACAATATAGGGAGCTTGTTTAGTTCAGTAAGTGTTGCACTGATAAGCCTGCAGAGGAGAAGCATTGTCCTACACTTTCTGCTTTTTCATGTTAGTCAGCTGTGTGTCTCCTCATGTAGCTCACATGCCCTAAGGCTTTGAAGGAGCCTTAAGTTGTAATAGTAAAAATGAGTGGTAAGAGGTGAACCATTTCTCCCTCTCTTATTTTTAATTTTTAAGACTCTAATTACATTTCTCATATCTTTCTCTTCCCTTCAAGCCCTCCCACATACCCTTCATCATTCTCTTTCAAATTCATATGCTCTTTTTTCATTTATTGTTATTGCATGCAAATGTGTGTGTGTGTGTGTGTGTGTGTGTGTGTGTGTGTGTGTGTCTATATCCTCAGTCTGTATAATGTTATATGAATGTAGGTTTTGAGAACCACTATCTTAGCTCAGGCATCCTCACTAAGTGAAATGGGGAGGTACAGCATGCAACACAAGAACCCTATCCTTAGCTTCTCAATGAAAAAGAATCTATATCTTAGTGAACTTTTGTGCTACATATAGAAATATTGGTTCCCTACTGTATTTTGGTTGTTTACTTACCTCATTCTACAAGGCAATTGGGCAATTATTGCTCATTTATTGGAGTTCATGATTATGGATCATTACTGCAATCAGGTATTGAAATCAAACCCATCTGATTTAGCAAAGGCCTAAAAGCCCACAACAGGAAGAACTGGTCATTAAACTCATATATTCCAGAGTGAGGAACGAGAATCCCCAAAGTTAGCTTTTTCAAGGGGATTTTTTTAATTCGTTTGATTACACCTCTCCTTCCTGAATGTTGTCAACAGGTTGTGGGGCAAAGGGGGGCATCTTACTAGAAATTCAATAACTTCTTTGACTATGGCTTTAGTGTGCGCCAAGTCTTTATGGAAGAGAGGCAAAGATGCCTTCTGATTCCCTCAAACACAGGGAACACAGGCTTTAGATACTCAAGGTGCAGATCTTACTGTGCAGTACACCTTGGGGTGGTACCTGACCAGGCAGGAGCAATGACTCAAAGTGGGTGGGGGGAGACTCAGCCCTAATTTCATATATTCTCACTAGAGCCACAGTTGAATGTTTCCTCTGAGGCAGAGATTAAACCTGTCTGGGCTTCTCTTCAGTGGCTTCTTATTTATTGTATTTTTGCCATTCATACTGTCACATTTATTATGTAATTATGTTTGAATTTTAAAAATGAAGCTACAGGAAATGGTGCCGGCTTTCTTTCCTTGATGTGATCTGTTGTCTTATGGAAATCCTGCTTGTATGTTATGTATTTTATTATCTTGACAGCACTGGGATAACAGGTACTTTATCCTGCATTTACTGTAACTGATAGTTAATTGTAAAGTGGTCTCCTTCATTTAAAGTGTGTGTATGGAGCTGGGGTAGTGCTCAGTCACTGTGTTCAATCTTCAGTATTGATTACTAATTATATAATTAAGTGATATTCTTAAAGATGTTTCTTTAAGTAAAAAGGGGATATATATCCAGATGAGAAAGCTCACATGAGTGTACTTTGAATATGAACTAGAGTGTTGATCTTTATGCAAAGGGGTACTCATGATGTCACATTTAGGCAACTATGATTAATCCATGAGTATTTTGACATGATACACCTTATACCTGTATTCAGAGTAATTTCCCCTTTAGAGTGAATCTACATCAATGAGTGTTGCACGCAGGCACACACACATGAGCCACTGTCACTTCAGTGTGGATCATGAGCCTCATTAATAACATTCTAGTTGATTTTTTTAAAATTCTAGAGTAAAGCCATCAGCGTAATGATATTTGCTTTATAGGATTGTTGGGAACCCTGCAAATGATGTTTAAATTATACTGAGTGTTGATATTATAATAGTTATTTCTCCAATCAAGAGTAACCAATTTTAAGGATTGCTTTGGGGATATTACTCCAGATTCACAAATCAAGAGAAAAGAATAACAAGTAAATCTTGTATCAGAATTCTGATTATTATGTGTTATAGAATAAAAATGGTTTCTTAGAACTACACATACATTTTACCTATATCTAAATGCACATGTATATGAATATACTATATACATAAGTATCTATAGGCTATGTGCTTTGCCATGCAATGCGTGTATGTTTGCGTATACATGTGTTACTATCTAGTGATAGCAAATGAGACACAGATTGTTTGATTCTAAAACTATTTTTTCTAATATCACACTGTCCCAGCAAGAGTGACCTTTTGAGAAGATGGGCAATAATAACATACACTTATATTGCCAAGCAGTTTATTTCCATTTTCCTGGGATTCAGTTGCTTCTGTAAATATGAATAAGCAACTGCTTCAAAATGAATCTTGCCTCTACTAGATACTATATTGACAATAGCTATTAATAAGACCCTTGAAATGCCTTTGGCATAATACTGCATAAAAAAAATTATCGTCTGTGACTTGATTTGTTGAATTTATGCATCACTACTTTGAGTTTCTCATTATTTGAAATGAAATATGATCCAAGCATTTGTAATCGCTTCCCTTGTAATTTTAAGTTAACGAACTGAATCTAGAAGTTTATGCTTCTGCTTGGATAGTTTTAAGGGAGAAAGAAATTATTTACCTACAGAGACTATGTTTGTAGCATAAATATATTTTTTAAAGTGAAGTCATTAATACTTTCTGATGAAGCATTGTAGGTATATAATGCATTTGTTCATCATCTTGATAGATTAACAGGTTAGAGACCAGGATAAAAATGAAGTTCTCATCAGCCGTTGGCCCATGTTTAATGAGCACTTACTTTGTCTATGGATGTCTATATCTCTGTATGCATTGCTGGGTCACATACATTTAAATTTATTCATTCCTTTGAATACAGTGTAAGGAGGACAAATTAACATCTCCATCAGAGTACCAGAAGAAAAGGGAGTACTTAATATTCCCAAGTTTATTAGGTGACATTCTTTCAGTTTATTTTTGTAGAAATTAGTTCAATTTTATTATTTAAAAGATGTCTTCATAAATAATGCATTGAAAAATTCAGATTTAATTTGTTAGAAGCCTCTTTAAGTATCATCTGGTGTGTGTGTGTGTGTGTGTGTGTGTGTGTGTGTGTGTGTGTGTGTGTGTTCTGCTAACCCTATCAGATACCTGTTTACTCTAATGGAAAAAGTATGCTTTTAAATGTAATCTCATTTTATCCTTCGTGTGAAAATATAGGTATAAATACTGCAACATAATGCAGGTTCCTAGCAAAGCTAATACAACAGGAGTTCAACACCCCCAAAACACAATAATGAGATATGAGGAGAACAGCTAGTTTCTCTGTTTTTTTCCCATAGTGAATGGGAAAGCAAAATTAATCATTGCAGAAAATTAACATCCCTCTTTGTACATTGAGCCTTAGTACTTGGACAATTACAACTCTGTCAGTTACATAGTAGATGCTTACTACCTCTTAGGATATAAAAATATTTGCAGGTAAGACAGGCATAATGTGTACCCTTAACCCCAGTACAGGGGAGGCCAAGGAAGAGGGATTGACAGTTTGAGGTCAGCCTGGGCTTTAGAAAACTCTCTGGATGGAAAATAAAAATATAAACTTCTTCAATTCTACCACTGGGGGGGAAAAAAGGAATTTTAAAAGAGTATTAGGCATTTCAGTATAATTGGTAAATAATAATAATAATACAGCCTTCTATTTGGTCTAAAATATACCTGTTTATTAATGTGCTATTAGAAAATAAAATTCATTTAGTAAGCAATAAAATAAATGACTATGGTTTTTGTAATTAGACAAAGATGTTATTCTTTCTCTGAGTGAAAAATAAATGTGTTGCTGACCTTATCTCAAGAGCAGCAGAGCAGCAGAAATGGGTAAAAGAAGTAGAAAGTGCATGTAGGAGCTGATTCCTGGCTTTCACAAGGGAATAATAACAGTAACAGATTTGCTGAAAGTGTCGCATTGAAAGGGCTCTTCATGTGAACAGTGTTCATACAAATGCCTCATTTTTCATTATTCACTGGTTTGAACATGACGCCCTTATGCGGGAAGCACTTTAAGACGTGTGAGACTTTTGAAGTCCTACATGGTAGTAGCATCCATTCTTAGTCCTGGGTAATTTCTACTAAGGCAGGTATCAATTGTGCTCTCAAATTTTTCAGTGTTTTGCCCTTGTATGTGATGAGGAGTGGAGATTGTTTCTGTTTTATAGCCTTTGTTAGTGTATGTGCAGATTGCATCGAAAGAGTCTGAGAAAATGACTCCATACATCAGCAGCGGCAATGCAAATGGTTTCCTTTCCTTTGCTTCTTTAATCTGAACACTATGCTACTGTGATATATTGGGCAAATAAGGTTTGTTTGTTTGTTAATGGTTAAAGTTGTCCTGGAAAGTGATAGTGCTGGGGAAAATATATATGCATATATATTTTAAGAACTTCTGAGTTGAGCTGTAGAAGTGGTGAAGAAAATAGAATATAAAACCAAACGTGCACTTAGCCCTCTTCTAAGCATACAGATTTGGAAATGTTTGCAGTTTCTGACTTGGTGACAAATTTAAACTCACTTGTAAAATTAATGTAATTAAAATATTTTCCATGCGTGTAATGCTATTCTCTAGCTAATGAACCCTGGATGAAGTTTTATTTATATAGATGTGCTATGTATGAACATGCAAGTTTACAAGGTAATTAGAAGTTAATTAATTAGTTACAGCTGCAGTAAATGTTTAAGAACTTCATTTTAAACAGTATCTTGCCCAAAGCACTAAGAAGTTTTTTAGTAAAACTTCTTTGCAAGTAAAGATAATTTTATAACTAACTGTGCTATCAAGATAATTGTTCTCTGTTCAGTTGTGGGAAAAGTTGTCAGCCAGATGTTACTAACCAAATACATACTATCAGTTCTCATGCAATTAAGGCTACTTATTGTTTTTCATGGTCAACCCAACTTACTCTCCACACTTGATTATTCTCTGCATACAGATTGTCAATGCTGTATAATTATTAAGTGACTTTTAAACTTACTTTTCATATGAATTAACTTATTAAATATTGTTAAAGCACAAGTTTTAAAAATGTATTATCTCATGAAATGTGGTCTACCAGACTCCTTTGCTCTATTAATCTTCTGAGTGTGTTCTCATAAGAAATCTATACTTGTTCCACATTGGTTCCAGTATACCGTCATTCTAAGACTGCCGAAAATATCTTTTTGTTTGTTTCTCAGTCCATATTTATTTTCCTGAAACACAAGCAAATTCTCCAGAATCCAAACCCATTTAAGTTGTATGCAGTCTTATAGTTGGTCTAAAGCATGCATGTTTTATTGAGCATAATATTAAAAAGCAATAACTCTTTAGCTGCGAAGTGACTGATACCTCTAAGAGAAATATGTGTTTCTTTCAAAATCAGAAGATGTAATCATCCTTTGGGGGCAGGTGTCTTCATGACTTGCTCCCTCTATACAGTTTAGTTTGTATATATTGGAAGGAATTTACTGTAGTCTGCCTTGAACACAGAGAGTAAGGAGTTTACTTCATCTGCTCAATTAAATTTTTTTTTTAAGAAAATTAGCTCCTTGAGGTACCTTGGTGTTTTCCTAAGCATTATAAGAGCAAAATATTTTGATGAGTACATGTGATGAATAGGCATTTTGAAGAAACAGTCACTCTATAAAAGAATCATGAATAGCCTAACAGTTATTACTATTACTATTATTATTATTATTATTATTATTATTATTATTATTATTGTAGTTGTTGTTATTATTGATGGTAAATGGAGAGTGATAACTTAACTGTACTTCATCTTAAACATATGGTTCCATTTTCGTTAGTGACTAGATTTAGATAAGAGCACTTGAGTTCCTTATGTATTGTGTGATTGCATTTACAATGTGCTTCTCCAGAGGATATTCGCTCTGACTGTTATCTAAATTTTTGGTTTAGCTCTTAGTTATGTACATTCCAAGAGGAACAAATCACCTATGTGTAAGTCAAGAATACATATTCATCGTGGTGGTTTGCTTGAGGTGCTCCCCATAGTCTTGGGTATTGAACATTTGGTTTCCAGTTGGTAGAATGCTTTGGCTTGGTTGAAGAGGGGGTGGGCTTCCTGGAGGAAGTGCCCTGGGATGGGCTTTGAGATTACAAAAGCAGTAAGCAATTCTCAGTGTGTTCTCTTTGCTTCCTGCTTATAAATCAAGATATAAGCTCTCAGCTTCTAGTTCTAGCCAACATGCTTTCTAATGAAATGCCTTCTTTTATTATGGTGACAGCAGTATGATCCCAAATAATCCCTATATAAGTAAGCTGACTTGGTCATAGAGTTTCATCACACCAATAAGAAATTATATACATTTATGATTGCAATTGTAGTTCAGTTGTAGAATTCTTACCTAGTATGATCAAGATCCTAGGTTCAATTCCCAGCACTGCAAATATAAATATAATCACAAATATAACTTCTAATGATTGATATAGGCTCATAAAATCTAGTTTATATAAGCTTCCTCAATAAAACCTAATTTGATTAGGATTACTTATATTTATATTCATGGCACAGTTATTGATTCCTCTTATATGAAAACTGTTTTTAAATACAAAGATCAAGGCCTTTGCTGTGAGATGTGCCTTCTGAGACTATCAGAAGCTACACTGTAATGTTTCACCTACATGACTGCCCAGATGTGTGCTGAATAAGAACACCAGCAGTGGGGCATGCCAACTATGGACAGAGAAAAGACCATTAGGCATTAGTTTTGCACAAAGAACCATTAGGAACTGAGAAAAAGTGGGAACAGAAGAGATGGTCTATCCTATGGAGGAGCAAGTGCCAAACATCCCTGAAAACATACACAGGTAACCTTATATGGACAAAACAGATTATATTTAGGAAGACACACACAATAACAATTAGTGGAAAATAAGGCCATGAATTTCAAGAAGAGCAGGAAGGAGTACATTGGAGGCTTTGGAGAGAGAAAAGGAACAGAGAAATGTAATTGTAACTAAAAAATACTTTTCTGAAAACTAAAGAATTAGCCAATGAGAACATTTTACTCAATGAATAACAATAGCATATAAAATTTCTTTTTCTTACAGTTGCTTCCAACTTTCAGTTTTAATCAGTGTTCTATTGCTGTAAGGAGACACCATGACCTGACAGAGGCAACTTTTATGAGGAAAGCATTTAATTGGGCCTTGCTTACAGTTTCAGAAGGGTAGTCCATTATCATCATGGCAGAGAGAGTGGGGAGAACATTGTGATACATATAGAGATAGAGCAGTTGCGTCCCAGGGCTGGAGAGAGAGCTCAGAGGTTAACAGCATCAGGTACATTGATGTCGTCACAGTGGAATTGTAGATGTGAGTCAGCTGTCCCACCAAAAGAGCAAAGAAAGCTTTTAGTAATAATAACAAAGTTGTTAATTGTAGAGAAAGGAGATTGTCAGGGTGCTTCAAGACTTTATTCCATTCAACAGGAAGTAATTTAGAACTTCATATATGCCAGATGATGTACTGTGGTTAGTTCATAGTGGATGTAGTTAGGTAGGTTCTCTTGAAAAGCTTGCATTGTCACTATATTAAACAACATCTATAACAATAGTAAATATCAGCGTTTTTGCTCTGAATGGTACATGGTTGAGACTTTAATTGTATGGATAGGGACAATGAGTTATGTTCTTTTGTACACCACAATGCTCCTAGCATGGTACCCTATAAACGTTGTTAAAATTTGCCTGTGAGAAACATGGAGCCTTGGTTTCACTGGAGGCCACCTCCAGTTTTAACAATAAGATTGTGATTTGTATTTCCTGATTTTTGTCAACCTTTGTCAGCCAAGTTTACCATTCTTGATGTAGTTAGCATTTAAATTATCCAATTATCTTGATGTTTTCGGTTGGAATGCTATTGTTAGTAAAATTAAAAATCCGGATGTGGTAGACTTCATTAAGGTTGTTAAAGCCAATTACTATATGGTGGGGTTTTGTTGTTGATGATGATGTTATCTTCAGTTTCAGTAGTACAGAAAAATCATGCAAAAATAATTTTATTTTTAAAAACTAAAGATGAAATTACAATAGCAGAAGACACAGCGGGCTCTTTACAAGGCACAGCAAATTCTCTTGCTATTCAGTATATAAATCCAAAGTAATTATAATTCCCAGTTGAAGGTTTCTTTCCCATTGAGTTTTTTTAATCAAAACACCAAAACACAGATCATTATAATCCCTGCAAAGAGAGCTATCTCCCAGAAAATTTGTGTGCTCTGTAGGAATGACTCTGATATTCTTGAACATGTCCTTTTGTCAGTGAGAATTAGTTGCCATTCACGTTAGACATCTGAAGGAAGGATCAGAGAGTGGAGGCTAAGAAAACAGCTCACCCAGGGATTGCCACACTTGAGCTGCTGTTATTCTAGTCATTATTTCATTTTGTGGGTGAAAAGAGTCTGAGACTGTCTTTCATACTAGGCAAAATAGTGTCAGGTTTTTTTTTCTTTTTTTTTTTTAATTTATTCTTGTTACATCTCAATGGTTATCCCATCCCTTGTATCCTCCCATTCTTCCCTCCCTCCCATTTTCCCCTTATTCCCCTCCCCTGTGACTGTTCCTGAGGGGGATTACCTCCCCCTGTATATGCTCATAGGGTATCAAGTCTCTTCTTGGTAACCTGCTGTCCTTCCTCTGAGTGCCACCAGGTCTCCCCCTCCAGGGGACGTGGTCAAATATGAGGCACCAGAGTACGTGAGAAAATCATATCCCACTCTCCACTCAAGTGTGGAGAATGTTCTGACCATTGGCTAGATCTGGGTAGGGATTTAAAGTTTACCGCCTGTATTGTCCTTGGCTGGTGCCTTAGTTTGAGCGGGACCCCTGGGCCCAGATCTGCCTACCATAATGTTCTAATTGTAGGTTTCTAGGACCCTCTGGATCCTTCTACTTTGCTATTCTCCCATGCTTCTCTCATCTAGAGTCCCAATAGGATGTCCTCCCCTCTGTCCCAGTGGCACATATATACTATGGAATACTACTCAGCTATTAAAGACAAGGAATTCTTGAAATTTGTGGATAAATGGATTGAGCTAGAAATGATCATAATGAATGAGTTAACCCAGAAGCAGAAAGACTCAAATGGTATATACTCACTTATATCTGCATACTAGCCCAAGGGTCATGTCCCATGAAAGTCAGTTTTTTTTATATGAAATTCTGTTGAGCTCTGCCACAGTTCTGAGATGACTGGGTACCTTATTGCTGCTCCTAGAGGAAAATTAACTGTGACCTAACTAGAGACTCTTTCCTAATTGGATAGTCTCCATTTTTTTTTCCAAAGCATAGTTGTCTCCCCAAAAATTCCTCTCTGAATAAATTACTGGTTTAGAATTTTTAGAGGGTTTCGTTTTTACCTATTTTATGGGGGAAATTAATTCAAACTAAGGGGTTGCATTGTGCATGTGGCTATCATCTTTATGAACATGCCCTCCTACCTTTTTCTTCTGTACATATCTCCTGTTTTCCTTTTTGGTGCATAATCTAATGGCCATGGTTCTTAAACCATGACTTAAATACATCCAGTTTTATAACGGACAGTCTTCTTATCAATATATGAGTTGGAACTTTTTTCCCATTTTGGGAGGGGGCATGTTGTTTTGGGCTTGAGGGGTTGTTTGGTTTAGACGGAATCTCACTGTATAGGCTTGGCTGTACTGGGATTCACTATGTAGACCAGACTGGCCTCAAAGTCAAAAAAATCTGCCCACCTTTGCCTCCTCAGTGCTGGCAATGGGTATGCACCACCATGCCACCAACACAATTGATCCAAAATTCATTTAAAATATTTTACTTATAGGGATTTTGGAATTAAACTGTTCTTTATTTGTAGGGAAGTCCAAACTTTCCCTCTGCACATTTAATTATTTGAATCTGTTCAATAAACTGGCAATAGACAAATGAACAGGTCATAAACCATACAGGTTTAATTGATAATAGTTTTACCAGACAGTGGAGTTCTTGGAAGACTCAAAGATGCTGAGTGAAACCTCTGTTTTTATGCTTAGGATTGGTAAAGCTTATGTAGCTATGTGAGTCAGGGTTGGACAAAGAGAAAATGACCCAGTAGTGATAGGCCCAAGGACCATGGCAATAGACAAACAAGATTGCTCTGAGGCCCTCTTCCATCCACAGGAATTCCCTGGGATTGTGTGCTTTGTGACCTAAAAATCTAACAAAGCAACTCAGAGTATTCTTTTGAGGCTGCACTTTGTATAAACAATCAGGTCAATTTTACAGCAATGCTTTTCAGGACTATGGCGCTAGGAAAGAGTTTATCTGCTTCCTGTGACCTGCAATGGAGAAGAGAAATTGGGATTTCTGTAGCTGTCCCTTGGGAAGAATAGGAGATGACAAGATCAGAAGAAAACATCTTCTGGGCCTTAAATAGACCATCCTTCCCTACTATCCAATGGTCTAGAGAATGCCCAGTGTAGCTGTTTTATGGGTGTGGACTTTATATTTTCTAGTCATCACTCAAAGCTTTTACCACCGAGCCCTCACATAATTATTTCAACTTTGTGTTTCATGACTTGTTGACTCTAATTTTGAGAAAAAATATGCATTTAGGTCCCAGTGATCAGGCATTTTTGTTTATTTAGTTGGTTGGTTGGTTGGTTGGTGATTGGTTAGTTGGTTAGTTGTTGTTTTTACTATCTGATATGATTCTTTGGGAACTACATGGAAATAGATACTTTGTTGTTAAAGATAAAATGAGAAAATTTATTCTAAATCATATAATAAATGCATTCTGGGGGGCATCTGATTATTTGGAATCATCCCTTGAAAAGTAATATACTTTGTTAATTTGAAAACTGTTTAATTTAGAAATTGTGATAATCAGACATGAATCACAAAGCTAGTCAATTTTAAGACGTTTCCATGATGAGGGGTGAGGACTACACTTATGTGGGTATAATCACTGATACTTATAATTTGCTTAAGGATTGTACTAATTCAATAAAGTAGCATTGTATAACAATTAATTTAAAAAGAGGCTATAATTTTGAAAAATCAGGGGAGTATGATATGGGGGGGCTGAACAGAGGAAAAGGGAAGAAATGATGTAACTATATTATATTTTCAAAAAATTAAAAAAATATATAACTGTATTACACAGTGCTTGGAAAGGTTTAATTTTTTTTTATTAATTTACTTTGTCACTGTCCATCCCTATTTCACCCTCCTCCTCCCAGTTCCACATTCACAACCCCTTTCCCCATTCCCCCTCCACTCCTTCTCAGAGAAGGGAAGCTCCCCCCACCCCATGGGTACCAACCAGCCCTGCACACACAATCACAGCAGAAATATGTGCACTGTCGCTCTCCCACTGAGGCCAGACAAGGCAGCCCAGCTAGGGGAAATGGATCAGAGGCAGACAAAAGAGTCAGAGATGGCCCTCCCCACCCCACCACCACTCCAACTGTTAGGGGACTCACATGAAGACCAAGATGCACATCTGCTACGTATTTGTGAGTGCCTAGATCCAGCCCATGCATGCTCTTTGGTTGGTGGTTCAATCTCTGTGAGATCCCATGGGCCCAGGTTAGTTGACTCTATGTGTCTTCTTGTGGAATTCTTTTTTTAGTATATATTATTAATTTATTCATATTACATCTCAATTGTTATCCCATCCCTTGTATCTTCCCATTCCTCCCTCCCTCCCATGTTCCACTTACTCCCCTCCCCTATGACTGTGATTGAGGGGGATTACCTCCCCCTGTATATCCTCATAGGGTACCAAGTCTCTTCTTGGTAGCCTGCTATCCTTCCTCTGAGTGCCACCAGGCCTCCCCATCCAGGGGATGTGGTCGAATATGGGGCACCAGAGTTCATGTGAAAGTCGGATCCCACTCTCCACTCAACTGTGGAGAATGTGCTGTCCATGGCTAGATCTGGGTAGGAGTTCAAAGTTTACTGCATGTATTGTCCTTGGCTGGTGCCATAGTTTGAGCAGGACCCCTGGGCCCAGATTCGCCCATCATAGTGTTCTTCTTGTAGGTTTCTAGGACCCTCTGGATCCCCTATTTCCCCCATTCTCCCATGCTTCTCTCACCTAGAGTCCCAATAGGATGTCCTCCCCTCTGTTCCACTCTCCTGGTAAGTGAAGACTTTCATGGGAAATTTGTGGACAAATGGATTGAACTAGAAATGATCAGAATGAGTGAGTTAACCCAGAAGCAGAAAGAGTCAAATGGTATATACTCACTTCTTGTGGAATTCTTATCCTCTCCAACTTTCTCGATTTTACCCTCTGCTCATCCCTCTGCTAGTGTTTGTCTGTGGGTCTCTGCATCTGTTCTCATCAGCTGTTGGATGAAGCTTCACAGAAGACAGTTTATGCAATCATAGCAGAGTAGCATTGATAGTGTCAGGGGTTGGCTCTCTCCTATGGGGTGGGTCTCAAATTAGGTCAGTCATTGGTTAGCCATTCCCTCAATCTCTGCCCCCACTTTATCCCTGCATATCTTGCAGGCAAGATATATTTTAGGTGGAATGTTTTGTAGTTGGGTTAGTGTCCCCCTAGCTCTACTGGAAGTACTGCCTGGCTACAGGAAGTGGCCCATTCAAGCTAGGAGTCTCATCTAGGGTTACCTACATAGGCTCCCAGGAATCTTCCCAGTCCCATGTCTCAGAGTTGTACCCCTCACTGACTTCAGTTCTTTCTCAAAGTGCTCTGCCCTCCCTTCTCACAACTGATGTGACCACCCCCCTCTTCTATCCAGTTCCCTCCCTCCATTCACCTCTAATGTCTATTTTATTTCCCCTTCTGAGTGAGATTCAAGCATCTTCCCTTGGGCCTTCCTTCCTGCTTAGCTTCTTTGGGTCTGTGGATTGTAGCATGATTATCCTGCATTTTATGGATAATATCCACTTATAAGTGAGTACATACCATGCATGTTTTCTGGGTCTGGGTTACCTCACTCAGGATGATCTTTTCTAGCTCCATCCACTTGCCTGTAAATTTCATCATGTTTTTGTTCTTCATAGCTGAGTAGTATTCCATTGTGTAAATGTTCCACAGTTTCTTTATCCATTCTTCTGTTGAGGGACATCTAGGTGGTTTCCAGATTCTGGCTATTATAAGTAAAGTCGCTATGAACATAGCTGAAAAAGTCTCCTTGTGATAAGGACACATCTTTTGGATATGTGCTCGGGAGCGGTATAGCTGTGTCTTCAGATAGAACTAGTCCCAATTTTCTGAGACAGCACTAGATTGATTTCCAAAGTGGTTGTACAAGTTTGCACTCCCACCAGCAATGGACCGCTGTTTCAGTGCTCCACATCTTCACCAGCATGTGCTGTCACTTGGGTTTTTGTATCTTAGGCATTCTGAAGAATGTAAAATGGAATCTGAGTCATTTTAATTTGCATTTCCCTGATGATAAGGACACTGAACATTTCTTTAAGTGCTTCTCAGCCATTAGAGATTCCTCTCTTGAATTCTGTGTAGCTCTGTACCCCATTTTTCAATTGTTTTTTTTTTTTTGGCTTGGTAGCATCTAATTTTATGAGTCTTTATATTTTTTTAAATATTAGCCCTCTGTCAGATGTAGTGTTGGAGAAGATTCTTTTCCCATTCTATAGGCTGTCTTTTTTTTCCCTGTTGATGGTATCCTTTTTTACAGAAGCTTTTCAGTTTCATAAGGTACTATTTATTAGCCTGAGATGTTGGTGTTCTGTTCAGGAAGTTGCCTCCTGTATCAACGTGTTCAAGGCTGTTCCTCAATTTTCTCTTCTGTTAGATTTAGTGTATCTGATTTTATGTTGAGGTCTTTGATCCACTTGGACTTGGGTTATGTGCATGGTGATAATTATCAGTCTATTTTAATTCTTCTACATACAGACATCTAGCTAGAGTAGCACCATTTTTTGAAGATGCTTTCTTTTTTCTATTGTATAGTTTTGTTCTTTTTTTTTTTTTTTTTTTTTTTTTTTTTTTCAAAACTCAAGTGTCTGTTAGGTGTGTGAGTTTATTTCTGGGTCTTTGATTCAATTAAATTGATCAACCTGTCTGTTTTTATGCCAATGCCTTGTGGTTTTCATTACTATTGCTCTGTAATACAGCTTAAAATCAGGGATGGTGATGCCTCTAGCAGTTCTTTTATTATATATTTATTATATAGGATTGTTTTAGCTATCCTGTTTTATTTTGTTTTGTCTTTCCATGTGAAGTTAAGAATTTCTCTTTCAAGGTCTGTAAGAATTGATTTGGAATTTTGATGAGAATCATATTGAATCTATAAATTGCTTTTGGTACAATGTATATTTTTACTATGTTAATCCTACTAACCAATGAGCATGGGAGATCTTTCCATCTTCTGAAATCTCCTATTTCTTTTTTTTAGACACTTGAAGTTCTTTTCATATAGGACTTTCACTTGCTTGGTTAGAGTCTCACCATGATATTTTATATTATTTGTGGCTATTGTGAAGGATGATGTTTCCCTAATTTTTTATCACCCCATTTATCATTTGTATAAAGGAGGGCTACTGACACAGGACACAGTGGCACGTGCCTGTAATTTCAGTACTGGGGGATGCAGAGGCAGGTAGATCTTTGTGAGTTCTAGGCCAGCCTGGTCTACAAAGATAGTCTAGGACAGCTAAAGCTACGCAAAGAAACACTGTCTCAGAAGAGCAAAACAAAAGAGTGCTAACAAAAAAAGAGGGCTACTGTTTTTGTTTGTTTGTTTTTGTTTTTTTAGTTAATTTTGTATCCAGCCACTTGGTTGAAGATGTATATTACCCCTATGAGTTCTCTGGTAGAACTTTGGGGGTCACTTATGAATAGTATCATATCATCTACAAATAGAGATATTTTGACTTTTTCCTTTCCAATTTTAATTTCCTTGATCTCCTTTAGTTATGTTATTGTTCTAGCTAGAACTTCAAGTACTATAATAAATAGATATTAACAGAGTGGACAGCCTTGTCTTGTCCCTTATTTTAGTGGAATTGCTATGAGCTTCTGTCCATTTAATTTGATGTTGGCAATAGGCTTGCTGTATATAGCCTTTATTATGTTTAGGTACGCGCCTTGTATTGCTGATCTCTCCAAGACTTTTAACATGAAGGAGTATTGGATTTTGTCAAAGGCTTTTTCAACATCTAATGAGATGGTTATGTTTTTTTCAGTTTATTTATATGGTGGATTACATTCATGTACTTTTGTATATTGAATATTCCTACATCCTAGGGATGAGGCTTACTTGATCATGGTGGATGATGTTTTTGATGTGTTCTTGGATTCACTTTGCAAATATTTTATTGAATATTTTTGCATCAATGTTTATAAGGGAAATTGGTATAAAATTATTTCTTTGTTGAGACTTAGTGTGGTTTAGAAATAAGGGTGACTGTGTCCTTATAGAATGAGTTTGGCAATGCTCCTTCTGTTCATATTTTATGGATTATTGGTATTAGCTCTTCTTTGAAAGTCTAGTAGAACTCTATGTTAAAACCATCTGCTCCTGGGCTTTCTTTGGTTGGTAGACTTTTGATGACTGCTTTTATTCCCTTGGGGTTATAGGACTATTTAAATTGTTTACCTGATCTTGATTTAACTCAAGAAAGCTATCCATTTCATTGATATTTTCCAATTTTATTGAGTGTAGGTTTTAGAAGTAAGACCTAATGATTCTTCGGATTTCCTCAGTGGCCAGATTTTGTTAACTTAGATACTGTCTCTCTGGTTTTTAGTTGTTGTTAGTTTGGCTAAGGCTCTGTCTATCTTGCAGATTTTCTCAAAGAATTGGCTCTCGATTTTCTTGATTTTTGTACTGTCCTCCAATTTTCTAATTAATTGATTTTAGCCCTGAGTTTGATTATTTCTTGCCACTCTTGAGTGTCTTTGTTTCTTTTGTTCTAGTGCTTTCAAGTATGCTCTTAAGTTACTAATATGAGGTATTTCCAATTTCTTTATGAAGGCATTTACTGCTATGAATTTTCTTTTTGTCTTTTTTACCAAGAACTTTCTTTTAGCACTGCTTTCATAATGTCCCATAAGTTTTGGTTTGTTGTGCCTTCACACACACACAGACACACACACACACATACAGACACACACACACACACACACACACATACACCAATCACCACCACCATCAAAATAATTGGAGCTACCAATCAGTGGTAATTAATATATCTCAGCATCATTGGACTTAATTCTCCCCTCAAAAAACACAGGCTAACGAAATGCATGTGAAAATAGGAACCACTATTCTGCTGCATACAAAAAAACACACCTCAGCAACAAAGATAGTCAATACCTCAGAATAAAGGGTTGTGAAAAGGTTTTCTAAGCAAACAGACCCAAGAAGAAAGCTGAAATAGCCCATTCTAATATCTAACAAAATAAACTTCGAATCAAAAGAGATGGGGAAGGACACTTCATACTCATCAAAGGAAAAATCACCAAAATGACATCTCAGTTCTGAACATATATGCCTCAAATGCAAAGCCACCCACATTTGTAAAAGAAACGTTACTAAAGCTTAAATCACACATCATACTGCGCACACTAATAATGGGAGTCTTCAACACCCCACTCTCACCAATAGGCAGGTCATCGAGAAAGAAACTAAACATAGAAATAATGAAACTCAGAGACATTATGAATCAAATAGACCTAACAGATGCTTACAAAAATTTCACCAAGACGCAAAAGAACATACCTTCTTCTGAGTACCTCATGGGACCTTCTCCAAAACTGACCATATAGTCAGAAAGCTTCAGTTTTAGACATAGTCAACTATTTTCATAAAGGATATCCAAATAAATCCATAGATATATTTTCTACATGAAGCAGTGATGACTACAACCTTATGTCAATGGTTTCCGTATAAAGCACCTGGATACATGATAAACAAAGACCTAGAAAACAGGGTTTTTTTTTTTACCTTCTCAAAGTCCATTAACAAACGCACAGAGCTGTGTTGCTAGGTACAGATTGGATGTTGATGCTGACAGAACTGAATTTCGATTCTGGCTCCAACACTTACTAGAAGAAAGTTGTGAATTTCACTTTCTTATGTGTAAATCAAAATATTTAACACCTACATCACCTCCTCCCTGTGATGCTAAGTGTGATAAGCAGACACTGTCTACTGAGTGTGCTTTCTTAAGTAGCAGTCTTAATTTTTGACCTCTGTTGCTTTTTCCAAACTAAGCATGTAATTAATCTCTTATAATATGCCCTCAAGAGGATAGTCTCTATCATACAGCTTTTGAGATGTACATTAGATGGAAACCAAAGCACTCTTCCTCTATGGCTATGGGACTGTTCTGGTTGCTCTAGCACCTTGATTCCCTGGGCACCACAGGGGATGGTGATGAAATGCACTCACAGCACAAATGATGAAGCACAGAACTAGAGACATCCTCACGCAGTGTTCTAACATCTCATTTTTGTGTGCTTCCCAGCACAATACTGCTTTTGAATTTGTAGCCAGCCAAGGTCTACATGAATCATTTGCTCTCTGTCAGCCTAAATTTTTCTAGAAAAATGCTACCCTATCCTCCCTACTCAAACACCCAGAAACTCAAGAAATTAGAATCAATGTATTTTTATATCTTATGCCTTGTCACTTCTTTTGTCCTGTCAGAACATGCATGCACATGAGTACATGCACACACACACACACACACACACACACACACACACACACACACAGAGAGAGAGAGAGAGAGAGAGAGAGAGAGAGAGAGAGAGAAGGCACTTATGTAGTAAATTTGAAACTCTGTGGAAAGATGTTTGATGACTTTTACCTTTATAAAATTATTCATAAGAGTAAATGTTGTTTAATGGCAGAATGTTTACCTGACTCAGGATGCTCTTGAGTTTTACCTCCAACAACAAAAATATTACTATACCAGAAACAAAACTCTGAGTTTGAACCTATTCTTTCAAGCCATATGTTCCTTGTACTTTCCTTTGCTTTTTAACCCCTTCTATTAACCTAATACCCTGTTAAACCCAGAGATACAAATGCTGAACCCATTGTTTGCTACATTGGACATAAGTTGAATAAAAACTCGTAAGACACACTCTGTTCTCTTCCAATAAAGAAAACTACTCTCCTCTCTTCTCCTCTCCTCAGCCGTGGATCAGACCCCAGTGTTCAAATATTCTGCCTTAGCTTTGTTCCTTTTAAAAATGAGTTAGACTTTTGTCATTAAATGTTTGTGTACCTTTCACCCTCATCATAGGTAACCTGACCCATCTTCCCTAAAATGTGTGTGCGAATTGGACAGTGATTAGCAAGGGAAAGTAGAGGCTCTTAAGGTCACTAATTGGGTTTGATGGCTGAAAGACATTTTGGGTAGCTGCCAGACAACATACCCTTCCATGTCTGAGCTCAGCGTCCATCCTTCTCTTCTCCACACTATTGGAATATTACCTGGACATCCACTCATTTTAATTACCTCATTTAAAGGAAACATGGATATATATGATCTATGGCCAACTCTAGATGGAAAGATGAAAAACATCACAGTTGAAATAGGGACATAGATCAATTACATGTAAGCATTATTGAATGGTGCTATAGAACATAGGGCCAGAGGAATCATAAAAACAAAGAGATACAAAAGAAGCCTTGGATATGGCATGGAAGAAGTCATGGATATGGCAGAAGTTCTGCCAGATAGGACCTGAGTCTGAGCTCTTTCCATGAAATTGTTAGAGATGCTGAGTTTCCTCTCTCCTTCTCTTCTCCAAGATGGCCATTCCAAGTTTGATACCTTATTTTTTCACTATCTATCTAGATAAGGGCACAAGCAATGTGTGATATCCTTCTAACTATAATAAAAATCAGCGTACAAAGAGTCCTTCATCTACATATTTTTGTCAGTTGTCCCTGTAAATGTCACTTCATGCATACAAAAACCATAAGCCACCCCTACGTAAAAGTCTTCTATTCAGAGGGATTTATTTTTCATTTCTTGACTGAATGTATTACTCCATTATTCATCTTTTCTGTTTTCTCCATTTCTTCTCATGTAGAACTCATATCAGGATATTATCTTCTAGAGAAATGGTCCCAATTGACTGCTTTAATAAACAGAACTATACACAAAAGTGTTTCCAGCCAGAAGGCACCTTGGAGAATGGCCTTTTTTCACTTTCATTTCTCAGATGATGAAATTGGGGTCAGAATAGATTAAGTGATTTGCCTGGGGTCAAACACTGGATAGAGAAAGAATCGAAAATGTATAAGATGAAACGGAATTTTACTTTTGTCAATATACAATATTGTTCATTCAACAAACATTTATTTATGTGACAGGGAAGCCAACCGAGGCAGCCCTAGGCACACTTCTACTTAGGATTCTGCAAAGATGTTCTCTCCTAGATGTGTGCAATGGGACATCCTGCTATGTCTTTTGTTATAGTTTCTTTTCTTTATGCTTTGATAGTGCCCTTATCTTTACTCAGCCCCAGTTAACTTCTCCTAGCTTCTCATTTAATTAATTCCCATCTTCCTTTTCAAGGTACAGATTGGCTCTTACATTCTGCCTCATTTTCATACCCCTATTCTAAAATAATTATTTTGAGTATAATGAAAATGTTAAACATGGTTGAACCCAGCATGTGATTATTGTAATTCCAACTGCCAACAAATGCTTTAGTATTTGTTAACTTGTAAAACAAAGTGTCATAACAGCAAAACAAGCAACTCCTTCATTGTTACCTCCCCCTTTTTCTTCTTTGTTGCTAAACATTTGCTTCTATCATAACTAGGACAAGCTGGTAGACTCAAGCATAAATGGCTGTCAAAATGGTTAGATAATGAAGAGGAGGAGGAAGAGAAGGAGGAGAAAAATAGAAAAGTTTCCTTGTCCTAAAAAAATCTTCTTTTTCAATAAAATCTATATTGGTACATTTTTTGCTGTTTATATAGACCTACAGGCATTTCTTTTCTTTTCTTTCTTTTTTTTTTTTTTTTTTTTTTTTTTTTTTTTTTTTTTTTTCTCTTACTTTTTCAAGACAGGGTTTCTCTTTGTAGAGTTGGATATCCTGGAACTCACTCTGTAGATCATACTGGCTTTGAGGTCAGAGATTCACCTGCCTCTGCTTACAGAGCACTGGGACTAAAGGTGTGTATCACCACCACCCAGGTTAGAAATGATTTCTTAGTCCACTGCTTCACTTAATAGATTATTTATATTTCATTGTCTAATGCTTTATAATACTATATAAATAAGCATTGTTTAATCTTTTATAATTGTATGCAAGACAATCTTATATTTACTGAACGAACTAAAAATAGCCACAGGTTTTTTTTAATAATATAGAAGTGGGCAAATGGCATACTGTTTTCAGTTATTCCATGTATTCTGTGTATTTTGAAGATAGTTTTATAGTCTAATATTTATTATGCTTGTTTCACAGTAGCTTTAGACTCTTAACAAAAGAATAATTCAGAGGGGTTGGGGAGATGACTCAATAGTTAATGAGTTCAAATCCCAGCAACCACATAGTAGCTCACAGCCATCTATAATGTGATCTGATGCCCTCTTCTAGCATGCAGGGAGTACATGAAGAAAGAGCACTCATACATAAAATAAATAAAGTCTTTTTAAAAAAACAACAATTCAAGTCCCCATGTGCCCTTGTATGGAGTCACCAATTGTTTGCACTACTGTCTTACATCAGCATTCCTTAGCTTGCTTCTCTCTCTCTCTCTCTCTCTCTCTCTCTCTCTCTCTCTCTCTCTCTCTCTCTCTCCTCTTTCTCATTCTCTCTCTATTTGTATACCTATAAATATTCATGCATAGGCAGTCTATTTAGCAGTAGCTCATAATATGGGATTCTAATCAAAATTCTATCTTCAAAATTAAGCAACATACAGCATGTTTTAGATATTAAAAATTCTACAAATATTTTTATTTTGTTTTTGAAGGATACATACACAATATACATATAATTCACATATATAAATTAAATATAACATATTCCATTAATATATTTTCAACCACTGGAAATTGCATTGAGGACTAGGGATGTCATAACTTCTTACTTTATTGGGAATTTCAGTGTATTTTCTATGCTCAGGTTTTATTTTTACATTGCACATAATAGTTATCAGTGATGGGCACTATTCCTCTGGCACAGTCCCAATGCCTAATTTACAGTCCACAAATAAACTTCCTCATCTGTAGCAGTGATGGTGTTGACAGTTAGCTGCTCCTCACCCCCCACTTTCAACCATGCATGTCATCTGACCATGCAGTGTGTTCATTTATATTTATTTGTTTGTTTGTTTGTTTACTTTTAAGTAAAATGTTTTATTTATGTAGCTAAAAGCTTACATCCACTCAGTAATGACCTGGATAATGCCCTGTTTTCAAGAAGTATCTGCTTGCTGACTATTGTTCCAAGAATATGAACACAGGCCAAAAGATTTCTAACCAAATCCCTTAGGATTAGAAATCTCTGTGCTAAGAGCATTACTGCTCAGCCTTACAGCTATAGCCTAGCCATGAATCTCAGCATTTCTGTCAGATGTGATCCAAGAGAGAAGGCTGTGACTGTATCAACATCTTAGAGCTTTGACATATAAAGCTTTGGGGTTGGGCTTCTGTTATAAGTTGCTTGACTTAGAGCCTCAGAGATAGTGTTTGTGTGTGGCCTCCTTTCGAGATTTCATATTCTGTTCTCATTCCAACCCTAAGTGGCTATCTAACAGGACACCACCACAGTGAGCACTTAGTTAAGGTTAGTATCTCCATAAAACCAGAACACTTGACATAACTAAAAATAAATGTTAATCATTATCAATGTGGAAATAAGCATATTTTTAAAAGCTTTATAGGTGCTTCTTTTAAGACTCCAATAGAAAATTACTATGGATGATTCCATGCCCATTAAAAATGGTAAAAAGAAAAAAACAAAGCATGTACACTGTTCATAATATCTAAAACATATAGTGTTTGGTTTAATTCTGTACATTACATTATTATAAAAGCTAAAATTATAAATGGCTCATTTGCTGTCTACTTCTACCAAGAGCATCTGTAAATCTCAAGACAGTATTCTTTGCTCCTTTTCAAGCCCACATAGATGAAAATAACAATAAAACCTTATCAGTTTTATCGGCTTTGAGTGTATCTAATATTTTATGAAAATACATAAACCTACCAAACAAAGCATTATTTTTTAATTAAGCATTTTGTATTTTTTACACAGACATTTATATTATTACACATATATACAATAAACTACCTATAGCAAGAAGAACCATGACACAATCAGGAATTATTTAAATGTTATATTCTTAGTGTTTTGGCTGTTTATATTTGACAGCCTTGAAGAAAACATCTTTCCTATCTTGGTGCATCTAAAATTCTGAATGTAAATCAATCTCCATCACATGTTGTTACTATTTTTTAAGTTACATGCCAAATCACAAAAGAAAAACTAGACATAATACAAGAAATAAGCTAGCTGAGTGGATCTAATGGCTGAGTCTGCCTTCACTTACAGGCAGGTAAGTGATGAACGGGGCCACAGCAGTGATGTGGCCTGATTTTTGTTTTATTTTCCATCTAGATTAAAAAGAAACCACTTATACATTAAGGAGACAGTAACTAGCTACCATAAAAATACTGTCTACAAGCATATTCAGAGCATGGATTAAGTGTAGTTGTTTGTTCCCTACAGTAGAAAGGGCTTGCCCATTTATCTTTGTAACAGCTATTCCTGTAAAACCAAAATGAAATCAAAGCCCTGTAAGTCGCACAAGCTGTTGAATCCTTCTCCAGCATCCCTTAGGGAAGCCTGACCCTTGCTGAGTAATAATGGTAAGTACGTATAGCATCAAATCTTCTCTTATATTTTGATAGCATATATTTTTTTCTCTAACACATTTTCCAGTTTCTTATAAAGTGCTGCATGGCACTGTATTTTAATGTGCACACACATAGAAACTTGTTTTCAGTTTTACATCAATAAAATATGGCAGTATAGTACGACAATCTAATGGGACTTTACATAAAATTGGCTGTGGCTTGAAATCGTATGTTACAAGGCAGTCAGGTAGATCTAAGTGCATTTGAACATCAATGTTGCTCCTGAGTTTTCCTAGAAAACAGTTGCGTTATGAGCAGGACTGAAATGAAAGCACCACTTGGAAAGCAAACAGAACAGACGCAGTGAGTGCAGCTGGAGAAGCATAGCTGTCAAGTCAGATCTGTTCCACCCAGCACATCCACGAGCCAGAAGCCAGAGACGCTGCGGCTGTAATGGTTAACAGTTCTATTGAACACACTGGAAGGCTATTGGAAGCCTATTTTTAAATCTTTTGTTGTGTCCATGAACTTCACATTCAGAGAACTAAGAGTGGTGAGAACTCATAGTAGAAGGTTCTTACCTCCTGTATCGTTAATTTTTCGTGTATGGGTTTCCTACCTTGTCAAACCAGATCAGAAATTCTCGGCTACATTATATTATTTACAACATTAAAGCAGTCATGATATAGACTCTTAAAATGGACTTTAGATCTTAATTCTGTGATACTAAATTGAATGCTGTATGTTTAATATACTAATGTGTACTTACTTTTCTCCTAATGCTTGATGGGTTTATATGTCTGTAAACATGCGTGTTAACAGATATATCCAGTGCGGTACAAGAGGACTAGGCTATACCCAGACCATGGTTAAGCTCTAAAATTAGAGAAGTGGATACAACATATTGAAGGTTTTCTAACTCTAGGAAAATATGTAAAATTTGAGATAAATGTATGAGATTGATTTATAGTGCTCATCAATTCTTGATATAGAAATGGACATGAATTGACTGGAAATTGTGCAAGACAATAAGTATAATGGCTCAATATTCTGTCGCACTTTCTCGTTTTCATTCTTAAAAAACTGACACACTATCAGGAGCATCACATTATAACTTACATTTTATAAAATGAGTATGTAAATTATCAACATAGGCCTGGTCAAATTCTCAAACCAAGCTTAAAGTTCTATTTTTTTTCTGCACTGTATTGTGTATACTAAATAGTCATATTGGCAGCATATTTTGTATTTAGGTGGATGTATTGCAGAAATTTAAATTGGAAATATTAATAAAATGAATATCCTATTTAAGACAGTCTCAAGTGATTATCATCTGTTTTCTTTTGTTTTGTTTTAGATTGAAGAAAGGAGATTCTGAAAGAAACAGAAAACCCCAATATACCAGAATACCCCCAGCAGAACAGTAAGTGTTTTAATGACAAAATAATTATATCAGCCCTTCTGCAAAATTAGATCATCATTTGCACAAATATTCACCTTCCTAATGTTTCAGATTAGAAAACAGAATTGCAAGCTAGTGGTGCATTCTGAAATTCAGTTTCGAGTCACTAGCGCCCGCTGGAAGTAATTTATCCTATAATCCTCTTAGATAAGTGGGCAGGTAATCTGTGTGATACCATCTCTGGTGCTGAAATATTTAGGTTGACTCCAAACATTTTGAGTAACATTGAATCATTCCAAGGGGAAAGAAGTCGGAAATTGTAGTAAGCACACTGTTTAGTTTTCTTGTGGATGATAAAAAAATACTCATTTTGGACATTTTTAAAGGTTAATATAGCTTATTTACTAAAGTATGTAAAATAATTACATTAAAAGTTAAAATCCATAGCTTATTCTCATTATTCTATTTCTTTCCAACAAAATTATTTTCTTTTTTAGCTATGGTTTTCTACCAGTAATAGATTTCTAAATATATTTTTATTAGGCAGAATTGTGTATATCTTGATGTCATCACTTTGTGATAGATTTGATGACATTATAAAGGATACTGAGATGCAAACAAGCCTAAAGTTTAATTGCCTACATCATATGACTTTAATAGTATTGTTGGTCTGAAAATAGCTGGAAATTGTAGTTCTCCAAAAATCTGAATAGAAATGTCACATTTTCTCAGAGCCCTAGCGGTACCATCACTGCGCACGTTATTAATGACCATCTTTACCGATCTTCTGTATGCACACAGTTATTTGATTTGCCAAGTGAAGTAGGATTTAGTTAGGCACATTTGGGAAGGTTCACATTCTTATAATGAGACTTGCTTATTTATTTGAAGCAATCCTGAGGCGAACGGCTTGTTTTCAGGGGAGAACCAGTGCGTCTTCTTTGTGTATTGCTTGTGACTTAGTCATCTCAGCCTCTGAGTGTCTTCTACTTAACAAGTGTTCCTTAAGTTACTCAAAGCTAACCCCATAAACAATTAAAAACCCAAGTCTAATCTAAATGTGTATGCTTCTGTACATGTAATTCATTCCATTAATATATATTTACATATTTTTGGACAAGGCTACTCTGATTTAAATTGTTAGAAGTATCTTCATGTCTCCTTTATTCTATAAAGAGGCTGCTGCCTCAGAGTTGGCAATTTCCAGAATAAAGCAGAATAGGCAAACAAATGCACTGCGAAGTTCCTAGTGACTATTAAAATAGTCCTATCAAAAAAGGGTTCTTATTATTTATATTAAATTAAAAACATAAGTGTAAAGGCTTTAACACAGGAGAGGCATACAAACCCCTATGATATTGGCTTAAAGTTCACAGCTTAAGGTGGGGAAAGCTGATAAGTAAAGTATTACTAGAAAAAAAATTTAGAGTGCATGGCATTTATATTTCCCAAAAGTTTTGCGATTAAAATAAGGTCTTGGGGATAAAGGCCTGTTGAAACTGTTTTTAAATAGTATTTTTCCTTTCAATCTCTGAGAGCTCAGTAACATAGTGAAAGATATTATGGTCCACTCTCTTTGATTACACTAGATAATGATAATAACAGAAGAGACATCAAAAAATCACTCAGACACTCAGACATACTCCTTGGGAACTATTCACATTATTCTAGATTTGCTAAACCTTACTAAATTCTTGTGGGAGTTGATATCCTCACTCAAAGTACAACTACTGTTAATGCCCTCACTTTCCTGGGATGACAAATAGAGTGTGAAGTTTCGGTTTTGGTAAGAAAACTCTACTAGGAAAAAAAAAAAAGACTTTAACCAAAACATTTTTCTCTGAATTATTCTGTGAATAAATATTATTTGACAATGATCCTCACAAGTTCCATTGAGTCAAGTCTTTCATTATTAGAAGCAACCACTCACTGTTATCAAAAACTGGAAGCCTGAGTGGGGTTTGAGGGTGGCGACGTGGCAGCTGCAGTGTGATAGTTCTGTAGAGCTAGGGGAAACATACAAGCAGTCCAGTCTAGCTGGGTGTGGTGGAGCACACCTGTAATCCCAGCACTCCAGGAGGCAGAAGCAAGCTAATCTCTGTGAGTTTGAGGCCAGCCTGGGCTACAAAGTGACTCCAGGACAGGCAAGGCTGTCTCGACAAAAACTAATTAATAAATGAAAACAAGCACACTAGTCTAATGGCTGCATTTTACTGGTTGCTTCCTCTAACACACGGAGGGTAAGGCAGGCTAAGCCCTTCACCTGAGTTCTCATATCTAGCAACTGAATTGAGGATTCAGGTCTAATTAGCCAACTAACATTTTTTCCTGTGTGTTAATGTTGACAAAAAGTTCTCATATAGAGAGTGACGGTGGACTGATGGATAGATGAAATACAAAGGAAGAGAGAGGACAAAGAGGGGAGCGGAGGGGAGGGACATGAGAGGGGAGGAGGTGAATTTGTTTGGTCCTTATTTGGTTGCAGATACTCTACTAGACATGGGATCTATTTTAGCTGATTATCAAAATAGATGATGGAAATGAGAGCTAAATACTGCATGAAGTTAACCTCCTTTTAATCAATAGGTAGAGTTACTGTTAAAAATCAATCTTTATTTTCTCTCTTCTCAAGGTACCACTCTTAGCACAGACAACCTTCAGAGGCAAGGCATTTTTCATTCTCTATAAATGATAGCATAACGGGAGTAGTAGAAAAATAAAGAAAGCTATATTATTGACTTGCAGTAAGAAATGGTCTTTTCAAGGTACCCCATCTTATTAGCAGCAGTCAAATTATTTAATATTCTTTCCTCAATATTTTATTTTTAAAAAAATCAAAATATAATTTTAAATTTTTGTTTCTTTCCTTCAGACATTTATTAAAATGTTTCCTGTAATTATCTTTTTTTTTTTTTTTTTTTAGTAGCTAAAACATAGTTCCCTGATGCAATTTTTTTTTCTTTTCTTTTCAAACACCAAATAGTTTCAGTGTAGCTAACTAGCTTTGGAAAATTCTGTGTCCAAATGCCAGCTGCACCATTTATTAGCTCTGACATCTAGGGCAATGTAGTATATCTCTACATGTGTTAAGCCTCCACTGAGTGTCTGTGTGGTCATTAAATGAGTGACATGTGTTGTCTTTATGCCGTAGAGTTAGCACACTCCACATTATGGTTTAAAGTACCACATTCTGGTACTTGAAACAACCCAGCCCATTTCTAGAACTGTATTTTTAGCGTTTATTTGTGCTTTCATTAGTATTTTCTTTTGTTCTGAATAATATAATTTTCCTTGATTCAGAAATTTGTAATGGAAATGTATAAGGAAAATTCCTTTCAGGAATCATTTGTGTTTTAAAATGTATAAGTGCAGAGTCACAGAGGTTTGGGGATCTCAGGGGTCTGATAGAAGTGTTGTTTTTACTTCCTCTGATGAGGGGATGAGATGAGAGGTATACCCAAGCTGTGTGAATTCCTACCTAACTATTCCTAGACCTAGGCCTTGGAAGCTTCTAGCATCTATGCAATTTGATCTTTTGAAAGTCTGGACCATGAAGGTTTCAGCTTCCAGCCCTCCATCTGCTAACCTAAGCCTGGAATGTTTTTAGCGTCTTTCTTGTTCTTTCTGAGCTCTGGCTTGCTGGTTCAACTCAAGTGTTCTGACTCAAAACTCCTCCCCGAGCTGACTGATTCAAACTGGCTTCTCTCAGCTTCTCACTGGATTGCTCTGCTTGGAAAATCTGCCTCTAAACTCCATGAACTCAACTGCACTTAACTGAACTCCCTGAACTGCACTGAACTGACTCACATGCTCTCTCTGTGCTGCTCTTAAGTAGCTTCTTTTTCCTTTCTGTCCTGGTGAGAGTTGGTCATATCCCATCTCTTGACTCATTCTGTCAAATCTTTCTCTGATTTGTCACTTTGTCCCTGTATTAGATGTCATTGTTTGGGATTAAAAGTGTATATTCCACCCAGAGGGATTTAAAGGCGTGTACTAAGGATGTGTCTGTATTCCAGCCTGATCACATAGACTAGATGTGGCCCCTTGCCAGAACAGCCATGTTACTGGATTAAAATCTCTTTACAGAGATTAAATCAAGTGGGTCAGCTCTCTGAATAACCAGTTTTTGATCCTCTGTGATTACAATCCACTCTCTTCTCTGTCTGCTGCAGCTTACTATTGGGCAGCATTGTGACATTGTTTTCCTTTGTACCTACAAATGCTTATACAATTCAAGTTCCATTTCTACCACCTGCTGGCTCTGTCTCCAAAAACAGAGTGCATAGGCTGCCTCTGTGTCCTCTGTAAAAGTGAAAATAATGTTGGTTTTATAGGTTTTTTTCTATGAGAATGAAAAGAATAACTTCTTATTATAGCGCCCATAAATAGTAATTATATAATTGCTATTAATAGCATCTCCCTTGAGTTATCAAAGAAACATTCTTTTTAAATTGTATAACTTTTACATATCTGCATGGGCTAAAGGAGAAGGGAGCAATGAAGGACGAAAGAAGGGCGGTAGACGCTGGCCGAAATTATCTTGCTCTTAAAGCAAATGTAGATATTAGACATGGAAGTAGGGTGGCTCCCTTTCATAGCATCCAGAAGAAGGCTCAAAGCCTTGGTCTTCTGGACCCAGAAATGAGCAGAGTCAACAGGCACTATGATGCTCAGAGTGACAGAAAGGCTTTCTCCCTTACCTCCAGATTATTGCATTGAGTACTATACACATAAGTTTGCTTGCCATGCATGTTACAGAGGCAGGAGTCCAAAGTATGGCACAGTTTGTTTGTGTTCTTATTTGTTATACATCTTGACTACATTTTCCCTCCCTCCACTCCTCCAAGCTTGACCCACATCTCCTCTCCCAAGTAGGTCTTTTCCTCTTCTTTTTCTGTTCAGAAAAGAGCAGACCTCCAAGAGATGACACCCAAGCAGAACAAAACAAGATGCAATAAGGCAATTTAATGGCACTGCCTCACACCTTTCATGATAAGCACACAGAACATTTGTATATGGTAACTAAAGTTAAAACTACAAAATTATCCTTCCACCTAAACAAATGTCAAGTACTAAAATTGCATATTTTTATAGTATGCCTCCATGATAAAGACTATTTATGCATTTATCAACATTTTTGGTATCTCAGTTAGTTATCTTTGTTGAAGTCTTTGATCACCAAATTAAGTGGGAGTGTTGTTTCAGTCTTTCTCTTGAAAATACCATGAAAATCTCTTTATAATGCCCCTATGGACTATCAATACTAACCCCTCTTCACCTCTTAATGCCAAATCTTATTCTGCCTCTAAAAGATACGTATACCCTGACCTTAAAAATTGTACAATTGCATAATTCTAAATATATCCAGTTCAACTACAAGGAAATTGGATAATTATCACTGTGGTTCATCAAAAGCAAAGCCATAGACAAATTTATCATACAATGAAAAGGCTGAGAGAGCCACAAAAAATGGGCAGTCTTCAGCATATGATAGAGTTATATAACAAATCTATTTTAAGGTGTTATCTCTCATTTCTTAAAATGGATATTTACCCAGAATATGCCCCACCACAAAGCTGTGCAAATCCACAGTTCATATGCCGATACAGTATTTACCGCTTGCAAAGTGGGGACTGTGAGAGTGCAGGAAGGACAGGCAACAGTATCTGTCTCCATGTCTTTGAACCTAGGCCAAAATTTCAAAAATAACTAAGGCTAGCTTCTGACACGGCCTCTCTTTCTATCCCCTCCCCCAATAGAAGCCGTTTCCCACCTTCTATTCTTCTGTAGGCACATTGTCTCACATATGATTGGAGTCTCACATATCACTACATATGCCTCACTTTTTTCCTGGTGAAAATACCCAGTGCAGCTGGTGTGGAGAAACAGAGAAGTAACTGAGCCGAAGTATGCATTTCCCATCATGCCTTGCATTTTTTCTTCCCTCCCATCTTCCACAACTGCCAATCCAAATAGACAAGCATTTTAAAGGATTGTAGGTCATGTCAAGTAGTAGACTATAAACTTAAGTACAGTCAAAGAGGCCATGTTAGGACAGCAACCAACACAGGAGAGGCTGGGCCTTCTAGGCAGCATGCCTGCACTGTCCTAAAGGTATTGTTTCATTTTCTTCTAATCCTCTGCTTTGGTCTTTATTTTAATATGGATACATTGTGTTACTGGATCTACCAAACTGAAGGGAGAAGCTTTCAGTAAGGTACAACAGACTGGCCAGGGATTAGCTATGTTTTTCATAATGTAAGGTAAGACTCTCATACAGTGTCCATGACTGATCTCATACAACTGCCTCTTAAGTACCCCACGTATAAAAGTACACAGTAATAGAATAAATATTTACTTGTCCCTCTATATAAAGAAAATGTTTTAATTTTCCTTTTATTCATGTAGACCCCTCTTTGCAACTGAAAACTCACATGAGGTAAATAATTTACATTTCTAATGGACAGTTTTTATCATAAGTTTGGACACAAATATAATCAATATGGCATTGATAATATAACCCTTCTAGCAATGATTGAGAAATGTGGCTGCACTTTCTTATGCCTATGTCAACAATTATGGAAGTGGCATCATAGGTGGGTCAGTTTCTTACTTATAGTCTCTTGCATATGCCCAACTCTTTTCTGGGTGCTCCTAAGAACTTACTAGAACAGCAGAGGATGCTACGAACTGAGTGTTTACTCCCTGCTGAGCCCTTCACGTGCCATTGCATGCCTGTGAGGTGCACTGTCACATCCACTTACTATAAAGGATGACAATGAGATACTGAAGTGTAGCCTGACTGGCTCGAGGAGGCACTCACATGCATGTAGAGCCAGATACAGACCCCCATTCTGCAAAACGCTAGAACCTTAGCTCTGGGGTGTTCTGAAAAACCCTTTCACATGCGTAGAATGGAATGATAGTTTGATGAATTTCTCCCTGTGTAGTGCGTAAGCTGCTAGGTGTGATGGGATCTTTTTTTTTTTTTTTTTTTATCTCAGACCCTGAAACAACAGTGATCTTCACTGGAGTTTGAACCACTGACAATAGCTCAACCCAGATCTGTCATAGCCCCACATTTATTAAATGTTCTCATGCCTGATTTCTTCCTCATTGGAACTATATTAATGTGTGCTGTAGACCATACATCAGAAAACCTTTCATTTTCCAAAGATATATCTCTGGCATCACAAAAATCCATAATTTATGTTAGATATTTTTAACTGTACTGAAACGCATAGAATGAAAGCTGTACTATTTTGTCCATGTTTGGATACACAGTTCGGTGCCATTAACTCCCCATTGTTGTGCACCCACCTTTATGGTTCAAAACACACACACACTAGAGGTTTCATTTTCCAACACCTTAACTGTCAGACCCATTAAACAATGACTCTTCATTCCCAGGGAACTTTCAAGTTACATTCTGCTTCTATGAATTTGACAACTACTCTCCATATCACATAACTTTGGAATCACATATTTACCCTGTGGTAACTAGCTTCCTTCATTTAACATAGTTCCAAGTTTACCTGAATGTCTTTTTCCTAAGGGTCACTATTCTGATATGTGTAATTACATTTTGTTAAACCATAGTTTAATAATGTCACCATATGAAATGGAATCGTTGTGTTAGCTTCCATAAATAATATGATTAAAATGTAGACATACAAAACATTCATAATTTGTAGGATAACCCCCTCATTATAGCATAACTTCTAAATTAATGACAGAAAAATAATTCACAATCGACAATCAAAATAAAGCAAAAAATTGGTTTGATAATTAGAGTCCCTGAATCATAAATAAAGCACATCTTAACTGTTCAGATTGGAATTAGCCAATCTTCATTCGATTGTCTCTTTATATAATGATGGTTTCTTCAAAGATTTTTAAAACTAAACAGACTTAATTTAACATTTCTCTAAAAGCAAATAGAATAGTAAAGGAACTATTGATTCAAAACAGAAATGTAAATGCATTCAAGGTTTTAGTTTTACTAAGATTTGTCATCTGTCTGGTATGTAATGCTATTCAAGATTACTGGCAAGTCTTAAATGAATACAAGGAAAATGACCTATTCATTCCTCCCCTTCACATATTTAACAAGCATTCTTTGTCTACTTCATAATATTTTCACAGCTATAATTCACTGGATATAAAATACACACATATGTATGAATCTTCTGATACAAGTGTTACCCTTATTCTGTAAGGCAAATGTAACAAATTTGTACATAACGAAGCTGGGGACTTGAAAGGTTAAATGACTTTTACAACTAGCAGCTGTCAGAATTGGAAGAAGAGAACAAGGTTCTCACTCCATTAGTCCACATGCCCCCTTCCATTATAGTAGAAAGGGAATCCATTTTATATTGATTATTGTACAATCATGTAGAGAGAATATGTGCTTTGGAAGGCAGTAGGTGGAGCTAGCTTAATTACAGCCGGAAAAGCTTTACGAAGAAAACAAAAGCATTTCCTCCTGACACTGTGACAGATTTCCATGCTGTTTTTTTTTTTTTCATTATAATGGTTATAAAATCTTTAATTAAGCACATAGTATGTATTGTGCCTGTACTATGTAAAAAATATAAATGAACATATTTGTGTCTTTCCACCATGTCAGAACTTATTGAATGACAGTGGTTTAAATCATAGTAAGTAGCCAGATAATTTAACTTTCCTGAAGAATTCTGCCTGAGTTGAACACAAGGTCTTTTCTTCTAATTGCAATTACTGATATTAGCTCCCGGGTAACATATTAAAAATCTCAAAGCAAATATCCCTGTGCGTACATACGCATGTGTAGGTAGGAAGATGATTGCAAAGGGTAAAAGAAGCAAGCCACTTTTAGGCAGTGTCAAAGGAGACCTAAGGAGACAAACCTGTAAGAATCCATTACTGACCATTGGCTAGATCTGGTCAGAACATTCTCTACAGTTGAGTGGAGAGTGGGATATGACTTTCTCACGTACTCTGGTGCCTCGCATTTGACCATGTCCCCTGGAGGGGGAGACCTGGTGGCACTCAGAGGAAGGACAGCAGGTTGCCAAGAAGAGACTTGATACCCTATGAGCATATACAGGGGAAGATAATCCCCCTCAGGAACATTCATAGGGGAGGGGAATAATGGGAAAATGGGAGAGAGGGAAGAATGGGAGGATACAAGGGTTGGCATAATCATTGAGATGTAACAAGAACAAATTAATAATACTAATAAAAAAAGAATCTGTTACTGCTAAGAAACCTTGAAAGGAACTGAACTACAGACACTAGAAAAGCTGTGTGGCTCTGAATCAGGCCATAGCAAGTCCCAGGCTTGAGGATGTAGCTTCAGAGTAGAAAACAACAGTGAAGGTAAAAGGGCAGGATGGGGTCCCTGTAGAGGAATGGATGGATGGCATTATAGCTAAGTAGGCTGCATTAGCAGTGAGGCTGGGCCAAGTCACAGTGCCCTAGGACAGTCAGAAGAGACTTACACCAACTCCTTGGTCTGTTGTATCTGAGAAAGTCATGGGTGAGGTTCCCTGCTGTGCCTGTGATCCATCAGTGCATCCTCTCCATGCATGTTGGCTACTTCATAAAGTGACGCCTGTACCAATCCCAGGGAGAAGTCGTTCATCATTATTGCCCTGTGGGTGGAGCTGGATAGATGGCGATGTCCACCTGTCCACTTAAGTGCAGAGTCATCCTCTAACCTGAAAATAGAGAAGGGAGCTGATTATAAAATGTAGACACTCATGGCAAGATACAATCTGAAATAATAAACAGATGTAAGGGGCATGGAGTACTTAAGGCAGGGCACAGCCTGAGCTATGCATATGGCTGGTTAGAGCTAAAGCTGTAACCAGATCTTCGGAGCTCAGCCCTTGAAGCTTACATTTTCCCAGTGAGAAGCAACTGTTTTTAACGCATTTCTTTCCTTATTTATCTCCTGCATAACATTCCATTCTGCAGAAGCCTAGATAGTGGAATAATAGAAAGACAAGCTATGAATTCAGAGAAAGTAATCTTTTGCTAGTTTCTGTTCTTAATCATGTGTCCGTATGACCTTGTATCCTATCTAGAAGCTGTATACACCCACAGCGATCCTCAAAACTGTGGCCCGTGACACTTTCTTATTACTCTCTGATGTGTTGACTGAGTCACCGGACCCTGCTTCTGTGTTACTTTATGTTACTGTACTGGTGGGAAATTTCACAGTACTGCCGTGCTTTCATCTAAAATGGTTTCGTGTTTTGCTTGGGAAAGACAAGCCTACTAGTGTCCTATTGATTCAGATGCTTCCTGACAGCCGCTGCCTGCCAGCTTTGCCTTCATTGACTTTCCAATGTTACAAATAACTCGCATGTACAATCTGGTCCTGAGGAGCACAGAAAGTTCCCCCACTGCGCATGAAGCTGCAGCAGCCCTGAGTCTTGGGGTAGCGAGTGTTTATTATCTTTCTGAAAATCACCCACTTGCCCTTCACGGCTGCCACGAAAGAGTTGTGTTTTCTCTCTATTCACTTTCTTCTCTTTCTTGTTTTGTTTTCACAGGCCTTCCAATGGGCCACTTATTCCTAAAGTATAAATCCCATTCTTTGACATTCCATGCCCCCGCCCATGATGACAGAAATTTGAAGTACAAAGTCAGACGTATTCATATAAAAGACAGTCTTTTTTTGGTTGGAACACCTGGAGTATAAGATAACTTGAATTTCTTCTTGGTGACCTATTATCCTTCCTCTGAGTGCCACCAGGCGTCCCCATCCAAGGGACATGGTCAAATATGGGGCACTAGAGTTTGTGTGAAAGTCAGATCTCTTTCTCCACTTAACGGTGGAGAATGTCCTGTCCATCGGCTAGTCTGGGTAGGGGTTCGAAGTTTACTGCCTATATTTTCCTTGGCTGGTGCCATAGTTTGAGGATGACCCCAGGGCCCAGACCCGCCTGTAGTTTTCCAGGACCCTCTGGATCCTTCTATTTCCTCATTCTCCCAGGCTTCTCAGACCTAAAGTCTCAATAGGATGTCCTCCTCTCTGACCCACTTTCCTGGATAGGTCACCAAGAAGAGACTCCATACCCTATGATACAGAGGAAGGAGGTCCCCCTCAGTCACAGACATAGGGGAGGAGAATAGGGGGAGAAGCAGAAGGGAGGGAGGAATGGGAGGATACAAGGGATGGGCTAACAACTGAGATGTAATTTGAATAAATTAATAATTAAAAAAGGAAAAAATTTTTTTAAAAATCTAAAAATTAAAAAACCATTAAAAAAAAGATAACTTGAATTTAAGTGCTGTCTCGGTTTATGTAATTCAGAAGAAATGTTTTTTATAGGATTTTTCTTTTTCTTTTCCCACTAATTTAATCACTTTACAGCCTGGTCACAGGTCCCCTGCCCCTTCTCCTCCCAGTCCCACCCTCATAACCCATCCTCTCATCACCCCTCCCCTTCTCCTCAGAGAAAAGGAGCGCCCCCAATAGTGGTGGTCCACCACCATGTATTAACCCACCCTGGCACCTCAATTCCCAGCATGACTAAGCACATTCTCTCTCACTGAGGCCAGACAAGGCAGCCCAGCTAGGGGAAATAGCTCCAAAGGCAGGCAACAGAGTCAGAGACAGCACCTATTCCAATTGTAGGGGACCCGCATGACCATGAATGCTCTTTGGTTAGTAGTTCAGTCTCTGTGAGCCTCCATGAGTCCAGGTTACTTGACTCTACAAGTCTTTCTGTGGTGTCCTTTACCCTTCTGCCTCTCTCAATCCTTCCTTCCACTCTTCCATAAGACTCTCTGAGCTCTGCCTATTTTTTGGCTGTGGGTCTCTGCATCTGTTTCCATCAGCTTCTAGATGAAGCCTCTCAGAAGACAGCAATGCTAGGCTCCTGTCTGTAGTTAGAGCAGAGTATCATTAATAGTATCAGTGTGTTGATTTTCTAAACTAATGGGTGATTAGACTATAATGTCTCTGCTAATTGCAAAAAAAAAAAAAAAAAAAAAAAAAAAAAAGAACTATGTTTATTGAATAGCTACCATTTCCAAAATATGTTCTTAGCAATTTTTATATGCTATGTATAGTTTTGACAACTCTGTTATTAGGTAGATTTAGCTTATTTTATAGATGAGGAAACTAAGACACCGAGAAACTCAGTGGCTTTTTCATCTTTCTAGTCATGGCTGACTTTTAATTACCTCAGTAATGGAAATGACATTTGGACTACAGTCAATCTCACCAAACTGCTGTTTATACTTTGTATTTTACTGTGCTTTTTATAATAGCATCTCAGGCTCTAAGTAGATTATAAATTAAGTTATCACCTTGTGTGATATTTCTTTCCTACCAATTGTCTATGTTTGTTTGTATTTTATCAGAGTAGAAAACAACTGCTGAATTTATGCCCTTGAGAAGTGAGTGGGATTATGTTTATTCAGGCAATAGTTGCCTGAAGCAAAATAATAACAGTGCTTGCGACCACCCTTTGCTGACCCTCTAAGCTCTATAAGAAATGCTTGGGTACCCATTATTTTCTGCTGTTTCCTACCAGGATTCCATCTCCGCCCTTTAAGATATGACAGCCAGTATAATCTTTCTTCATATGACCTTCTAACCCAAAGCACACACTCATTCATATGCAGCAATAAATGTATGGAAGACATGGGAAGGGAAGGATGTACAAAGAAAAATGAAAATTTATTGTCTTCCATAATGATATTGAAAGCTGGGCCCTAAGTACATAATTCTCTCATCACCAGTAATTCACAAAACCAATGACATTATAATCTCTAAAGCCATAAAAATTGAACTAAGTAAAAACTAAGCGCAAGGTTTCTCTATTGCCAAAGGTACCGTGCTATTTATAATGCTAGAGTGTCACTTCCTCTCTGGTCTTACTCTCCCTGTACTGACCTTCTCTGCTGGATGATGTGTGTCTCTCTGCTCCTTTCTTCCCTGTGAGATGCCCTCGTGTGGGCAACATGAGCTGTCTCCTCACCTGCAGTCTCCAGTGAACATGCAGTCAGTAGAGAATAAAGCATAGAAACAATTCTTGTCAGCCATGCAGCAGCTCTGGACCATGCACTGGGACCTGGTGCTACTATAGTCACTAGAAGAATGTTGGCAGGAAGGAGCAGGGAATACAGTGACATGGAGAGTGGAGGAATGAGGGAAATGGGAAAAGATGATGATTGGAGAATGGGGAAGTAGGGGTGGGGGGCCAGAGATGCAAAATTAAAAATGTAAAGTTTGACCCTGTCATAAACATTTGTTCATTTGTTCCAAATCCTATTGGGTTCTTTTTTTTTTTTTTTTTTTTCACCAGAGAATTTTAATGGAATAAATATTTCAGTACAGATGATGGAAACAGTTTGAGTACTACATGAAAGGTCATATCTTAAGCATTTTCTCTCCTCTAAATTGAAACTTCATTTTTTTTTATATAGTACAGTCTTTATGCTTTCAGATATGAGGTGAAGCCTTTGGGTACATGGGGTACAGTTAGCCTACAAAGATTAGAAAGTACTCACATATGTCTTTACAGTAAACAAATGAGGAAAGCAAATGTAGAAATAGGCTAACCCAAACCAACCATTACCGTGAGTATCTGGGAGTGTCTATATATTCTCCATGAGGTTAATTACAGTAGCAGAACTGTCGTCCTAGTCCTAAAAATAAGATTACTAATACAGACTACCCATGCACTGGCAACCGTGCACATGCACACATGCAAACACACCATGTACTATTCACTCCCAGCCCAGATACATGGAAAAATGTTTATTTTACTCAGATACATCCTGAATGTTATTCCCTCAATTGTATCTTCCCATCCCCACCCTTTTCTGTCCCAATCCTCTGACCTAGACCTCTGACAGAAAGGGACCTCTTCCTCCAACATATGGCTACAGCATATCAGGTCTCATCCTGATAGCCTGCTTCTTCTTCCTCTGTGTGCTCCCAGGCCTCCCCACCAAGGGGAAGTGATCAAATAGGAGGCATCACAGTTCATCTCAGAGGCAGTTCCTGCTCTCCCCCACGACTATGGAAAATGAGCTGTCCATTGGCTAGAACTGAATTGGGGGTCTAGGTTCACTGCATGCATTGTCCTTTGTTGGTACAACAGTTTGTGCAAAGCTCCTTGAGTCCACATCTGCCAGCCTTGCTGATCTCCTTGTGGGGCTTCTGAACCATCTGGGTCATTCCATACCCCCATTCTTCCATACCACTCTCAGCGCTCCACTTGGAGTCCAGCAGCGAGTCCCAGCATCTGTCCCTATTCCCCCACTGGGTGGAGTCTCTCAGACATCTATAGTGGAGACATCTATGTTGGGCTAATATCTACTTTTAAGTGACTATATACCATGCCTCTCTTTCTAGGTCTGGGTTACCTCACTCAGGATGATCTTTTCTAGTTCTATCCATTTGCCTGCAAATTTCAAGATTTCCTTGAAATAGCTGAGTAGTATTCCATTGTATAAATGTATCCATTCTTTGGTTGAAGGATATCCAGCTTGTTTCCAGGTTCTGGCTATTACAGATAAGGCTGCCATGAACATAGTTTAGCAAATGTCCTTGTTGCATGGTGGATCATCTTTCAGGTATATGCCTAGGAGTGGTATAGATAGGTCTTGAGGTAGTGCTATTTTCCAGTTTTCTGAGAAAGCGCCAGATTGATTTCCACAGTGGTTGTAAAAGTTTGCATTCCCACCAGCAATGGAGGAGTGTTTTCCTTTCTCCACCACCTTGCCAGGCATGAAGGGATGGTTAAACATACAGAAATCCATCAATGTAATCCATCATATAAACAAACTGAAAGAAAAAAAAATATCATCTCCTTAGGTGCCCAAAAAAGCATTTGACAAAATCCAACATCCATCCACGTTTAAAGTCTTGGAGAGATCAGGGAACTAGGCACAAAGCTAAACATAATAAAGGCTTTCTACAGGTTATCTTCAGCCAACATTAAACTAAATGGAGAGAAACTCAAAGAAATACCACTAAAATTAGGGGCCAGACAAGGATGCACTGAAATTTAATTCCTGTCTTCCTGTTTTTTTCTTGTTCATACCTCTTTTGTCTTAAGAAAATCCTGGATATAATAATAATAATAATAATAATAATAATAATAATAATAATAATAATAATAATAATGTAGTAGTAATAATAATAATAATAATAATAATAATAATAATAATAATATATAGGACCTTAAGGGGTTCAGATACCATTCGAAAACTAAAAATCCAAGGGCAGTACATGCATTCATGGAGCTTCCTTGTTTTATTTGAACAAAATTCTGGCCAAAACTTTGTGGGCATAGAAAATATTAAATGAAGGCAGTACTGTCTATTTCTTTCTGTACCTCTGTCCCTTGAAGCCGTGTATGTACCCCAGTAACACCTGGTAGCAATATACTCAATGGGATAACAAGATAAGCAGGAAAATTAAAACAATCATAACAAAATGTCAAAGGTGATTTTGAATATTTATTACACTTGCTTAAAAATCCATCACTGTCACTTCCCAACAATTACATTTAACTTTAACAATGGGCGTTCCCAACTATCATTTGACCATCAGAGGACAATATTATGGCTATAAGTGGTGAACCTGACAGAACCTAGGAGCAGCTGGAAGATAACCTCCAGTTATAACTATAAGGGATTATTTAACTTCTGCACATGCTTCTGAGAGACACTGTTTTATTAGGTTAATGGGGATGATAAAACCCATCTTAATTGTAGAGCAAGATCATTCTCCGGCCTGGAATCTTGGTCTTTAAACAATGGATAAAAAGAATATCGTGTTAATATTCATCTCTCTGTACTTCCTGATAGTGGCGGAGACATCCTTCAGTCTCCTGCCACCTTCATAGTCCCCCACGTGGTGATGAATTAGGGCCGGAAACTGTGAGGCACACTAAACGCTCTGCCCCTTAAGTTGTTTTTGGTGAGTTATTTTATCAACAGAAAGAGAAGCTGAGACAACAAAAATGATGCAGTGAGAAAGAAATATTTATTAGTCTTTATTAATTTGGGGCATTGAAGACCTTATCTGAGTTCACTTTGATCTTCTTTTTCATTATCATTGAAAATGAACAGAAAAAAATTTTAAAATATAAAAAGTGAAAGGGTAGAGAGGTGCCAAAAGTTATTGCCCTGGATGAAAGTGATAAAAATTACAAACGAGCAAAGCACAATTTAACAAGGCAGAAACAGAGATGATGTTTCATCTTAATGCATTGGGGCATAGCAAGCCCTCGCGGAGATTAGACCACACACATAAAGCCAGGCCCACACCCACAGCCTCCACCACAGATATCACCCACCATCCCTCATTCATGGCATCCACCCTTGCACCTATGCTCACAGGCACACTCACAGCAATGTTGTGCTCCGAAATGAATTAGAGAAAGATGCATTTCATCAAAAGCATGGCGATCACACAAGATAGAGGATGATGTCAGTACACAGTTCAGAATTCACCATACTCATTTAGGAATGTTGGTTGTCTCCATGCTTTTTCTTTTCTTTTCTTTTTTTTATTTAATTAATTTATTCAGATTACAACTCAACTGTTATTCCCTCACTTGTATCCTCCCATTCCTCCCTCCTTCCCTCTGTGACAGAAGGGGACCTCGTCCCACACCATATGGTCACAGCCTATCATGTCTTATCCTGGTACCCACTTATCCTTTTTCTGAGTGCCACCAGGCCTCCCTACCAAGAGGAAGTGGTCAAATATGGGGCACCAGAGTTCAGTCAGAGTCAGTCCCCACTCTCCACACAACTAGGGAGAATGCCCCATCCATTGGCTAGATTTGAGTAGGAGTTGAATGTTTACTGAAAGTATTGCCCTTGGTTGGTGCAGTAGTTGCTTCTCTGACGACATGTCCAGGTAGCAAGCTTCAGGTGGGAGGGAGCAGAAAACAATCCCAGGTCCATAGATAATTTTTTAGTTTAGTCGCAAACTACCACACTAGCTGTGACCCTTGATGAAACCAAGCACACTTGTCAAACCAGGCTACACACAACAGCACCATGAGGTCAACTTCCACTTGAGTCTTTTCCCAAGTGGAACGGAGTTTCCTGTGGGCTTAGTTTAGGAGAGTCCAATTAGTAAGCCAAACTTTTAAAAGCCATCTAAAAATAATGAGTTAGGTCATAATTACTCAGAAGCATATTGTATGATGTACTGTATTCTAGTATCTGGTTTAAATGCACAAAGAGGATATCAATTTCATTATTAAAGAATTAATTATAATTGGGCCTAATCCTTCAGTGACAGAGGTTGAAATAAGACTCTGGAGATCTATTGTTCACATACGTGAAGTGGATAAATTCCTCCCGATCTTGGGGATCAAGTTGTGCTCTGGAATTGTTTTCTGCTCTTAATAGTTTTCTTTTAATTCAGCAAGTTGGGCTGGGGATGTGGCTTGACAGTTAGAGCGCTTGCCACGCCAGCAAAAAGACTCAAGTTCTGATCTGTAAAGAAATATGCAGTTAACACAGTGGCCCACTTGTAACTTCAATGACAGAAGGCAAAGCCAAGGGATCTTGAAGCCAAGCTGAGAAGACTCAAGCTCAGGCCTTCCACACACAGGTAAACACATACCCACACGCATGCAGTCACACAGGTGTACATGCCACACAGCCACATATATATCAGAGACAGACAAGCACTGCGTGTGGCACCCACCAATAGTCCCTTCATAGGAAAAGAGGTCATCTGCTGCGTGTGCCATATCACTCATGCTTATGAAACTCAATCCTCAACTGCTTGGAGAATATGTATTTAGAATTTCCTACAAAAAAAAAACCTAAGATACTTTTAATTTCTCCATCTCTGTGTCGTCTTTTTTTTTTTTTTTAAACGCGTCAATGATCTTTGAGACTATAAACCCTGGCATCAAAACTCTGCAAGAATATCAGATGGCTAATCAGTTAGGGTTAGATTGCTGATTTGTATGGAAATTTTTATTGGAAAAACTTTGGGAGCCAACATGAACATCTGAAAGAAGAGCTGTCATTTAATACAATGGTTGTTAAGGAAGATCATTCTTGCTATGTTATGTGTTTTGTTGTTGTTGTGGTGGTGGTGGTGGTGGTGGTGGTGGTGGTGGTGGTGGTGGTGGTGGTGTTACCATCTAATTTTCACCAGACTGCTGAGTTATCTTTTATGGATTGTTTACTCACTCCTGGTTTACATACACTTTAATGAGTTCTTTGAAGCCTGGAATGGTACTATCTTTCTCTCTTTCATATGTTAGTACAGTGTGCTTTTATTTGACAAACAGAATTTTTTAGACTGGCATTTTTAATGCTACATTTACAAGAAACCAAGAAGGAATTCTAAATGCAATTTATTTTGTCAGCAATATAGGGTTTTAAAGAGTTTCTATGAGGAAAGCTATATGAAAGAGATAAGATGTAAGAAATAGGAAAATACCAATAATATTTTGCATACCAATATTTATACAAGACAACAGAGCATCCTACCAGTTGCAAATAAAAACAAACATGTCTCTCTTAATGATATTATATCATCTTCTAGAAGCTAATTTTCATTTTAAGTAAGAGTCAATAATAGAAATCCTCTCTTCAAATTAACCCAAAATTTCTGATTTAAAGCCACAGTATAAATGTGGGTAGGGAGAGTGCAGTGTGAGTGTGTGTGTGGGTGTGGGTGTGTGTGTGTGTGTGTGTGTAGAGGAGAGAATAAAGAGAGATCATTAAAGACTCTTGTGCTTTATGAAGATTAATTCCCCATAGGCTGCAGAGAAGAATGCCAACAGGAAAAACACTACTTCTTTCACTTCTTTATCATTTTTTCCACTGATATTTCATGATCTACAAAATCAAATTTAAAAACTTGACTCATAAATATTAGCACCTAAGATTAGTGCCTATTCTTGCCAAAGAGAAGAAATAAGTGCAGATCATTTCAGACCCCTTCCTGCATTTTTTTAGTCCTAAGAAAACTGTAAATACAAAGCTACAGATTTTGGTAAATAAAAGGCTGCTCATAATTATAGTTTTCTGGGTAAGTTGTTGCAATGAATTAATGTGTTTGCAGAAGAAAGAGAGGGGACGGCAGATGTTCTTCTCTAAATGGCAATGAGTGATGTAAACAAGGCAAACAGGTGATGTTTCTGAAAGGACTGTGCGGCATGACAAAAGGGAATGGTTTAAGAGGCCAAGGATATCATTAATGTAACATTTTTCTCTATGTTTTTGGCCACAGAAATATATTACACATGCAACTTAAGTTGTAAGGCATTAAGTCCACACTAGAATATTGTTTGCTGAACTAATTCAGATATGCTCACTTTTTTTTTTTTTTACCACTTATCCTTTATGTATTTTTACTCAAATTCCTATGTTATAAAAAAATGATAGCTATATATTTTCCTGTTGAAATAGTATATTTATGGGTGCTGTGTCGATTTTTTGACTATTCAAGGTCAATAAAGCATGAAAAGTCTGTCCTTTATGTATAGAATGGCATCTACTAAAGAATACTGGCATGATTCTTGATATTGACACAAAAATATATAAACATGTCTTGGAGTGAATATGTGTGAACTATAGATATTGTCAGATGGTAATATTATTTTCTGGTGTTCAATGGTCTTTTCAAGGATCTATGCAATTCTTGATATTTTGATGGGAGTTCAGAACCTTGGTGAAAGAATCATTTCTATTTTTATTTCCTTTAAAAACTGCATTTCCTCCTTAGATGATGCCAAAATGGAAAAACTGAATAGAGTTGAATTATCTCATTGTCCCACTGAGTCAATAAATAATAAGCACATAAAAAGAAAAGGGAGTCCAAATATAACCTTGAACATGATATTTTGCACGGTTGTATTATCAAATGTCTCCCATTTTTATCATCTTAAACATTTAAAAGCTACTTAAGGTGTCATAGATAAATAATGCCTACATTATAACAGCAGCAGCAGCAACAACCTTGCCTGGTAGTTTGGCAGCAATCCCTGCTGTGTTATAAAACTATGAGGGTTCTGTTCACGCCCACATTGAGTGGCATGCTAACTGACCAGGGCAGAACTAGGAACACAGACATTCCTAAATGCAAGCGTTCATTAGTCAAACCTTGAAGGATTTTGTCTTCAAAAAGTCATAGATATAAAAAAAATAGAATAATGCCCTTGAGAACTAAATAGCTATTTTTGAAATATAGGTGAGACAATGATGTTTCAGGACAAAGAAAGTCAGATTAGAATTTCTGGGCTCAATTTTCTTGGTCAGTTATAAAGAATTATTGGCATTGTGTGAGCCTTCTTTTGACCTGCTAGTGTTTTCTTTCAAGAATGTGAAGGCGTATGTTACTGTAAATTTTTGTCAGTTTATTTTTATACTTGAGGCTGCATTTCAATTTCTGACAGTTTTCTCTTTCAAGTCTTTTATTCCCCCACTCAAGATTTACTTTATTCTAAAAATAATAAATAATAATAATTAAGCTTTAAAGTTGTATTAAAACTGCTTTACTCGTGTTTAAATGAGCTGAAATTTGACCTAAATAAAAGCCACATGTAGTAGAAAAATATTTAAGCTTCATATAAATGGAAGAAAATATCTCAAATCTAGTGATTTCCCAGAATGCAAATCTACATTTAAGAAGATGGCTCTGACTTTTAAGACTAAAAATGTGTGGACAACACAAGCAACTAACTTAAAATCCTGAAGCTTTCTTTTCCACTAGGTCGTAGCTGAACTATAACATGAAAGGGTGAAAGGGCTTGGAAGAAATTATTCTCTATTTAATATGTTTTTTTCTCAAAGTAACAGATAGCTATTCCTTCTTCAGTAGTTACAGGGTGTTAAGTGCAGTAAAATTGTTGCAAAGGTCATTCAAAGGATAACTTGTTACTAACTCCATCTATTTGTTTACTGCTTTCTATGCCAGACCCTGAAGTTATGCTAATAAGCAGCATGGATTTTTGTCCTCCAACAGCTTGAAGTCTAAGACAGAAGGGAGGAAATCAGGGGAGGAGCCAATAGTGATGAATTTATGCTGGGGTGTTACAAGAGAAGTGATAACTACGATATAGACACTAAACGTTTTATGTTGAAAACTCCAAGCCCTGTCGGGCAGTGGTAGCCCACACCTATAATCCCAGCACATGGGAGGCAGAGGCAGGAGGATCTCTGTGAGTATGAGGGCAATCTGATCTACAGAGTGAGTTCCAGGAAAGCCAAGGCTACACATAGAGAAATCCTGTCTTGAAAAACGAAAAAGAAAAGAAAAGAAAAGCTCTCATGTGAAGATTCACTGCTTTATACTATTTTTTTTGTGTGTGTAAAAATTTGTGTACATAAATTTTGTGGCTTGAAACAAAAGGAATATACCCCATGGAACCCGAATTTTCAAAGCAGCCTACCAATGGTATCTTTGAATCAACACCACGAGTTTGTCCTAGTTTCTCTCATAGCTGCTTCTGCAAGGGTTTTGTTTTGTGTTTGTTTTGCTTTGTTTTTTGGCTTATGCCAATTTCATCATACATTCTACCTTCTATGAATGGTTGTCTTCTCTGTCCATGTCTTGGAGCCCTTTTATCAGAAGGAAACTGTTCATGTTAACTTGAGAGTTGACCCTACTTTAGAAGTAGCTCACCTGACCCCATCTTCAATCCCAAAGTCTGGTACATTTCCATGTATCAAAGCCAAGTCTTAGGGCTTCTGCCCACTGTCTGAGGAGTAGCAATTCAATACACAGTGCTTACTGTCAGCTACATTGTCCACAACACACTATCATCCAGGTTTTTTTTTTCTGGGCTTGCAATACAATTATGTTAGTAGACTAGACAATAAAAAATTTTGTACTCAAAGGTGTGTGTGTGTGTGTGTGTGTGTGTGTGTGTGTGTGTGTATTCATGTCCATATACAGTTGTCATTTTATTACTGTCTACAGCATTATTCTGTCTTAAACAGAAAATGGATCACAGTCTCTGAATAAGGAAAACATTAGACCAGATTAAAGATGACCATATAGAAGAGCAACACCCCTCTAAAATGTGGGGTGTCTCTCTAATGATGATGTGCTTAAGCAAGCAAATGAACTAAATGATATTAAGCTTCTGCCCAGAGTTAAAAAGGTAGATTACATAACCCTTTAGTGTATTTTCACTGATTTCACTATCCTAAAACTCAAAAAGTTTAAAAAGGGTATATCTTAGCAGAAATGGTATTGGTCAATGTTAGCAATAAATAATTAATATCCAAGTATGTGTTAAAGTTGGAAAAAAAATATTTGTTTTTAATATTTGAGCTTCCTGTGGCCTCTGAGTATATTTAAGTCATGAGCAAGAAATCATCTCTGATTCTGTCCTTGCTGTTTGAAATTTACTATATTAATCAAATTCCAAATTATATGGTATATCCCGCAAATAAAAAAATAGTATCCTGCGGATGCTATACTTAAATCCTGGCCTTAAGAGCTTCTCAGTACAATGAGATTTGAAGAATAGGGTGGGTATTTTAGAAAATTTGATGCTACCACAATCAACACAACAGCATATACTTCCTCTTAGCAGGTAGTGGTCAAGGCACTGCAAGGGCAGCAACAAGTACAATAGCCCAAGGGCCACAGTTTCATAGGGAAGTGATGTAACAGTTCCCTGAAGCAGGATAAGACCCCCAAAGTTCATTGTCCACTCTTGCCTTTGAGTAGAAGAAATTCTAATTGGAAGGAGGTGGGGGTAAGGAGTGAACTTGTATTCCAGATAAACAGGGCATTTTTAAATTTTTATTTTCTTTTAGAGTTTTTTTGTTTGTTTGTTTAAGTACATTCTATGCAACACTTGGACACTTGATCAATTAAGTAATGAATGAGTTTTCAGTCCTGGTAACATAAGACAATTATATCAATATTTTAGTATAAGTAATGTGATGTATTATTTAACATGTATTAAAGTTTTCATTGAAATCTAAAATATCATATATATGTGTGTATGTGTGTATATATATATATATATATATATATATATATATATATATATATATATATATATATATATAATTATCTTTGTACTGGGAAAGACTGAAAATGAAAGTATAAAATGGTGTGACATAGGGTACTAAGTCCAATGGAAAAACTAAAGGAAAATTATGGAAACAGAAATCACAAGAGGAGAATCAGCATCACACATAAAGAAAGAAAACTGGGCCAGTAAGCAGGTATTGGAACAGAGACCTCAGGGGATATAATCTCCTCCAAGCCCTGCAGCCTCCCTGATGGCAATCCCAAGAAACTGATAGAATTCTTGTGAGACAGAGATTGTCCAAGGAGCAGAGCAGAGGGCACAAGTCATACATTTTTGTTTGTTTTTTTTTTCAAAATGTGCTATTAACCTGAATTAATCACTGTGGGTTTAATCAAAACATGACCATTGGCACCACACACACACACACACACACACACACACACACACACACACACCTCTCTCTCTGGGTACATAGTCACAGATGAACTTATAGACTGAACACAAAGAACAGCCTTCTGCAAGAGAAAAAGATAATGAGCAACTTAATTATTCTGGGCCTTATTTACTCAGTGTTACCGATTTTGATCACTTGCTTATTTAACTAAAACGTTCAGCTTTCATTCTAGTCATTAGCTCCAATCTCTAGATGATAATGTATTCACATTCCACGAGTGCATCAGAGTTCCACACATTTTTGTAATTTTTTCAGCAGAGGCCCAGGGAATATTTTTTTTTAATTTAATGGAACCTCTAATCAAGTCCTGTGGATTTACTAGAGATCGGCTAACCTTCATAATAGCATCACATATCTGGATCTAATGTCCAATGCTTTGTTTTTGAAAAATCACCCTCCATTTAACAATCTGTCATGCTGAATACTCTAGCTCCATACAGCTGTGGTCTTCGTGGTCCCAACATGTAAATTCTCACAGTTTTTCTTTAAAGCTGGGGACTTAAATAGCTCCAGGTACAGATTGCGCTATGCAGCATTTGTAGTAGCTGCTGCCTCCTCACCATTGCCCATGCCTCCAACTAGGATATCTATCCAGCATTAGTAAGCTTTCAAAGACTTATAGACTCTACTTTTGTCTCATGATTAACTATTCTGAAACTCACCTGCTCTCTGACCCCTGCTTTAGGTACTGAAGCCATTTTACCTGCTGATAAAATTTTCTGAATATAGTGCCAGCACATTAATCATCCTTTGCCACTGAGTCCTACCCACTCATTAGCAGTGGCATCCTTGATCAGACTCTGTCTCCTATGAGCTCCACCCAGACGACCCAGATAGCTGCACACATAGATTACCAAACTTCCTCAAAGGACTCCAAGATGGCTCTGATCTTGGGGTCCCCTCAAGCCTAATAAATGAAGTGGTTCCTAATCCCTTCTTGGACTTGCCAAGGTGGTGCAGGCACTTAGGTGTAAGGTGAGCTGAGCAATGACTGTAGTTGGATATTGTCCCCTACTTTGTATGTCCCAATGAATGGAAATTAAACCACGAATGCTCTAAAATTCACCTTGTACAAAAATATCCTGCATCCAAGGTCTCTGGTTAGATTCACCATGTGATATTGTTTTTACTCCCAGACTCAATCCCTAGGAAAATATTTTTAATATTTGAAGAAACTTGAAACTTGCATGACATTTTACTAATCTCCTCACTTTTGCATCTTCTCGCACACTGGGGTCCTTCCCTCTCATTTCATCTGCTCTGACCTTAATCGTCAAAGCTTCAGAACACTGTAGTAAATTTATTTTGGTACCTGGACCTTTTCTCAACTTTTGTTGCATTTCCTTTTAGTTCTTTCCCTTGTATCCACTACACTGCCTCTTTCTGTTTGAGATCATCCAAACAGCCTTTTCTGGGAGCTCTGGTACACATTATTTTCTTCCCAGCAAGTGTCAGTCTTGAAAGCCAGATTTTATAGTTGCAAAGAAAAACCTTTTTCTGTTGAGTAGAGATGCGGTGCCACATCAACTGGATCTCAAACTGAAACATGAAACTGCCCTTCATACTATGAAAAAATAAAAATCGGATGCTTTGACATTTATGTTCTATGTCCAGCATTTTAACAGTAAGATGTATGACTTGAGTTCCCAAGACAGATTCCCCTCGTTTGCATAATAAGGATGTTGACTACTTCACCAAGGGCACCACATCTCTGCAGTCTATGATGCAATCACTCATCATTGATGGCAGACACTGTTCTCTTGCCTAAAGATATAGGAAAGGAAAGTGATCACAGGCATAGCTACAGATTTCTATCTTCCAAGACATGTACACAGTTTTTTTAAACTGTAGAAAAAAGGAAATACTACTAATCAAAGCCAATGTGTAGAGCAATATGAAGAAGTTCCTTTTCAAGACTGACACTCCGTGTGTGTGTGTGTGTGTGTGTGCGCGCGCGCGCATGCACATACAAGGGAAAAGCATACTGTGTGTTTAATATAAATTCTAGGTGTTGGGAGAAAATTCAGAAATTAAAAAAGCCCAAAGAAAGAAGGGCCCTGTGCATGTTTATGTCATTTGTTGAAGATGCGGAGAACTGTAGAAACGTCTGATTGGACTGAACTCATGGTATCATTCCCTGATTTGAACTAGAGAAGTTAGCAAGTCCTGCCTGTTGAGACTTTTCCCGTGCCCCGTGTCTTCAGTGATTAGAACATATGGCAAAGTCTTAAGGAATGAAGAGAGAAAGGAGAGATGAGAGAGTTCTTCTGGCTTCTGTCATTTTCTCAGAAACTCTGGGACACATGCCCAAGCCTCATAAACTTTAGAATAGAGTAAATAATGCCACATGTGGTGGTACATACCTTTAATCCCAGAACTGGGGATGCAGGGGTGGAGGCAGGTGGACCTCTGTAGGCCTGAGGCCACCCTGATGTAAATAGCAAGTTCCAGATCAGCTAGAGATAAATACTTAGATACTGTCTCAAAAAAAAAAAAATAGTATTTATAACTGAGATCTTGTAAAGGGATCCCATAGCATTTTATATGTTATTGCTTTTATATGATATATTCATTCTTACTGTTTTATTGTCAGAAAATGCATAGATTCAAATTAAGCCTATTTAATGAGATGTAATTCCTATTATTCTTTTACTTTTCATATTGGATGGCATATGTAAAGGACACTCAGTAGGAGCCTAAATAATCCTGTACACTGCAAGGGTACTAAGAAAAGTAATGCCACCATCTTTGTTTTACTCTCTGGTCATTGTCCACTTCTAGTTTAACCGCCTGACAATGCCCAGATATGTTGGAGAAGAGCACAGCAGCTTTAGAGTCAGGTGGATGGGGAGCTAGTCAGCTTCTACCATACACTTTCACTCTTTTTTTCGGAGCCTATTATATCCTAGAGGCCGCAAGTTCTCTCAGCTCTGGACTGGGTGGATAGCCACATTCCGTTATTGGACAGCCATCATGAGAACCTTAAACGTAGGCACTGTGCATAAAGTACTCAGTCTCCTGCCTGACATGCAGTAGGAGCCTAATAAAAGAATTATTAAAAATGTCATATTAATTACATAGCTCTGGAGGAATGGAGACAGATGTGATAATTGAATGCTTGAATCTATCCTAATTATGCTCATGCTTTTATAAAAAGCCTAGTATATTTTTCTTATACTAATAAGTTGCCTTTGAAAGGTAGAGCCCCTGGCAGTGTTTTAGGTGCCGAAATCCTGGTAAGAGCCTAGGTTTTTCAGAAGTTAAATATATATACATAAGAAGAGAGAGAGAAAGAGAGAGAGAGAGAGAGAGGGAGAGGGAGGGAGGGAGGGAGGGAAGGAGAGAGAGAGAGAGAGGGAGAGGGAGAGGGAGAGGGAGGGAGGGAGGAAGGGAGAGGGAGAGGGAGGGGGAGGAAGGGGAGGGGGGGGGAGGACAGAGAGAATGAGTTACTTCATGGTTTAAATTTTCAAAAAGTTCTCCATATTGATTGTCACTGAATAATAATGAGCAGGAGTCACGTGACACAACTCCATGGACAGTGAAACATGTTCACAGTCATAAGTTATAAGCCCACTCAGCTATATTTAGAGGCCTTTTAAAGAATGAAGAAAGATCCTATCAAAGCTGAAAAAAAAATAGATATAAAGATGTAAGTGTTCAACTTACAATCACAGTAGAAAGAAAATTAGGCTAATATTGAATCTGTTGTCACAGCTAGGGGAAGATGTTGTTCCCAGGGCTTATGTCATTTCTTCTTACAGTGAGGCTTAGTAGGATAATAATTTTTACTTACATGGTTAACTTACTTTAAAAGACAATGATTGAGATGCCTTTTGTTCCATGTGGGGCATTAGATATACCCAAGGCCCTTGAATTCAAAAGCCTCAGAATTTTATAAAATTCTGTATAGTTAAGATTATATTTCTCAATATAGACTAGGAAATCTTTATCCAGCTAAATTTAAGTTCCAGCTAATCAGATTAGCATCTAATTGAAATTATGATCTTTATGTTGATGAGCTAGCTGTTTTATACATGCATGCTGCAAATGAAATTAGTGTATTAGTGAAATTAGTGTGTGGTACTAGGAATGGCATTTTCCGTTTTTTTTTTTTTTTTTTTTTTTTTTTTTTTTTCTTAATTAAAGCACTAGTCTCTATCAGCCCCAGAAACTCTGAAATGTGCATTTATCCTTGTCTTTTGAAAGCCCACCATAATTTTTTTGAACCCCTTCAGTTGTCAAACACTAAGGTGAAACCCACTGGTGGGTAAACAGATTGTAATCATCATGACTATGTACATGGAACAGATGCCTAAACGTGAAAACTGGACTTTCTCTTCTTTCTGATGACTCAAAGACACCTTAAAACTAAGTCAACCCTTTCAAAAGCCCCCTGATCTGCTGCAGCTTAAAAGGATATTAAAACATAGTTTCTATTTCTCCTGTATGAGTCATCTTTACCCATGTAAACATTCCCTCTCTTCAAAACTAAAAATATTCTTTTGATGGCATCAAACATTTGGCAGATGAATCATTTTCGTTAGTTAGTTAGTAGGTTGGTTGGTTGGTTGATTAGTTAATTTTTAGTATTATAGAAGTCACTTGCTAGAAAAGTCTTCTATTTAGGGGATATATCATCAGCCCCTTTATATTTTATAAAGCATTTTATATTTAATTCTAAATTATTGGTGCTGTAGGAAAACAGCTGGAGGAATGAATGTATAGACACATACACAGTTATACGATATCAATATATTTAGACAGAAAATAAAGATTATATAAATGATATTTTTAACCTTATATGAAACATCTGCATTGCTTTGGGACACCTGGATATTTGACAACCACCAACCTCAACATGATTAACTGATCATTTCAGAGTTTTAATATAAGTTATCTGGCACCAAAGCAAAACAAATTTAATGAGTATTAATTAGCCTTCAGGTACAAGGAGAGTTAGAAATATTTCCTGCTGTGAAATATATGAAGAACGCTACACTTAGACTGTGCTGCTGAAACCAAAATCTACAACAAATCACAGTTAATCCTGAAAGATGTGCATGCAAATAGATTTCTTTTTCCTATCCACAAGATAGAAACTGAAAAACAAAAAGCTATAGAGACTGAATAGTTAATATTTGGAGGCTAAATACCAAGAGCGAAACTTTGAGGGAAATGATTCAATGACCCCGATATTAAAGAGAAATGACTCATTGACGCTGATGTAAATTAGCGGCATTCACACCTGGCACTGTATCTTGTTATCTTTAAGTCAGAATCTGAATAAGTAGCACTCAAGCCATCTGCTTGGCTGTCACATCACTAAGGAGACTGCAGCATAGCCAAAAGGATGTTCTTAGATTGATCAAGTTGGTCACTTCCTCTGTCATTGCCTTGTCAAAAAATTTTAAGAAGACAGATGGAGCAGAGAATTTAGGATTTTTTGATGATGAACACAAGTTCGGAGAGTGCTCACAGCCCATTTGTGTTTCTATGATAAAAGCTGATTAGAAGGAACATTGTGACCAAATGGGAATGGAGACTAGGCCACACGCCATCAGGAAGGCATGGAGCAGTGCTGATGCCCAGGTTGGTGGGAGTGAGCATGGGACAAGGCAACACTGGTGTGATTGTAACCGCTCTTGTCAAGTTGAGTTGTGTATGCAGTCACCTAGGAGACGCACCTCTGAGGAGGTCTACGATTGTGTTTCAAGTCAGGTTTAACAGATGAGAGAAGGTTTGCCCTGAGTGTGCCCTGCGCCTTTCCATAGCTTGAGCTCTTCTAGTAAATTAAACGGAAGGAGAAAGCTTGTTGAGGCCAGCGTTCATGACTTCCAACACAGCGTGGCCAGCTGCTCCACACTCTTCTGCCCTGTGCTCCTGTCATCATATATTGTGAGCCAAAATAGCTCTTCTTTAGTCAGTTACTTTCGATGGGTATTTTTCACAAGGATTTAAAAAAAAAAAAAAAACTAGTAGAATGTGGCATTGAAGATATTAAAGAGTTAGCGATTAAGAGCCATGCCTATCATTTCAAAGGCATATCATGCCCCTGAGCTCCTTTCTCATCAGTTCCCTTGTTGATTATCTTCCAGAGTAAACCACACATCTGCAAGTGTAGACACACAAAGTAAATAAAATGAATCACTGCATTTTTATTTCCACAATAGACACGTTGCGGTATATTAGAAACCATGTTTTACACTAGGTAGCACTGAACCTGCTTCTCCCTACTCTGCCAGGTTAGCTTCATTTCTCTTCAGATTCTAGCTACTTCTCTCTCTCTCTCTCTCTCTCTCTCTCTCTCTCTCTCTCTCTCTCTCTCTCTCTCTCTCTCTCTCGCTATACATTTCTTCCTGTAATTTGTTTGGATGGATGTTCAAGAGCCTCACTCCAAACTCTTTCAGAAAACTTTGGGACACAAATGACTGATTCTGAGAGCTTCCTACTGCAAAGAAATGCTTATCATTAAGAGATTTTATACTTCCCCTTACATCAAGGTCATGTGGTTGGTTTGTTTGTTTGCATCTCACTTTTCTAGTATACAAGGTAGAATTAATTAGTATATACATTGACAGTAAAATTTTTCTAACAAATTTATTACGGCTAAAGTTAACATAACAAGTTAAGCTTCCATGTGTTTATCTAATAGCAAGCAAGGACAAAGTCAAATAAAATAAAAATGTTGACCCTTTTATAGATAGTAGCTCAGAGAGGAATTCAACAGTCTTCATCTGTCCTTCTGGGTCCATCATTTTGTGCAAAGGTATATAAATCCATCTCCCACAGAGCAGTCTTCAGGAAGTAGTTTCAGTCCGTATCACATAATAGTTCCTGTAGGCACTGCAACTGTAACCCTCATACATTGATTCATTTAATTGTCTATTTACCTGCTCTGTCCTAGATAGTATTCTACACACAGGACTTTCAACTCTACAAAGCAGAAGTCAGACAATAAATAAATAACGTATAAGTACATAATGTATGAGGAACCGTGTATGTAAACATACTAACTTTGTGAGATAATTTCAACTTTTATTATAAGTAAAAGAATAAAGTATATGCACACATGCAAAGAAGTGACATGACGAACAAGCAGAACAGTATTAGAGACTATGTGGTATTGGTGGAAGAGGAACCCTTTGAATTCACCTCTGTGAACCTTTTCACTATTGAATGTGAGCCCAGTGGCCACTGAGGCTTCAGGCACTGCTTGGATCTTGAAGAGAAGGACAGCTACAGGAAACCTGGCATCCTGAGCCAAGGAGGAGGGGAGGAGCACTGGAGAAGAGTCTTCAGGGAGGCCTCCCGAGAAAGCGATGGAGTCGAACAAAAGCCTGGCCTGAGGGGCAGATGAGCAAAGCCTGCCCAAGAGAGTGGTCCTTGCCAGGTGGACTCTTTCCTCTGGTGTTCAGCATCTTCCAGGTAATGGACTTTTTAATTGAGAAACAAATTTAGAAAGAAAAAAAAAAGATGACTTGTAATTCCAATAGGTGTTTAAGTCCTTATGATAAATGTAACTCAAAAAAAAAAAATCAATGATAGAATACAAAAATATTTCTTTAAGCCAGAGGGACTGAGTGGATGATAAGAACAAGCCTCATCTTGAAAAGTTAGGAGGCCAATAAGACCTCATCAAAATATGTCAAAGGTTGGTAGCTGCCTCTGAAATAGCACTTAACTAAAGGAAACTGACCAAAGTTAGCCACATAATGACAAGGTGACAATGAAGCAATAGGGAGGGAAGCACATATTACCTGTTGAAGTCAGTTATCTCCGCAAAGAGCAGTCAGATTTGAAATTCCCGACAGATCTACATGTGTTCCTAAGCCATAGCAACACCAGGTGTTCTGCTAAAGGGATTCTTGTGGGTGGAGGGAGCCCCAGCACACTTCCATGAGGATTTACCTACCTAGGATCTCCAGGCAGCTCCCTTTGAAACAGTGAAACATAGCAACAAAGTAGTTATTCCTCAACATGGGAAATGGATAAATTAGGTCCGCACATTAAGACAACAAGTGAAATTGAAACAGATTAGCCACATTTGCATATGAATAATTCTTTATAGTAATTTGCCAAAAAAACATGTAAAAATGAGATAATTTAAGTTTGTAAAAATGTAATGTAAAAAAAAAAAATGCATTTCCTCTATAAGCACGAGGATGCACAGCCCTGTCAAGTGTGAGGTGCAGAGGCGAAGGCAAGGCCTTTGAGTTTGAATCCAGCCTGGACAAGCTTGAGGGCTGCTGTTTGAGCCACACAGCTCATATTTCAAAAGTGTGGACTGCTGATATATACTGGTAGGGTTCTGTGGCAGTGTAGACAGGGGATCTCTGGGCTCTCTAGCCAGCCCGCCTCGCCTGCTTTGGGAATTGGAGGTTAGGGAAGGATTTTGTCTAAAGCAAGGAGTATCTAAACCAGAGGTCATTCTGAAGAACAACCTTGGGGGTTGCTCTCTGGCCTTCACATGCACAAACACACACACACAACGTGTACACACACAGAGAGGTGCAAATGTATACGCACATAGATGTGCACATATACATAGATATGTGCACACAGGTTTACACATGAACACATGTACATAGGTGTACACACACTTATAGATATACACATGCATACACAGGTTCCTATTTAAAACATTATAGTTATAAAAATACCGTACACATTGCTCATACAGGTATTTATCATTGGAGACTGCAAGATAACTCAGCTTGATAAAGATGATTGTGGCCAAGCCTGATGACCCATATTTGATCCCCAGAACTCACATGGTGTCCTGTGGCTGCCACATGAGGCTGTAGAACATGTGGCAAAACACACACACACATGCATACACACACACACACACACACACACACACACACACACACACACTATTACTACTACTATTACTACTACAAACTGTCCTTTGACTTCCTCATGAGCACTGTGGAATGTATGATACAGAGAGAGGGAGAGAGTGAACAAATGTAAGCAGAAAGCATAGGCGCTTATAGCATCTAAAATTGTGCTATGACACATATGTACCTACACACAGAAAAATATACAAAATGAGTGAGCGCAGATAATCCTAGGTACCTACCTATAGTATATATAAAATTGGTCATAGTTCTCATATATTCTTGAGCAAATTGATCACATTCAAGGGAAGGGACAGAAGTTTAAGCTAAGGAGCGGCACTGGACTCTTAGAGACGGCACGCTGACACATGCGTCGACGTTTCAGCATGTGTTTATTCTTCCACAAGGAAATACCTTCATTATAATTTTCATATTAGATGAAATCAAAATTACAGTGATGGCCTTCACAAACAGACGTGGCTCATAACAGGACAAGGTCACAGGCTGTTGCAGACTGAGGGACATTGAGGGAGTCTGACAGAGGTGCAAGAAGTCATGTCTAGTAGTCTGCTTTGGGAACAAGTATGGGACAATCCAGATGCCACCATTTACCAGACTGGATTTCTTAGAGAGCAAGTGGAGGAGAGGTGACAATTGAACAGGCCAAATGGCGGAGCAGAAGTAGAACACTTTGTTGCCTGCACATTAATCTGGCACACAGAGAGCAGTTTGCACTTTGCCAGAAGTAAGTGTTGACGAGCGCATGCTTCATTGTCCTATTCAGACGTCATTGCAGTTTCCAAGCTAAACCATAATTATCATAAAGATGCTGTGTAGGTAACTGGGACGCTGTAGCTTAACGGTGAGCCCTAAGCACTTTCTATAAGATCCTTGCCATCCTCTACATAGCCGTACAGTGACACCTCAAGCTTACTGTGTGAGGAGACCTGGCATCTAAAACTGTGGTGCTTTGCCTAAATGGACAAAGCCGTGGGAGTCCTGAGATCCAGATTAAAAACAACCTCTGACCACCAAGCTCTCTGACTTGGGTTCACACAATCTAGAGCAGCTTTAAAAAATAAGAAGCATAACTTTAAATGCCATCTGTTAGAAGACTAATAGGTGTCTCCTATGTTCAAAGAATGGCATTTGCACCTGGCATGTGTGTACGTGTGCATGCATGTGTCCGTGTGTGTGTGTGTGTGTCTGTGTGTGTGCGTTCACACTGAGACAGTATATCTAATTTATAAAGTAAAATGTAAATAGTGTTTTAAATAACACAATAGTTTAACTTAGAATGTATGTTATAAGCTGTTTTCCAATATATTTGACAAAATTTAGTATAGATAACTAGCTGAATATTACTTTGGGTTTCATAAGCTTGCTGTAATAAATGATACCACAATGAACATCATGTTCAAAAAACTTAAGCTACTCTCTCCTAAGTTTTGAATTATCAAAAATACTCTTTATGTGGTAGAAAATTCAGTTGGCTATCTCCCATGGCCAAATCCTTCTTCTGTGTTTGCAAAAGAGCTGGTTCAAGTGATATTTCTCCCAGTGAGGAGTAAAGGTGTATAGGAAGACCTGAATTACAGCACTGAATTCTAATTACAGAAATGCCAGTAACTAGGAATAAGGCCCTTACACTTGCAGCTCAGAGCCATCACTCCAGGCTGTCATCCCATGGATGTAAATGGAAACATGGAACAAAATCATAGTGGTCCTCAAATCTGTTTTACTCTTAGGGCCCTCATTGTACTGCTAAATTTTACACAAAAGACAAATATGTACATTTTTTCCTAAGAGGTGATTTTAAGAACTTTCTCCAAGTCCTTAGAGACAACTCAAAGAGCTCCTTGGAACAACTCAGAGAAATTGTTGGGATAAAATGTGGACAAGAGGAATTCTAAGGTTAAATTACTTAAGAAGAAAATTGTACAATATGATCACTAGGGTTGAAGACACCACCACATTAACAGCATTACTCCAAAGCCTTGTAGATTGTGAATAGTAAACAAGACAATGCACATAAAATACTTACACATGTAACTAGAATATAAAAAGGGAATCATAGTAACATGCAATCCGTTCACTTTCTGGTAGACCATGAGGAAACCCAGGACAGGTCTCACTCAATGTTTGTGGCTTCTGCCAGAACTTCTCACCTATGCTACTCAAACCCCTTTTCTCTTGGCCCCTTCTTTCTCCCTCCCCGCTACCCTCTCCCTCTCCCTCACCCTTCCTCCCCTCCCGCCCCCCACACCTACCTCTCTGCTCATGGCCCAGTTCAGTCTGCTGGTCATGTTCAGTCTCGACTCTTACACATGTCTCTGGCTATTCTTTCCCTCATATGTAGAATAAAACCCTTCTCCTCAACTATACCCAGGAGTGGCCATGTCCTCCTTTTCATTCATCTTCATCTACCATTATTAAACTAACCAAGCATAAAATAATAATAATAATAATAATAATAATAACAACAACAACTATCATCATCCTGCCAGTAGCTTGATACCATGTGTGTGCGGTCATTTTTAATCCTCACAAATTTGCTTTCCTACAAAGCTATTCTGTATCAAGTATTAGAAATAAAATCCAGGCTAGAATAAAAGGTAATGAGTAATGATTTAGCAGATTTCAAAATACCGTGATAAGAAATAGTTGTTTTCGTCGGATAAGAATGACTATTGAGCAAATGGTATTTGCATAAAGTACTTTCCTCATATACAGCAGCTTCCTATCTGACTGTCTGAATACTGCATCTTTCCTGAGTACGCAGACTTGTGAAATGGCCACTAAACGGGATGTCATCTCTGTCCTGTAAAGATGGTCCTGACAGCCTTATTCTTTATGAAGCACTTGTCAGGCTCACCCTGACTGTGCACACATTGGCCACTGAAGCAGAAAATGTACCTTCCGCCAGGGTTGTCGAATAGCATTGGTACAGTGTGTGTTCTATGGGATAGCCTGAGCAGGTTCCAGTGACTGTGGATGGGAGTTTTCTCCTAAGGCTGGGAACACTGTGTCTAGCGGCCCTGGGGTGAAATGATTCACACGTGGCAGGATACTCTTGGTAGGCCTCCACGTACTTCACATTCATTTATAAAGGCCCTTCTTTCTACATCAAATTAATCGTATGCTCTTCCCAATCACCATGGAAATGTTCTTCTGACTTTATATTCTGACAAGCTTGAAATAGAGTGTGATATGCTTGCTGTAGACCCTAGAGTTGCCAGGCTCTGAAACAAATGAGAAACGAAAACGAAATCCGCAGCTACCTTCACAACTGTGTTCATACGCAATTCAGCCCTTTGCTAGTTTTATGTTCCTAAATTATGTCTTTGTTTTGAATTAAATTGTGGCTACTAAGCTTGCGGAGCAGTTAATCCATCTCCCAAATTTGTAACACTCCTGCTAGCTCTGCGCCTTTTATTGCAAATGGAGCTTCGGTGTCTGGTCTATGAGAGAGATACCAAAGCAACAGAAGGAGTGTTATCACAGATCCTTTATGGAAATTGTTAGCTTGTGGTAATTAATCTGAATAGGACATTTGCTTTAATTCCATCTAAACTAATCAAATGCAATTTCCTTTTCCTGGCTATATAATTTAATGCCCATTTGGATTCACACAGTTTATATGGACTCATACATTTTATATTTTTTTTAGGTTGTCAATCACAACTGCGTTACTGGGTTATCTCTTCTTTTAATAAGCAGGTATTTGGCAGCTTGTATGCACCTGGATCTTGGGTTTCAACGATGACTAGGACATTGTCCGTACACTTGGAGAGATTTTTGCTATGCTAAGAAGCAATGAGGAAAGTTCAGGAAGCCCAGTAGTGGCCATATACTGGCACACAAGTAACAGAAAGGGATGGGGATTGAAGGAAAACTTCCTGGGGAAAGAAATGTCTGAGTTGAGTGAAAAGAAGTAAAGCAGTAGCTGTCAGTGAGTGAACTCAGAGATAGATCTTGGCTAACCAAAAGGATCCAACTGAAATGAACTGAGCTGAAGCACAAGAACAGATTACATGGGGTTTATATTTGTTTTGATTCATTGACTCTTTCCTCTCCTTTATAAAAACCCCAGAAGGTGTGCAGCTCAACTCTCTTATTGTTCCAGTTAGGGACCTTTTTCAGAGTTCCCTCGTAGGAACAGGCCATTGAGTGAGGTGATGTAGCCAGTGCTTCCTACAGGGCTGCTACTTTCCCTGCCTTAATTCCTGGTCTGTAATGTTGCATAATAACTGTGCCCTTCCCTTGGAATGACTGTACTTACCATGCCGGATACTCTTTTAAACACTGCGCAAAATGAAGGCTTGATTTCATGGTGTTCTGGCCTAGTGAGAGTGGAGTAACCCAGGGGGAGAGAAAAAAAATAAATGAAGCTGAAAGCATATCTGGAGGAGAGCGAGAGGCGCAGATTGTATGGGGGACTCACCATCCGTGGTAAGAAGTCAGGATTTTAAGCAAAACAGATGCATGATCTAACTGAAGCTTTAAAAGAATTTCTAATTCCAGCCAAATTGAAAGGGAGGGAGAGAGGTTGGCACCACGTCACTGGCTGAGGACCAGATGGAGGTGTACATCTAAGGCGTCATTCTGGAACATGCATCTAAGAGGCTGGAGAGAGAGGAGCAGAATCTGGGTTTGTTTGTAAGATTTACCAGACAAAATTCACTAAATAAGTTCAACCTGAATACTAAAAAAGGAGGAATTCCTAGATTTGGCCAATGTGGACAAATTGTGGCTGAAGAAGACTTGATGAGGCAGGGAAACAACTCCCCATAGAAATCCAATCTACACATTAGATGCGTTAATGATAAAGAGACTGGCGAATATAATATGATCTTGCAAAAGAGCAAGGACATGGTTTGCGTTAGATAGATCAGTAAATGGGGGGAAAGCAAGAGAGAAAGACCTCAGATATTATTAGGGAACTGGAAATCCAAGCTAGGAAGTGGGAGACAAGAAGGCTTATAGAATAGATGCCATTTCTATGTGAGCCAGGATTCCGTGGAATGGCAAAAAGAAATAAAACTAATGACCAGAGTCTAGAGTGCTCACTCACGTGAATAGCTTGAGGGCATTCAGTTGCTGTTGGACAGCAGTTAAATTTTTGAAGCAAATGGATTTGAGATAAGTATATTAGCATTTATCATATTATGCAATACAGACCTATCCAACTCTACGCTTTGCTCTCTCTCCCTAGAATTAGACAAGCTCTTTGTATTTTATTCATCTTTTGTGATGCCAGTGGTATGATCCATATCCACTGTGGGACTAAGATGGAAAAAGAAGATGGTTTGTGCCCAGACATGGACCCTAAAAAAGAGGGTAGAACCCTTGCTTTAGTCCAACAGCTAAGGCCTACAGAGGACCCTCCTTAGTTGAGAAACCCCAGACACCCATTCGGCATGAGAAGCAGCGCTCACACCTGAACGTAGGTTTTAGTATCTAATTAATACCTCAATTTCCACCATCCTAGAGTTGACAGCAACTCAACAGCATTTCAATGTCCTCCCTCCTTTTAATTTACCAACCACCTAGGCTCTCTAGAGAATCTACAGCGCTGTCGTTGTTCCCCCCAGGTACAGGGTGGTTTATCTCTACACCAGTGCACCCAAAACTCCGAGGGAAATGCATCTGTATTGAAACGTTTCTATGGCACTGATTGTTCCCCGGGTGATTGTTCCAATAGCAACTGTGGAAAAGCATACGGGTGGGAGCAATCACTGTAGTTTGCCTTGTGTAGGCTATAACTGTGGTGTGAGATGAAGAGTATAACTACATCTCTATTTTCTCTGCTGCTTGTCTTTCAATACAAGTTTATTTACCATACCTCCTACTTGCTCTTAGTGGGTGGTATGTCTCGAAAATAGAATAAATTCTGTCTTTCCATTTGAAAGCTCAGTTTCTTTGTACGATAGTAAAACTGTCCTATTATTAAGAAGGTTTCTTCAAAAGATTTAAAAATAAAAGTTACTTTAAGGTGGTAGAACCTGGTCTGGTTTTAATAGCAATAAATGAAATTAAAGGACTAATAGGCCTTCATTTTGTCCTCTGGCCCACCGACTGCAAGTATCAAAATATCAGCTTGCATGTTTCTGTGAGCCCACCAGAGTTACCTAAGCAATATTAGGGTTCATGAAATAAATGGAACATGCCTGATGACAAGCAGGGGGCAAGCTCAAAAGAGACATTCTACTTGCAAAGAGTGTCCATGTTCTTAAGTGGAAGCTACATGAACAAGCTGTGCTAAGGATGCCCCCATGCTTTAATACCTAGAGCTCAAAGAAATGAGCCCTCAAAAAATCCACAGTCAGTGTGTTGTTTAAAGATGCTCACATGTTTGCCAATGAGAGGAGACATTTTGGAAGAAAGGAGCAGAATGCTACAAAGGATAAGTGGCTGATAAGAGTTCACTCATTTGGAGGAAAGAAATTACCTGTGGTAGAAGAAAGAGCGATGGTGGGGTAGAAGCAATATGCTGGCTGGGCAGCTAGATACTGAGCACAGGTGTACCGTCTTAGCATTGAGAGCAGTACGGAATATGAACTCCTTTGGGTACCAAGTTCAGATAAAAGACTATCATCATATTTGTGATAATGGACAAAGATAGATTCAGATGAGGAGGCTGAGAAGAATCAGGATCTTTTTAAAAATCAGAATCTCTGTCAGTTACCGGCAAAATATGGGAGGATGCAACATCGGAAGAAAAGAAAATAAAGGGTCCTTCTTAGGTGTGTTGTTGTTGCTGTTGTTGTTGTTGTTGTTTTATGAAAATCAAGAATGAATGACATGTCGGTTGAGGTTGGAATGGGTCAATTATGAAACCTGTTCGTTGAGCTGTGTTCATACTTCGGACTCTGAGGCTTCAGAGGCCAGTTGTTGGGATTCATAGGAGATACTCTCTCACTTTTATTATGACTCCCCATAGGAACTTTTATCACTATGAAATATTGAATAGTATTTCAAGTCCCTGTGGGAAACTAACATGTTGATAAAAATAAGTTAAGATCTTGTCGGGCTACGCTTTACAACCTCTATTCAAGAAGGAAAGCATTTCCTTTGACCTCTAAAAAGAAAGGACCCCTTTGTGCTCTCCTTTAAGGAATATACATTTATATTTAATGATAGAAGAATGTAACTTCTACAATAGAAATAGAGACAGAGATAGAAAAAGCAGAGATATCAAAAGTACATTACCCTGGAGTTGTCCTGATTGGACATCTTACTTCTTTACCTCCCTCAGGATGGTTTTGCTGTGTCGTGCAATTATTTACCTGACTCACACAATTACCTGAAACCCTCCAGGCATCCCACGGTCTTTTAAAGCTTAGACTAGGAATATAGTTAAGAGTTAGAAGGATTACCCAGCATGCTGCGCTCTAGATTCAAACTCCAGCACTGTGCAAAACAAACAAACAACTAAATAGTTTCATCCTTCAGGACTCTCTTTGCGTTCTGTCTTTATTCACCTTTCTGGGCTTTGGCTCCCTCTTGACTATTCTTTATTGAGCTCCTTTGCTGTGCTAAATCCTAGTTCATGTTTCATATTTTTTTCATTCTCACTCCTAAGTTATGTAAAAGAAATGTTTGTAACATCTAGTTTTAATAATGAATCTCTGTGTGTGAAAATCTCAACAGTATCCCCAGAGAATCAGTGTCTAAAATGCAGGATTTCTGACACAAAATCCCCTACTTCGTTCATTGAATTGTCATCTCTAAATAAGCTAGACAAAACAAGGTGGCTAGAAACTCTTAGTTACTTTGGTAATCCATTGATTCTAGAATTCAGCATTTAAGAAGAAAATGTTCTGTCCCATTAATAAGAATAAATGAGTCTAATGTATTGGCAATTAAAGTACAATAAATATAAAATACGAAGCAATTGGGATCCCTTCCATGGGTCTAAATGTGTTTGTGCCATACTGTGTTATATATAGTATCCCATCCCAAACACATTAATTCCAAATTGTGAGACATTTCAGTTAAATTGATTCAATGATTCTCAAAAAAATTAAATTATTTTTGTCTTTACAATAAAGGTCAAACTAAGGCACCAGCCAAGGACAATACAGGCAGTAAACTTTAAACCCCTACCCAGATCTAGCCAATGGACAGGACATTCTCCACAATTGAGTGGAGAGTGGGATATGACTTTCACACGAACTCTGGTGCCTCATATTTGACCATGTCCCCTGGAGGGGGAGACCTGGTGGCACTCAGAGGAAGGACAGCAGGCTACCAAGAAGAGACTTGATACCCTATGAGAATATACAGGGGGAGGTAATCCCCCTCAGGAACAGTCATAGGGGAGGGGAATAATGGGAAAATGGGAGGGAGGGAAGAAAGGGAGGATACAAGGGATGGGATAACCATTGAGATGTAACAAGAATAAATACATAAAAATTAAAAAAATAAAGGTCATATAAATTTGGGAAAATAAAAAATAATAGCATATTTCTTCTCTATGGATAACATTTCAAAACTTGAATCAATGCACTTGTGCAAAATACACAAAAACAAAAGCCACACTAAAAATTATATAATTTTATAGCATGCCCAATGGAATAATAAGTGAAAACACTTGGCAGTCTGCAGAGTGGTCACTAGGTTAGGGTGTTCCATCCTTGAGGACCTGAAGAGTGTTCAGTGGGTTAGAATATTTATCCTTGAGCTCCCAGCCCTGCTGCAGTCTTAAAGATGATTCTCTCTGAGATGGTGTGGCAGGAGAGAGCCACACACTGGAAGATGCGTGTGTCAGTACAAGAAGAAGGGACTCGTGTTATGAGCTGAGAAACAGCCCCCAACACAGATCTGTGAAACAAACCATGATTACACGTATGACCTGTGCGCAAGACCAGAAGTAGAAGGCTAAAGATCAGCTTCAACTGACCCAGTGCCATATTTATTTTTCATCCTCCAGGCTTTATTGAAGCCACTCAAAGACAGTCAAAGGAATCAATTCAAAAATGTCAGTCAATGGTAATTTTCTACATGGACTGCAAACGCAGGAAAATGTGAAATAACAAAAAGAGAGATAGGCATTTCTAGGAGCACCCTCAGTAGCATTATTTATACTTGGCAGTGACAAATAAACTTGACCAAATAAGGCAACATAGCCAAGTGGTGAATCTCATTGCTTGGCTCACTTTTGATTATGTTACTGGCTAGGCTGTTTTTCTCTTTTATGTATATCGTGCTGAAAGATTACCTGGGGCCTTGTATATGGAAGGCCTCTACCACGGAGCTATGACCCCAGCTTCCTGAGAAAATGTTTAATTCCTCAATGATGCCATTTAATCCTTCTCACCAATTGAGAAATATGTTAATTTGAAAAAAAATCCATTTCTCTAATAAAAGAAAAGCTTTCTCACACTAATGTTCCTTTGTCTAACCATAATTTATTCATTGCTGCTGGGAATTTTTCAAACAATACCATTTGAAATAAACATATGCCTGGTTAATGTTATCCTTTAGAGAGAAATAAAAGATTAATAATTTAGAACCATATAGTTGGAAGGCATCTGTTTTTATAGAAATGTATTCTTGAGGTAGAAGAATGAAGAATTATTAAAGATGTAGAAACAATGACAGGATTGCAACTTCCCAGATGGTTAATGCAGCCCTTTGTAAGCAAGAGGTAGGATTTTTAACCCACCTGTAGGTTGTCAAACTTAATGGGAAGGAAAATGCTTTTTCTATAACCTACATCTGTGACAAATGACAAATGCTGGAGCACTTGGAAATGAAATATTAGTGTGTCACTGTGGTGTCAATGGTGTAGGCACTGCTCACTGGTGATGGCAGGAGCTTTCATGTAGAACCAAGATCCCAGAACTAAGGCGCTGGGGTGTTATTCCAGTCTCTCTGTCCGGAGCCTTCCTATCACAATCCCAGGTAAAGCATTTCTATTAAACATCCTGCTGACACTTGCTGCTGAAGCCTTAGGATCACAGTAGTTCATACAACGCCCACAATTTCCCCAATTTATTTTCATACTTGATGGAAAATGTTTATATGGCATTCCATGTTTAATATGTTAAAATACTCGGTTATATGTAATATAACCTTTAAAACCAATTTAGCATTAAAATAGTAAAAAAAAAAAGTGGGGGAGTACTTGTGGTCTCAACTATTATCTTCATTAATAGTCTATAAATATTGAACTGTATAAAGGGTTGCAGTTACCCATATATTAAGCAGAGAGCACAGTACACAGAGGGGAGGGAGATGGATTTCTTGGAGGCCCTCAGCTCACAGGTAGCATAGCCAACTATGGCTTTGGGCACTCTGGGTCGATCACAAAGCCTCACCTGAACCCCCATGCTACATCAGATATTAAAATGTTTCCTTGAAAACCAGTCTTCTTAGAAAGTTATAGTGGTAGGAGTATGTTCCTAACACATCGTGAAGAGCAAAAGAGAGAAATGAAGGTGGGAGGAAGTGAAGGTGGGAGGAAGTGAAGGTGGGAGGAAGTGAAGGTGGGAGGAAGTGAAGGTGGGAGGAAGTGAAGGTGGGAGGAAGTGAAGGTGGGAGGAAGTGAAGGTGGGAGGAAGAAGTGAAGGTGGGAGGAAGGCCTCATGAGATAGGACAGATGTCTTTTAGAGGCATCTTTTATGAAAATGGGCACAGAAAAAAGATTAAAGAGATATAAACCAAAACACTATTGCCTGGTAGTGGGATTAGAATTATCTTCCACATTTGTGCTGTATTTTCCTCTTTTCCTTTAAGGGAATGAGTGTTCACGAATCCACCTTGCAATTAGAAAATAATAATTGATTCAGATTACAAAAGTCCTTAAATAGTTATAGTTGACCTATTTCTCTGAAATATAGGATTTGTTTTATATTGTAATTTTATTGTTTTCATGCTTAGCTAACCTAAGTACTATACAAATACAATTTCTTTATAATACCTTATTGCAGAATAAATTAAACTTCACATACATGATTGGGTGGTTTGCATTTTGGTTGTTCTAGGAAAAACAAAATGCAAATCACTTTTTCTATTGAAAGTAGACATGCCAAACTCAGAATGCATCTCGGGTAGACAACACATGAGGGTCTGGGTACAGTCTCAAGCATTAGAAAAACCAATACTCTCTTACAATAAAATAAATGTGATGTTTGTATACCATTACCCTAGAAAATTTATGGATCTTGAAACACAAGTAAGTGTTTTGGCTCAGGCCTGCAATCCTGGCACTTAGTAGGCCAAACCTGGAGTTCAAAGTCACCCTAAGCTATATAGTGTGGTCTTGTCTTGAGCAACACAAACAGGGATATTGAAGGCCAAAAGACTTTATGATGACACAAAGGAATGAGGTTCTTCTTCAGAGTTCGTTTTTCATTACTAAAACCAGATTTTAATTCCAATTTCAAACCCATAAAAATAGGCTAGACTTTTAAAGGTAAGACCTGTGTTCATAACAGTGTTCATCTCTAAAACCAAAAGACAGAAGCAATTGATGGCATTAATTGACATATAGATGGGTGAACAAAATACAGTCGTTTGGGGGTTGACAAGGCGTATCAGGAAATCTTTCTTTGAGGTCAGGCTTTCCAAAGGGATGGCGATAAATAAAGTTTATTCTCCTCAAACACTCAGGGACTAGGGTTTAGGAAAGAAGAAATACTGAATCCACACACCCTTACACAGAATCAGTGTCAAAAAGATCTCTGTGGCTATAGCAAAACAGGAGTGGTCCAAGATTAGTTCAGATCCAGGAAGTAGACAAGACAGAACCCGAGGATCTGATAACAAATGGTTTCCCAGGTGGAAAGAATAACAAGAGCCAGGAAAGAGTGGAGAACACAGAACACTGAACATGGGGTCAGAAAACCGAGCCTCAAGTCCCAGGTTTTCTGGGTTTCACTTGTTGAGAAGTTGGTATAAGTCGGAAAGCCACTAGTAAGCAAGAGTGGCAGATAATGGGGAATTGGACCCCTCAATAAGCGTGAAAGAATGACTATGGTTTGGAGTTGCAGAGTGACATATCAGCTCCAAGATGTACGGGCTTCAGAAAGTTCTGTGTAGCAGTTGTTTGCCGAATTTTCAGATACTGGACATAGGGGAATAAGTTATACAGTAATTTAATTTTCTCTGTAATAGAAAAACCACTAGAGTAAATTGGTTGGAGACACTGTAGAAGGCAAGTTGGCAGGACCTTGTGGCCAAGGGAATGACCTCAGGTTCAGCATGAGCAGCTTGAAACAATAACTAATACCATGGTTGGAAGGAACCAGTTTGTGCCTTGAAAAACTGGCTCAGCTGTGGACTTCCTGGTTTCAGAATATAGCAGATAACCAGGAAGCAGCAGGACTTGCAAAACTTAAAGTGGTGGGTGATGGTGGGGTGTTGGAGATATCAGTTGGGGTGTCAGCATTTATCATAGCACTGAGGCCTAATTGTCACTGAGATCATCAAAGAGAATGGAAGAAAGGCACAATGCACAGGCCTGTAGTCCCAAATCTATTTCCATCGCCCAAAAAGACCAAAAGTATGAGCCAATGATGTTACTCATCAGAACTGGAGGGATCCATCCATATGGTCTCAGGAAAGGCAGAACACAGAACGGATGCAACAGTGACACACTGGATATAAATGACACCCAGACAATGAGTTTAAGCTCTTTAATTCATGCATGCTGTTTACAAAATGACAGATAAGTGATTTGAAATTGTTGATAATGGTTTTCTCTCATAATAAGAGCACAACCAAAATTCTTGAACTGTGTCACTTTTCTGTGTAGTCCAATTTAGAAAGTCCTTTTTTAAAATGTTCCATTTCTTAAGCTTAGAATAGCTTCCCAAGGAAGTTGTAAAATATTCAAAACCCAGAATAGCTACCTAGAGAAATGGGCCCTGTTCACAACATTTTTAAAAACTTTTTTTTTTTTGACATAATAGCTAAAGGTGACAAATTATTTTCTCTTTAAATGAGTCTCGGCCTGTGGAATGCATATTAAATAAACTGTTATAATGAACTTTGTTCTTCTTTACTCTTAGCCAAAATGTCTCAGTGTTCAGAAGTTAACACAATGATTAGAGTTCATCAAAATCAGCTGAAGAAGTATAAAATGTGAATAGTATCACAAACAATCTTTCTTAAACAATCCTAGGACCAAAGAATATGCCAAATAGTAACTGTAAAAATAAAAATGTTTTCATTTTTAATGTAATTTGGAAAATTTGAAATAGCTATCCATTATTACTCCTGGTAATTAAAACTACTAAAAGCATGAATAAATATAGAATAAAAATGAGTCTCCTTTATTAATACAAGGAAATGTGAGAATATTGTCAATGTACTAGCAAGCAATTCCAGTGATGCATTAAAATTATCAATGGCATCAAATAGTTTTGTTCTACAAGGAAAGAAAATATTGATTGAATCAATAAGTTTTATAAAAATTTAATGACCATACTGTAGTATTATTCTTATAACCATATCGTGCCCTGCTTATTTGCTCCACTATTCTGCAATAAGGAAATGATGCTTTCCAACACCTCTTCACCTCTGTAGAATAACTGGAAGAATTACCCACAAGCCTAGTAGGTATTATAAAGGCTTCAGCTATAAAAATGTAGATACAATGTAAATTTTGGACAGTAACAACTTGATTTTGAGTCACTACAGCTACCTTACCAAATAGAGTTTGTTAAGCTTAGTTGTTTGGGAGCTAAGAAGTTTTTAGATCTAGATAGATGTTTTAAGATGATAGAGACGAGATATGATGGATATTGATTTACATTCACAATGTTAGGCTCACCAAGATAGGAAAGATGTTTCTCCAAAGTTGCTAAATACAAATAGCCAAAACACTATGGACATAACATTTATAAAATTCCTGATTGTTTCATGGTAATTCTTGCTGTATGTAGTTTATTCTATACATGTGTAATAATATAAACATATATGTAAAAATAAAAATTTAATAGTATGTGTCTTTAAAAAAAGAAAACACTAAAATTGCCCCCCCCCCAATTTTTTAATCAAAATTTATGGAAGCCAGGTCTGGTAAACAGGGAAACTTTATTTTCAAAAAGAGCCAAATTGAAGGACTTAGTTGGACCATTGAGTGGTATGTTACAAAACACAAACACTAAATTTACAGGCTTGACATGCTAAATACTTGTCACTAGTCTCTGGAGGAATCTATACAAAGAGTTGATAGGAAAGTGAGATTTTCTTTTCTTTTCTTTTTTTTCTCTCTCTCTCTCTCTGCATTTTTTTTTTGTGGTGGCCATTTATCTTTAACCTGACTTGTTTATCTACTTAAAAAGTTATTCAAGAAATTAAAAACTTGCAAAAATAACCAATATATCAAATATTTAATATCAGTACTTTAAATTTTTATATTAATATTGCCAATAAATTAATTCTAAAAGAAATATTTATATTTTCAATCAATGGACAGAAGAAATAGAAAATTTAAAACCTATTAAGTTTTTTCAAAGTCATTTGTGAGAGAGAGAGACAGAGAAAGAGACAGCGACAGAGACAGAGAGACAGAGACAGAGAGAGAGGGTCTCATGTAGCTCAAGGTCAGCCTTGAGCTTAACTATGCTTGCACCTGAGGCTGACTTTAAACCAGTGGTTCTTAACCTTCCTAATACTGTAACCCTTTAATACAGTTCTTCATGTTGTGGTGACCCCATCATAAATTTATTTTCATTGGTACCTCATAACTGTAATTTTGCTACTGTTATGAGCCATAATGTAACTATCTGATAGGCAACACCTATGAAAGGGTCATTCAGCCTCCAAAGGAGTCACGATCTACAGGCTGCTTTAAAAACCCTAATATTATTGCCTCATTGCCTCATTCTCCCAAATGTTGTAGTTAAAGGCATGTGCCACCATGTCTGAAATAATGTTGCTTATAATGAAACAAATTTTTTAAAAGGATAGGCATCAATCATTTATTTTCTTTTCTCGATATGTCATGTAAAATGTGTACACAGTTTCTAAGTTTGGTGAGATTAAAGTGAGAAAGAACCTCCGTGTGTCACTTAAATAGGAAAATCTATGAGTAAATGGAATCTTTTTAGGAGCTAAAAAAATTTTAATGATATTTCCTTAAGAATCATTGCTTTCTACTTATGTATGAGCACCAAATACTCTTTTGACCTGGATTTATCTCCGCAATAAATTATTCATAATATTTAGCATTCAACATGAAAATGCAACATTTCTTCTTGCAGGATGCTAACTGGTAGGTACAGTAACAATTATGATAATATTGGAGTATTTCAATGTTGACCATGCCATGTGCGGGATATGGTCTTACACTCTTTAGGGGCATAAACATACTTAATTATCAAGCCCTTTCTAGTAGACATTGCTGTTTTTCATAATTTTGAAGATAAAAACTGAGGGTCAAAAACTTAAGTAACCATCCAGAACAGCATGAGACTCAGCCATAAGGTCTCAGCAGTTCAGTGCAAAGGTATTCTGCCCAGATCAATTGCTTCTCTGCCATCTGGCCTGAGAACTTGTTTTAGCTGAAATGCCCTCAGCCTGGCTGTAAATCGAAACCAATAACCCCTGGCAATGCTGGAAAACCCATATGGTGCCATACATACACACATAGTCCGGATGGTAAATTCTCTGAGCCCATGGGACTGCAGAAACCTGGAGATTCTTTTAAATATTTGCCTAAAGATGACTCTCTAGAAACATCTGCTTTCATTTCACCACTTACTTTGGCCCAACATTCTGGGAACCATGTGACGCGCAACACGGTTGTCAGGTTCCCACTGGGTCCAGTGCTGACACATCCTCTCCCTGTTGTTTCTCACCAGGCTCTAATTATGGACTTACCTTCTAGTGGCCACCTTTACAGAAAAATGCATCCATAGATATTTTCCTGTATAAGATTTTACATGCAGTGAATAACAATAGCAAATCCATTAAAAATTTTTCCAGTACTTATTACTATCGCCAAGGAACGGCAGATGAGATAAAAGGGAACGTTTTGTAAACAACATTTTTGACATTTTCAATAAATTTTATTCAAATTAGCTTACATTGGGAACACTTCATTTCATCGTAAATTTGGTTGGCTAAGATGTTGTCCTCTTGGTTTCTACTTCATTTCACAAGAGAACTGCAGAGACGTGACATTTTTTGTTTTAAATTCTCTCTTCTTTTCCATGCATTCTCAGAGATTAAAGGAAGGTCCTGCCATGACTTACACAAAAAAGTGGCAGGAGATAATTTGATCATTTTGAATGGGAAAAACCAAAGAACTTAACTTTTAATATTTTCTCTTGAGTTTTGCTCTGATAAGCCATATGAAATAATAAGAGAAGATACATTAAATATATATTTTTAAAATTCCAGAATAAATTATTAATATAGACTTTGGGTACCTTTTTGAGTCTCTCTTTTTAAAAAGTGTATGGATTCAAATTTTTATTTTCTAAAGTCTGTTTCAATCACATGGTAGAGATCTAATAAGCATCTTATTGCTCTTTCTTAAATGGTATATTTACATTTTCATTCTAACGTTAACTGTTGGTATCCCATTTATATTTTTGTTTCATCTAATTATGTCATAAAATGGGCTTTTATTTTTGTAAACTTTCATGTTTTGTCTAACAGTACAATGTAACCAATACATTTTAAACATTTATTGATCAGTTAAAGCAGAACTTTAATTAAATGTGAAGTTAGAATAAAGCATTAATAGATTTGTTTTTTTAAAAAGGGTTTTATTATTGGTGTTTAGGATGCTAACAGAGCGAATATTTGCTGAATCCATGCTAAGTGCGCATGGATGCTCAGTTGTGTATGACTTCTTTTAATGTTCCCAGTAACTTTTTAGTTGAATCACTATTGTTCTCTCACAGCACGTAGTTACCAGGAGGTCTGCTGGAGAAGAGGCATCAATGCAGTGATGAAGCCAGGCTACACATGTTATTTTGACTGCACAAGCAGCATGGCTCCCCTCTTGACCACACTGTGAATACTTTTTAACTTACTTATTTTTTTGAACTATACACTATATAAATTGTAGCAGTGGGAACCAAGGAATTTAATATCTAAATTATGTTCACCTAAAGCATAAAAATTATATTGTACTTCAAAGAAGCCCAATATGTCTGTCAGTGGCCTAGAGGAATGTTCCTAAGAAAACTTGTAGCAAAGCTAACACCACAGGGTACAGTCAGCATTTTTATGGTACATTTACTCCCTCCCCCCACCCCGACACCAACATTTCAGAGGTCCTTTCTCATTCCTTCCAAGTTTTGTCCAGTATTTTCTCTCTTTCAGACATGCCCTTTCTGCTCTTACCCTCTTAGGCTCTAACTTTATCGGGCATATTTGTTCCTGTGTGATGCTCCTGCCCTGAGAAGCCTTGGCTCCATACTTCCTAACCTTCCTTCCTTCTTGCCCACAAGGATACTGCTATTCTCACTGTGGCATTAATACACACATGTACAAGCACACACACACACACACACACTATTATAATATTCTATTCATAGGTAAGTCTCTTCTAAGTTATGTGAACCATTTAGGCAGGTATAATGAATTTCTCATTCATCTTTATGTGGAAATAAATTAAAATGTTGATACTAAACTATAAAGTAGCAACCCGATGGTCATCCCCAGACCAACCCTCTAATATTTGTTGAAAATATATTTCAATGTGCCTCATAGTTTATAAGGCATTTTCTCTAAATTTTATGGTAAGCCCCTTTGGTTAGTGTAATATTCTTGTTTTTAACCTTAGGACAGAGCAGAGTTAAATGTGATCCAAGAACACAGATAATGCGATAGAAAATGCTGAGATTCTAACTCATTCTCAATGTTTTACCATCGTGGTCTTCCCTCCAGCTCAGATGAGGACGTGATCCCCTGGTGAAGAGCAAATTTTACAAATTTTATGCCCTGATAAAATTTTACTACACTGAAGTGGTTACATCCTACAGAAGTGGTTTAACCTTGCATTGCAAGTTACCTATTTACTGCAGGACCAAAGAGTAATAAATAATAGATACAGTGTTTTCCCTTGAGAAAATATAAAATCTAGTGTTGAGGAACACAGAAAAACAAAAATAACTCATATAAAACAAAGAGGAAGTGCTGAGTCAGGAGCTTGTGGAATAGACACTTATTAAGTAATTATTCCATGTGCCAAGCTCAGCACACTATAGGAGGATTTAAAAAGTGTGGGTGTGTACTTCTCCCAGAGTAAATGTCATCTAAAATGCGACTAAGAACACTCACAGATATCAGGATCTTACAGGAAATGCGAAGAACTGGGGAATGTTTAAGTACTTTTTGGTGGGTATGTGTTATGTGCTTGAGTGTGTGTATATATACTACGTTTGTGCAGGACCTGCAGAGGTCAGCAGAGAACATCAGAGCCTCTGGAACTAGAGTTACAGGTTATTGTGAGCAGCCATATTGGGAGGGGGCGCTTATGTGTGTCCTATGTAAGAGCAATAAATCCTCTTAACATTTGCGCCCTCTCTCCCACTCCTACTAGTTAACTTTTAAAAGACAAGGGTGGGGATCATCATCCTGAGGGGTTGGCATGACGGTAAACAAAAGCTCAACACAAAGTGTACGGTGAAATTTCTAGAAAGAAAACATTAAGTTATAGTGGTAATAAGACTGAAACATGAAAACCCTGAGTGCTTATCTGGGAAATTGATTTAACATGTGATAAGCAATAGGAAAGCCATTGAGAGTTTTGAGTGTGAAAGTATCATAATCAGAGCTGGAGTTTATAAAGATTGATCTACCAGGTAAATGTTGGGATGAGAAGCTTGAAGCAAAGGAGACAGTAGTCGGATGTCCAAAGATAAAGATGATAAAAACGGTCATTTTGCTCTATCATTAGGTCGCAGAAAAATAGCATGGCATTCCAAAATAAGGACATTCTTTTAGTCTATTACCTGAAATAGACAGAGCCCTTCTGATAGAGTTTCCACTCACAAGTGTTTAGAGTAAACAAAACGCCTAATAGAGTGAGAGGTTGCAACTCAGTCCAGTGAAATTACATTTGCTATTTCTTAAAACCAAAATCCCTTTTGATAGTTGTGCAGAGTGTCTAGTACAGATTTAAGGCGAAGAAGAAGGGCACGAAGCACACAGCAATTTTTCATGATTATTGCAGGTGACATCTGAGCCGGTAGGCTGCAGAGCAAGGAATGCCAAATGAATTGGGCAAATGAAAGAGTCACTTTAGTCTCACCAACAGGCACGGGCAGAAGCACATAAAGAGATAATGAAGATGTCCAAAGCCGTTGCTGCTGAATGAGACCGCCCAGATAGCCATTCATTCGAAAACGTATTCCACAGAACAATTAATTTTCATTGCTATGTTTGTGGAGAGCCATTTTTAAGATGTTTGTGTTTCCCACATGTTAACCTAAACATTTTGTACATGGGTCAGTTGTAATGGGTGGGGCAGAGAGGCCACTAACTATAGCCTACTAGTTATTATATTTGGGATCTGTAAATGAATTAAAGGATCAACTTCACCAATTGGAATCTGATGTCTTTATCAAGTAAAATAGATTCTTACCTTGATGCTGACCCCTGCGGCTGCCACTTACACATACTAAATAAATAGATGTTTAGTGATAGTTATTTTGTGGTAAAGAGTTACAAGTTTACACGTATGTGGTACCAGTTGGTCAAAACTGCCTAAGTTATAAATTCTTTCAGATGGCTTATGAAGTACCCTTTCTTTATGAATACATTTCGGAAGTGTATAGTGCATGTTACTGTGTTGAAATCTGCTATGCCCTGCCTAGGTATAAAAGTGGCTTAACTGAGCTCTAGACTTCTTTGGCCACATACTCCATTTATTTTTCTTTTATATCTGCTCATTTTTCATGCAGATGATAGAAAATATTGCTAGAGAACAAGGAAGGCAGTCATTTAAGGAAACGTGAACTGTGGTAAGAGTTCGGCTCTGCTCCAACTATGCATCTAACGGATTCTGGTTTGAGTCCATGCAGCAGACACTCGGTACAGTTAGTTGTGGCATTTTCATATTCCTATCCAGTCCTGCCTTAAAAGTAAGATTTCATTTGATTTTTTTTTTTTTTTTTTTTTGTCTCCTCATCTCTACAACTTCCATTTCATCGTGTTTTCTGTCCTCCAACTCCGTGACAGGAAGAACAGTGAATGGAGCAGATAAATGGCAAACAGACCCCCAGGAGCCGCTCAAACAGGCAGTGTCTCACACACGCACACACACACACATACACACCTAGGACAAGCAACAAGAGTAACGGATTTTTGATGGAAAAGATGAATTGGGTTGCTTTAGTAGATTGTCTAGAGGCAGGAGTAAACTCAAGTCTGTATCATAAAAATGTGGGAGGTAATGTGTGTCCAACAAGGTCTCTGTCTAGAAGAACCTGCCTTCTAGAAAGAGCAAGAGGACTAATTGGTGCTGAGCATGCAGCATGGGGCCCACGAAGCAGGATTCGCGGGAAAGCTTAGAAACTTTATCAAAGCCTTGGTACCACTAGCCTGAAATAGATTGAAGAGGCCTTCATCCTCCCATCCTCTTTCTTCTGCTTGTGAATGGATTACTGAAACTTCTAGAAGGTGAGGATTGATGCTCAACACTCTTCCTACCAACCTTATCATTTAATCTAAAGGTATAAAGAACAACACAGTTAAATCACAGTTCCTGGTGATTTTATCCAATCTTGTAGAAAATCCTCCATGCAGTACTTGACTCTGGGGCATGATTGCAACCCCACCAAGAGGCCAGAAACTTATTGACATAATCTATATCTCTCTGAAATATGTTCATGCGTGAGCACGTGCACACACACGTGTACACAGGCACACACACACGCACACACATGTGCAGACATTAGAAAACTGGCTAAAGCCTATAGGGACCTGTTTACCTTCATTCAAAGCATGAATTTGAGAAGGAAACCCAGTAGTTTCCAAATATTGAAATGTATGTCATATGCTGACAAAATTTAAGAATTTGAAAATGGCAGCATTTTCTTAAAAATTAAGATACGTGAAGCTGGCAGGATTATGTGCAAACGAAGGCAAAAACATTAAAAACTGGATAGCTGGACAATATTACTGTATGTGCCAATTATATAATTTTTTTAAAGGAACCAGTTACTAGATGCTATAGACCATTTATCATCCTGACCAGACCTCTCTCACTCCTTTCTCTTTAAAGTTGAAAGTGGTGCAATTATTCTGTTATGCCTCACAAAACAGTAAATTATCTCCAATTACTGTAAATTCATAGTAGCAGTAAAATGCTTGCATGGAAGAACATGCTCCCTATGGCCATCTTGAAATTTATTATAATATCATAAAATTGTAAGTCTGAAAGGAACTTCAGAAATACATTTAGCCCATTTTTCTTGCCTCTGGGAAGGACTGTGCTGCAAATGATCCCAGGGAAAAAGCTAAAGAGAAAAGCCAGTAATTATTTCTCTTAGCTATGGGGATTCAATTACACTTACATAATGACAAATATTTCATCCCATACACTACATTTCTTATATATTTCCTTGTGTTGATAGTCAGCTAAATTCACAGAAACACACACCCTAGCGTCTCAACGCAGGTGGGTGATCTCTGAGCAGCAAGTAAATATATAAATAAACCTGTGATCAACTTTACCCAGTTGAGCTTTTGAAAACCCCATTCATTGCTTTGCCTTGATATTTCTCTTTTCATCAGAATGATAGCCCTGCCTACACAAACTTTTAACTACCATAGAGGGAATATCAATGTAGACTTTGAAGAGCAGTAGGGCAATCTAACCTTTGTGTAATATAGTTTATTATTCCATTAGAACCCATTAAGCAAGTACTGCAACATCCAGGGAGATTATTAAATATTAGCAAAGTTTAAAATTGCAATAAAATATTTGTTGGGAATCAGGAGATGTGAGGTATCTTGTATGAAATTTTATCACAACCTGTTTTTATTTAATTGTTCAATTTACCAGGTAAGCTGCCATCCGGAGCATGCCATTCTATAATCGAAGGTTGCTTTCGGTGTTTCCGAGATGGCCTGAGCCTTTGCTCCATCAAACAAAGATATTTTAAGTCCCTGCACTGTTCACCTCAAGGTCTTAGAACTGAAGTCCTTTCTAAAGACTTCCCCCAACTTCAGCCACTTACCTTGTGGCATGTTTTGTATTCCCACAGTGATGATTGCTACATAGTTATAGCATAATTATTTGCTATATAGGAAATAAATAGTAAAAATCAGAATTTAACTGAGTCAGAAACCAAAAGAATGTAAGGGGCTAATGAAAGTTTAAACAGGATTGGCTAAGAGGGAGAAGCATCCATTTAAGTGAGAAATAACAGCACACAGACTTAGAAATGAGGTCTCTGCTTGATACTTGCAGTTGGTAAACATCACTGATCCTCTAGATTTTGGCTCTTATAATGGAAATGAGAATACCAATAGGTGAGGATAAGGATTGACATAAATTATGGAAACTAATATACAGTGAAACAAAATGGCCATCCATCCCTGTTTGTAGTCACCATTGCTAACACACTAGTTGCTTTTAGTATTCATCTCATAACAGGACTTGAGGAAGAGACCGATAGGCTGTGGTCAGACAGTGGGGAAAGAACTGCAGGGGAGGGGAATAGGGCAGAAAAGGCAGGGAGGGTGGGAAAGGAAAGATAAGAGTGAATACATTATAATGATTTTTTTTAAAGAGTCTCAAACATGACAGAGAAGTTTTTCACAAATACTAACTGGGAGGGTACACCATTAGGGACATACACAAGATTCAAGGGGACTCACACAAAACCTAATTAAAAAAAAAGAGAGAAATGCTCTTACTTGGGTCCCACTTTATAAACGAGAAGTGCTTAGCTTACAATATTTATACAACCATGTCCAATATGACTAATCTAGTGTACAAACCCAAGACTCCTAAATCCAAAGCCAATCCTTACCTTGCTGCATACTTTGAATCCCCATAGTGCCCAACTGTGGCGTGATTATAATGTAATTATTCGCTACATTGTCTCTATCTACTGCCCTGTGGTCTCACATGGTTAAAGAGAATGTCATCTTTGTAACTTAGTTCTGAGTTCTACCTCCAAAGGCCTGGGTGAGAAAGGTTTTCCTGTAAACAGGGGAGCCCTGCTTCTGTCTAGGAACCTATGAAATCTAGATATTCCTGCCACTACAGTTGTCCATGTGAGCATTAGTAGAAGAATGATAAACTAGGGTACAATATTGTGAAAGCTTTCTGTTCTGAACCAAGAGTAAATTCTTAAGCTTAGGATTAACTGCTTTAAAAAAAAACAAAACAACAACAACAAAAAAAAACACTGTTATTGAAGAGTATCCTCTACCTGCAATATAAAGAAAAGATTAGTGAGAGGTGGAGGTCCCAGTAAAATAATTCATAGGCTAATTAAGTTCCCCCTCTGCTCTGTTTTACTGTAATTATAATGTAAAAAGCCTGCTTATATTTTGATGCCTTGATACATATTGAGAAATACAATATTCTTAAGTGGGTTTTCCCTCTGCATCCCCCTGCCTTAATATAATGCAGTTATTATCCATATGGGCCCACAGTGCACCATGTTAAATTCACCAACTGCTGTTCTGCACATTCCCTTGGCCAATTTATTTCAATTTCAGAAGGAGCAACCAGCTCCACAGCAGATGAGTGCTGACTGCAGTTCCACGCCATCACTCTTGGAAAGTAAACCCGTAGCAAGCAAAAAGCCTTCATGTGTGAGCACGGTTGTGATCAAGGCCCTGTTAGCAGCAGCCCGAGAGACCCTGGCTCCCACACATGACCACATTGCTGTAAACAGCTAGCCTGCCTGCAGCACAGAACTAGCTTCAAATATACACCATACAAGATGTAAGAAAAAGGAGATAGGTTCATAGAGTTTATTCAAGCCAATCATTGTGCATGTAAGAGCCAGGCCATGTCAATGTTATTACTTATCGGTAGCCAGAGGTCCTAAATGTCACCATGTTCCTTGGGATTGAAGTTTCTATAACTCTTAGGAACACAGATTACAACTCACAGTTTTCTGAGTTATGGACTGGGTGCCTACTTGTACAGAAAATTTCCACAGACAGCTATCGTCGACTTAAAATAGCTGTACTTGCCAAATAAATATGTTCTCGATAGGCTCTGTGCTGTAGATTTTGACCATGTGGTCATCCATCTGACCTCTTTGGTTCTCTTAGCTCTATGTAGTGGTCCCATTATCACAGTAGAGACAATCTAGCCAGGTATCCGACAGCACACTTCCTTTGAGCCCACATTATTACTTACCACCTTACCTACCACTTAAGAAGAGCATATTAGACTGACTCGTTTCCTTTATCTAAGATATGTGCTTTTGAATTATTGCTAATGTGTTGTCAACCTCAAGATTATGAATTGAATCTAGAAGGTAAAGCTTCAGTTTACGTAAATATAATCATATGTATATAAAATCCTCCAGCGTAATTTTTCAAGCGTAGTATTGTTTCATTCATATCTAAATACAATGCCAAAGTGCTACTCTTAAATAAAAACATGTAGTATAACCTTTCTGCTCTCACTTAAGCTTACGGTTTTTAACCATAGAAAACTACAAACGACCAGTACAAAGGTTAAGAAGGAAAAGGAACATTTAATGAGCAACGCTGAGTGAAAACGGAGCATGTGTTGTCGCTTACATTCGACAACACAAAACCTAAAGTATTAATATATAAGTTTAGACATGTTCGATGGGTTATGAAACCAACATGGCTGACCCCTTAAATGCTGTCCTCCACAGTCCTCTCTTACAACCATTTTCTCTATGCCTTGTAATTTGCCTGGTAGATCCCATTTCTTGGCTTGATTTTAATGGCTACCTAAAGCACTGATTACTGTCAGTTCATTATTTTCTGAGGGCACTTTTGTCTGAAACCTCAGACCCATATGTACTAGCCTCTTGAATTTCCTCTGCCTTCCCTTTGGGTGCTTGATATCCTCTGCCACCCACTTTAGAATTCCTGATCTGCTGTCTCTGTTTTCTCAGTGCTGCTTGCTTGTTGCTGGAGGATGTGTGTTGCCCTGTCACCCTAGCCTTCCTTCTGTAGAAGATCTCTCGTCCCTTCGTGCCTGCGCTCCCCACTGGTCTTGCTCTCAGTCTTGAGCTGACCCAGGCCCTCTATTGGAGCTGGAGAAGTCTATTCAAATGATGCCAGTTAGTCATTCCTATTTCTTAAAACCTTTCATAACTCCCAGGTTTCTGTAGAAGGGTAGCTAAGCACCTCAGCAGGACCCTCTTGGATCCGACTTGTCTTTCCTACCAAAAAAAAAAAAAAAAAAATCCTCAACTCTCCTCGATCTCTAATCTTGTTTTGTTCACTAGGTATTTCACAGAGCTTGAATCTTAATTAGTCATTAATCTTTCTGACCAGAGGTCCTTGTCATTTTCACTGTCCCCTTCTCTACATGATGCCTCTTCACTCTCTGAGATCCAGTGATTACCACTATCACCGGAAGTCCTTCTCAGACCCCTTCAACATTGGTATAGGGTTCATGCTTGTAAGGTTCCTAGCTATCTAGCCTGAGAGCTGACATGACATTATTGATGCTTAAGCTACTTGAGAGCCATGTGCTTGTAAATGAACTTGAAACCCTAAGAGCTCCAGAGAAGGAGGAATGTGTCACATCATTTCGTCAGATTCCTTTGCTTCCTAAATTAATTCATATGTTGTCGATGTTGTTGTTTTTCCTAAGCTAAATTGCTTAAATGGCTTTATTCTCCCCTTGAGAAAGGACAGAAGATAATTAGACATCCTCTAAGGCACAGATGGAGAAAATATCATCTCCTTTCTTCTTCGCTTAATCCCGAATATAGCCAGATGTAGTGCAGGTCCCAGCTGCCTCTTAAAGACTTACTTCGAACGACAGAATGCAAGCAATTGGGACAGCCAATCAAGCTTAGCTTTTGCATCTAGAGGCCTCCCTAGAAACAGTGGACTGAGCACCCCAAATCCCTATTCATTCTACCTCATATGGGAGGTACCCCCCACACAAACATTTAGGCCTGTGAATGAGGAAAGCCATTTACACAAGGCAGAATGTTCTCTTTTGATATTATAAATGCAGGCAGTTTAGGAAAGTAGAGCAAGTAGTATTTGTATGACCATGAAAACATGACATGCAAGATGCTCAAGTGAACTTTCATTTCCCCTCTGGGTTTTTCTTTTGTTGACACTCAGTGCTTTAAACTCATAGTATCTAACTGATGAATCAAACACTTGCCTAGCACATACACATCAGCTGAGAGAAATAAAACGATGTAAAGAAGCTATACTAAAAGTAGCTGTACCAAAAGGGATGTGATGGTTCTGTGCTTCATTTCTAAGGGAACTTTCTTAAATTCTGCATCACTGGAAGAGGGGTAGTACTGACATCGTCTGATGGAATCTTGTCACTTTTGCACTTGAAAATCCACTTCATGCAGAGGCAGCTCAGAAGCTCTCCAAATGGTCCAAACTGTATCAGCCTCCACAGCCAAAGACTCTGACCTCAGAGGGAGTTACCCAGCTCCTCACAGCCTCCTCATTTCCTCAAATAATACAATTTTGTTAATATGAGACAGTGTTGATTGTACGATTCTAAATCCATGGCAATCATCCATGCATTGGCTCCAGTGAGATTTTATGGAGTTGCCAGATGTTGGCCCAGAATGGCAAATGTTTATATGTGCTCTAGGCTTGGCATCTGTCTCTTTCTCTTAAAATCACTTCTAGCAACATGCCTGCTTCTTTCCCTCTTCTCTGAGAAACCTTTTAACACGAGCCTCATAGCTTTCACATAGCCACTTCTCTGTGCTCTAGAATGCCCGGAATGTGGGAATTGAACTTCTCTTAAAACTTCTCTTACCCAGTCATTCCTGGACTGGGCACGTGACTAATTCTGGACTACAAAAGTAGACAGTTTCTTGTGAAAGTTTTTGATATATGTTGGATCACTAACGTGTCTGGTCTTGATTAAGTATAAAGTTCAACGGCATCAAATAAACATTTTTTTAATTGCTATTGACTATCCTCTTGCTGACTCTGGAAGCTAGCCCTTGGTAATGAGGGATGGGGTCTTACACTTGCATCCCATCCCCACTTAGCCACCCCCTGCAATGACCCCCAGTGTCAGTAGAAAGCAGGTCAGAGATGACTGACAAGCAGTGAATCTGCTGTATTGCCACACTTGGCTGCCTTCCGTGCTGAAAACCAATGGGATACTACAACTTAGTTCCCTAAGGACAGACCTTATATAGAGAACCCAAACCTATATCTGCTTAAATATCCTGAACCTGATGATATATTAATAATACTTTGTGACAGAAAATATAATTTAAGTCAATTGGCTTTTATTGAGTTCCTAATGTATAATAGTCACTATATATATATATATATGTATATATATATATATATATATATTATGCATTCTTCCCTAGTAAGGGAGAATTTTTTAAAACTCCACTTAACCACACATGCTAATGGAAGTATTCCTCCTTTGTTACTGCTTTTAGCACTTTTTGAAGTGGCTGCCTTCTGTCTGTCACATTTCCTGGTAAGATTTATATGATCCTTCAAATTATAGATATATTACATGTGTCTCGAGTACACTCCCATTTCCCTAGCTTCATCAGTCACATAATTAGATATAAAAGGCTATAAAAAAGATATTCATTTCCTCTGAAAGAAGGTCAGTGGATTGATAGTCGCAATAAGCATGTGAACTTGTAACTAGTTATTAGCACTCTCCTATAAATTAAGCCGTGGTTGCATTTGAATATATCTGATTAGGATTCCAGGTGTGATTACTAAAGCCAGTTGTTTTCTGAACATACATAATTTCCATGCATTTTGTTGTCTATAAATTGGGTCTAGCCACTGTGAAGCACATCTGAAGTATTGTGATATTAGGTAATACTTGGTGTTCAGTGAGTTCTTAGCATATAATGAAATCTCTTTGTTTTCAGAAATGTAGCTATTATCTTCCTCATCAACTCTTTGATATTGTAATCATTAATCTAATTTACTGCATTGTTTTGATAAATGATACCACATCATAAATAAGGTGATTATGAGCATCTATTATTAATAAAAATTGCTTCACTGAAAATGAATATTTATGACAAGAGGGGACCATGGTTTGACAAGAGTCTTGTCAACTTTCCAGAATCTACAGCTAGACACAGAAACATGTTTTTAGTTCACTATGATGGTAAGGGGAATATATTTAAATTTTTTCCACATAAGTCTATGAGGCTCAAGTTTCTCACTATGTCCAGTATGTGTCTTAAATTGACAACCTTGACCTGACCCTTCTTATCCATGTGTTTAGGCCTTTGAGCCATCCCATTGTTTCTAAAGGATGCAATCCAATAATTTAGAGTATGCACTCATGGGCGTACATAAGGGGAGTGATTACGGAAAGCAAACAAAATGATGTGAAGAGTTCCTTGACAAATTAAGATTGACTTTGAGATGCCTTAGCTAGCCATTACTCTAGAGCACAGTGAAGTAAGTCCCAGAACAAAGAAATAGATACATAGTCTTAAAAATAACACTACCTGATATCAACTTGATTTGATTCTGGAGGCCTTCACATCCCCATTCTACAGATGAGGAAACTGAGGCTTCTAGGAATTGTGTAATCTTTTAAAGGATGTGCTATTAACAATGGCAATTCATAGTTGCATCCAATACATTTTGTTTATTTATAATTTAGAAGCACATTTAGTATACAAAGTAGTGCTTTTGTACATATAATCTTACTTTATTTTACCTTCTACCTAAAACAAAACCAAAGTATTTTTACATTAACTCAATTCCCAGCAGGTTGTCTAATGATTAAATTTTTCCATTTTGAGTGTTAGAACATTATGAGCTCCAATTCGTAATTCCTGATAAACCAGAAACCAGTAAAGAGGAATGCCTCTAAAAGTCTAGTGATTGGTTAGCTATGTTCTTAGTCGTTCCTCTCTCTCTCTCTCTCTCTCTCTCTCTCTCTCTCTCTCTCTCTCTCTCTCTCTCTTTCTCTCTCTCTCTCTCTCTCTCTCCCTCCCTCCCTCCCTCCCTCCCTCCCTCCCGTCCTCCTCATCTCCTCTGATTGACTCTCTTTGAAAGTGAAAGGTGGAATGATTTATGTAAGTTAGACATGATTCATCTCAAATAAAACCAAAGGTGAGGGAGTGGAGTGATTGAAAGTTAAGCTAAGCCACAGAAGAAAGAAGAGGAAGAGGCAGGGAAGTTCAAATAGGCCATGCATCTCTTTCCTCGCTCTCTGCCCTCCCACTATTTCTATAGGAGCTACTAGAAATATGAACCTTGAGCCTCACATTCTCTGAATAAGTATAATACATCTATGCCTCTGGGTGTGTCATGACACTTAGCAATTGCTACGTCACAAAAAGTTAAATCTATGGGTCTTTAAGAAAAATAGAAATAATTAAAACAGCAATTAAATTGTATCTTTTTTGTTTCCTTCTTTGTAGATTAGGACTTCATTTTTCTGTGGCATACCTCACAATACAACAAAAGCCACCGGAGTTCTAAGTTCATTTGCACAAAAATAAAATTATAAAAAAATCCCTCCAATGGTTCTAATATTAATCAAGCTTTAATAATATGTCATGTTCTTGAATCAGGGACACTCAGTCTCCTGGAACAGGCAGCCCTTGCTCCTTCCAGCTCTGCATAAAGGCTTTATTCAATAGGCTTTTCATGACATTCCAAACCCACTTGCCATCTTTTCTTTATTTTCTCAGAGCACTTCCAACCATGGAACATGTTGGTTTGGTGTTATTCTCATTCCGTTTAATTGTAAGCATCACTAATCCAAGACTTTCTTTCCTTCACTACTGTATAGCATAGACAATGAATCCAGTAGTCGTTCTTTCTTTCTTTTCTTTTTTTTTTGTATTTAAAATTCTTTTTTTTATTATTATTAATTTATTCTTGTTACATCTCAATGGTTATCCCATCCCTTGTATCCTCCCCTTCTTCCCTCCCTCCCATTTTCCCCTTACTCCCCTCCCCTATGACTGTTCCTGAGGAGGATTACCTCCCCCTGTATATGCTCATAGGGTTTCAAACTGGGACAGAGGGGAAGACATCCTATTGGGACTCTAGAGGAGAGAAGCATGGGAGAATAGCAAAGTAGAAGGATCCAGAGGGTCCTAGAAACCTACAAGAAAAACATTATGATAGGCAGATTTGGGCCCAGGGGTCCCACTCAAGCTAAGGCACCAGCCAAGGACAATACAGGCAGTAAACTTTAAACCCCTATCCAGATCTAGCCAATGGAGAGGACATTCTTCACAGTTGAGTAGAGAGTGGGATATGACTTTCTCAAGTACTCTGGTGCCTCACATTTGACCATGTCCCCTGGAGAGGGGGACCTGGTGGCACTCAGAGGAAGAACAGCAGGTTACCAAGTAGTCGTTATTTCAATGTTCCTTTTAAATGGGTGAACAGCAGAGACTGTTTTCTAGAGGGCCAATGCTCTGACTGAATACCAGAGGGGAGTAAAGATCAATACTGGGTATTAAAAGTGGTCAAGATCCACTGACACCATCTCTCAGAACTTAATTTTGCTTTACACGTTTAAAAATATAACCCTACAGTTTCATATCTGATTCAACAAAATGGAAGTTCCAGAAGCTAGTGAGATCACTCAAGATGGTAAGTGTTTGCCATGCAAAGGTGAGGAGCTGACTTTGGATCCCTGGCATCCATGTACAAAGCTACATGCAATGATGCACTGTAATCCTAGTGGGAAGATGGAAACAGGAGAAATCTCAGGGTTTGATGGCTAGCCAGGCTAGCTGAATCTGTGAGTCACAGGTTATAAGAGACACTGCCTCAAAAAATTAAGTGGAGAGCATTTAATGAAGAGACATGAAGTATTTTCTCTCTCTCTCTCTTTCTCTCTCCCTCTCTCTCTCTCTCTCTCTCTCTCTCTCTCTCTCTCTCTCTCTCTCACACACACACACACACACACACACACACACATACACACACACACCATAAATAAATACATTCTTTAAAGGAGGCACAAGAGATATTGGTTCTACTAAAAACAGACAAATGAAATGTGTTTGTTACTTCAGTGTCAGTCCTTAGAACCTCAGCCCGAGCTACCAAGCTGGGCACTAGAGTATTCTCCTGTCAGAGACAAAAAAGATAGTTCTAGATAAATAATCTTATTCTTCATCTTATTTTTCTTAAAATGCAGTGGTACCTCTCATATTCCTTTCTGCAAAATGTCTGACTAGCCTACCTTTAATCTATCTTTGTATTTGATGTAAAACTATTCCAAGATGTGTAAAAAGGAAAGATAATTTTCATTGTGCCATAACAAACTATGGATGTAATGGTTAATAATGCTTACAAGGAAGACCTTTGATGCTAATATAATAAAATGTACAGTGCTTGAGTTTGCTACTTAACGGCCATGGGAATGGTACTGCTTAAGAATTCTACAATTCAACTGTGAAGTGCAGCTAATAAGAATACCTACCTCACAAGACAGATGTGAGAGGGTATTAATAAGTATTGGAGAATGTTTTTATGAGAACCAAGTGAATCAGTAGACGTGAAAAATAACTCTTCCTATACATCGGTGGTTCTCAACCTGTGGGTCATGACCCCTCTGGAAGACAAATGATCTTTTCATAGGGGTCAACTAAGACCATAAGAAAAACACAAATATTTGAATTGCATTTCATAAAAGTAGCAAAATAACAGTTATGAAGTAACAAGAAAAATAATTTCATGATTGGGAGTCATCTCAACATGAGGAACTGTATTAAAGGGTCACAGCATTAGAAAGGTTGAGAACCACTGCTACGGATGAAACACAACTGCTTCCCTGTTCCCTTCATTCTGAGAGAAAACAGTGCTGCAACATGCTGTACTTGTGTACCTGTTCTGTTTTTTTTCCAGATAGCTTTTATTTGTGGGTTAATAGAAAGCAAAAAAAAAAAAAAAAAAAAAAAAAAAAAACAAGAAAGCAAAAAAGCAAAACAGAACAAAAAACCTACCCCAAAAACAATGACTTTGCCTATACTTACTAAGCAAGTAAAGAACAGAAAATAATTTACTTCAGACATAATATTGGATCATGATGAAATAGATAAAGTATGCTGCTTAATATTGTTTATATTAAAGATCGAGCCAGATAGAGAGACCACAGGTAGAACAATCAGATAAAGTTTAAAAAATAAGTGGGTACATAATAGATGGACAGTGTTAGATCACAAGTAAAGAAGGGGACACATGGAGGACGGATACTAGTCAGAAAATCAGGCATTTTACACATGAGTGAAGAGACACGAACAAAAACATCATGATTTGACTCTATGCCAGCTAAGAATATAATGGAGGTTGTAAGAAATATGTGGTAACCCTATTGTTTAATAGAACCATGGATGCATTGTATCGGAGCTACTGCACTGTGGAGAGACTGACGAACCCCAGGAGGGAATGCATTGTGAAGTGTGACATCTTCCTCATTTACCATAGTTGATTTTTTAATCCCACTAAGAAAGAGGGTTAGCAAAGATTCAGTGGATGCCAGGAGCACAGGATATTGGGAAACTCTGGGTTAAACTGTGAAACCTAGACCAGACTTCGTGGCATCTTCTAGGAGGACCACACCAGAATCAGAAAAGATGGGCGGTGCTGTGCCAAAGGCTTCTGATACAATGTAACTACTTGAACTGCATAAAAATGCCATTGATGGAACAGTTATTTACATTGGATATAAATCTATGCCAAAATGACTCAATCCAAATATATTACAAATATTTGCAGAAAAGAGTTGTACAAATGGACAAAAGCCTTATGCAAATGGACACATGGATAGAATTTTGAATTTACAGGCAAAATTAAGAAGCATTTTTAGATTAAAGGTTTGCTTATCCTCCTCAGAAATGCTCACTCAAAAGTGTCTGTTTTTTAATTTATACATTAAAATTGAAATTTTGATAAGATTCAGCAGGATATATAGTCATAGCAGCCAAAGGATAGCTCTAAGCTAATCTCGAAAGATCTTTTTCCCATAAGTTCTTTTTTTCATAGTGAGTGATAACTAGGTGACTATATGCGTATTAATATGAGACATGTTTGAGAATCTTAGGATATTTAAAACAAGTTTAAGTAGTAATTGGTCTATACCAGTGGTTCTCAACCTTCCTAATGCTGTGACCCTTCAAAACAGCTCTTCATGTTGTAGTAACCCACAGCCATAAAGTTACCTTTGTTATCACTTCATAACTATAATTTTTCTACTGTTACGAATCATAATGTAAAAATCTTTGCTTTCCTATGGTCTTAGGTGAACCCTGTAAAAGGATCATTTGGCCCTCAAAGTGATCGCAACCCACAAATTGAGAACCATGGTCTATACCAAGTCTTACTCAGGCTTTCCCCTGGATCCATTGGAACATAAAGATAAGACCATTTCGCCTAGATATCACTGACCATTCTTGCAACTCCATCCATTTTCTCTTAACACTGAGACTCACAATCGTGCTGTTCATAGAAGCCATAATTTCCTATGAGTGCCTCAGATTTGTTTTCCCACATCTCGGTAGCACAGAAACTGGCTGCCCCAGTTCCACATATTTTCATCAAGAATATTTTATGTCAAATAGCTTGAGATGTCCAACAGTACTTAGGATCATCCCATAATAAAAACTATTCAGATGTTCTAAAGTTGTGTTTTCTGTGTTGCGATAGAGACACATTATGTGTATAGCATCCACCCAGCCTATTGCATACCGTCCCCACGGGACTTGAACTGTCAAGTGTAACTTCCTAAGATAAAAACCTTAGGCCACGTGCTGTTATAAAGGACAAAATCTTTGTCTTTGGCCTAAGAGCCTCAAGTCTTCTGCCAGCATTCATGAATTTAGAACAGCCAAAGATCACCTTGTGTGTAAAATAAAACCAGCTCCTTCACATATTATAGGGAGAAAAACTCACAAATAATCACTAACTGTATTCATTTCAATTATATCTCAGGAAGGGCATCGGACAAAGGCCAGAGATGCCCAGTAGGGATCTACACCAACTTAAAGTAGACTCAGGCAAATTATCTCCTTCCACTTTAATCCTCAGTTTTCTTGTGTATAAAGTAACCATGGAGTTGGGTGTGGTGCCTCACACCTGTGATCCCAGCATTCAGAGAGGCAGAGGCAGACAGACTGTTCTGAGTTCAAGGCCAGCCTGGTCCACAATTCTAGTCTAGGACAGATGAAGCTACACAGAGAAACCCTATCTCAAAAAACCAAAACACACAAAAAAGGTAATCATGGGCAAAGGTGCTCCTTGAGAGTCCTTTAAACTCTAAATCATTTTGAGTTTTCATTATCATATTTATCTGTCATTTTTATCAGACTCTTGTATATAATAACCTTTAAATCAAAGAATATTGTGTTTGAGACACCACTCGTGGTAATCTACTAAGTATGTCCCAGCCAACCCCAAAAATATGTTGGGGTATTTCAGAATGCTTGAACTTTCTCATCTGAATGATGGTTGCTTTTAAATGTAACTATATTGGGTATGTGTGTGTGTGTATATATATACATACATATATATATATATATATATATATATATATATATATATATATATATATATGTATATATATATATATCCAAATATATTATAAGCCAAACACACCAACAAGTTAACAAGTTAACATACAATCATTGACCTTACAGAATACAAGTGGCATACAGTCTTTTTTAAAGTAAACCTACACTGATAGAAAGTTTTCAACTGCTTTCAGATGAACAGTTGTCACTTAAACCACCTACTTTATCAGTGAGGAACAGTAAGAGCAGTAACAACTCTGATGTAAGAGACCCCAGAGAAGCAAACTGTGAAGCTGTAATAACTAAGCTGAAGTCTTACTCTTTCTCAGTCATGGGCCCATGTCAGTTGTTGGAGTTGTTTAAATTCTGCAGTTATTTGGAACATGCTTAATCAGAGTGGCTTTAATTTATGTTAGAAATTGTTACTTATTTTATTTCCTATGGTTGGCATTGCGACCCATGAGAAGGCTCTGTCTGAAGTTTGAAATGACTAACTAAAATGGGAAAAAATAAGTAAAGAGCTATAAAAAGTTAATATGAAAGAATTAATATAGAACCTAGGGTATAATTCAAGTATAAAATAATAATTCTTGACATATCAGTGACTGGGGAAAATCATGACAATTTTCCTACAGAAACTAATGAAATAGTCTCTAAAGAAGAAGAACATGAAAATCAAGCAGACAAGCCATTTTGGGGGAAAAACTCCATGAACACACTTTTTTAAAGTTCTAATTTATTAAAACTCTAGTTTTATTTGATCATTACTCTTTAGATGCCTGCTTAATACCCTAATGAGAAGGAGAAGGAAATAGTGTGCGTTTGGGTGGGGGAGGAAGTAGGGAGAATATGGGAGGAGTTGGGTGAGGGCAAATCATAATCAATATATTTTATTTAAGAAATCTACTTTTAATTATTTTTAAAGATCCAATGTGAAAAGACAGCTAACCCAAAGAACACAACAGCAATAAACAGGTTAGAGTTCAAAACGTAAACCTAGCTAGAAATGTAAGTTTGTTAGTCATCTACGTTTGTAGATTGCAGGCATCATGTGACAGAAATCATCTGTTATTCTTGGTTCTGGAGCTTTTCCGATCATCCTGGCAATTTTCTGACACTCTTTTTCAATACCGGGGCTACCTTGTGACTCAGTAAATTGTTTCAAACCTCAGACGCTGTTTTTCTTGTTGTCGGGTGTCAAACTCAGATTGGCCTCTCCTTCACATGGGAAAGTCTTAAAATGACATTGTGTATACGCAAACTGAATAATTGTATCTTTCTTTACCTGAGAAAAATAAGTCAGCAATAAATAAATAAATAAATAAATAAACAAACAAACCATGTTCCTCAGTCAGTGTGAGTGATTCAAGCCTAAAAAGGCATATCTGAAGTGCTGCAGAAGAAAAGGAGACCTGACACTTTCTGTGTGATTGTAGGATGTATAGTATCATCAAAATGACAAGGCAAATGCTAAGGACCATTTCTCTGAGTGTTGGAAGAATCGACTGGGTATTCAGCGGAAGCTAAATGAAAATGTCAGGGTAACGATAAAGATTTTGCACTTTAGCACACTCTTATGATTGGTACATAGCGAGATTTGATTGTGGCTTCAAGAAAGTAGGGATTTGAACTTTCAAAGATACTGCCTGGCTAGAATGCTCTCTTATTTTGCGTTCAAGATTTTATTGAACATATACATTTTAATATCATGTAATGAAATGCTCCACTTAACAGATTGAATCCCTAAATCACCTTTTTTTTTTCTAGGTTTATTTCTAATTGACTATAAATACAATTGAAGGGGTTTTATTTTCCAATAATAATCAGTGAGCAACATGAGTTCAGTGACCAGCTTTTATGTGTGTCCCACAGGGCTGAGCAGTTGAAGAAGCTTTCAAAGTTCTTCTTACACTGCACGTGATTGGTAGCAACGATGTCTGGTGGGGAAAGTAGAATAAACCGGAAAGATGCAGGTGAAAGGGTCTGAGTCCTCACTTATAAAACTTAGTACTGTGATGCGTGCCTTCAATCCAGGCACTCAAGATACAGAGGCAGGAAGAACAGAAGTTCAAGGTCACCCTCAGCTGCATTGCAAGCTCAAGGTCAGCCTACAATCTTTGAGACCCCCATCTCAAAAACATAAGTTTTAAAATTCATAAGTTCCACGAAACTAATATACATCTCAGTGACTGTATTTTATGCTTGAAATTATTGCCTATAGATTTTAAATCTTGCCAGCATACAAAAACAATTGTGGCTTTGTGAGCCTCTGGGTATGTTAATTACTTGATTTTTAGTAATCATTTTATAATAGGTGTGTGACGGGGCATTGTGCTATATACCTTAAATGAGTGCAATTTTATCTGTGAATTATTCCTCAGTGAAGCTGGGAACAAAATAAACTAGGTTTTGTGACATCATGAGGCCTTTATGAAATATTATTTAATTACTTGGTTCCCATTGCAGAGTCTTTTTAATGAGTTCATTTGTACATTATTGGTATGCCTATCAAGATAAATATGATATAGACTTGTACCTAAGAAGAAAAGACTATAAACAAATAACAAGCTACTTGGGATAAAAATTTGAACACTCATAAAATAATTATTGAGCATTTCATTCTTTGAATAAGTGTGGGAACATTGTGAGGAAACAGTTCACTGCTTGAAATGAGCATCTTCCTTTTTATGGGCAAAGGTACCTATGAGGACATGAACTTGAAAATTCTGTGAGTTGGAAAGATAGCTCAGTGGTTAAAAGCACTATCTACTCTTCCAAAGGACCCAGATTCAATTTCCAGCACCTACGTGGCAGCTCACAACTGTCTGTAATTCCAGTTCCAAGGGATCTGACACAAATGCACATAAAATAAAGTTTAATAAATATTTTTGTACTTTATTTGGGATATTAGTTTATTGTAAAACTAAGGAATAACATGTTAAACTGAGGGATAAGATGTTAAATTTTTTACTACCTTGAACATGCTAATAAACATTGATATCTCTTTATGCATTAGAAAGAAAGAAAAAAAGACAGAAAGAAAGAAATTAAGAAAGAAAATCCCATGAGTTTATTTAGGGGCATATGGAACAGAAGACAGTGTGGGAGTGAGTCCTTTATGATTCTTTTGACACTAGCAGGATAGCTGAGAAATTCCATACATTCTCAAGGGGTTGAATTTCAGAGCAAATAGTATCCTAGGAAGATTAATTAAAATTAAGTGGCTAATTAAAAACTTTCACTTTGTGAATTTGAAGAAGAAAATCAATATGAAATGCTTTTACTCTGGACTATTCGATTATTCCAAATTCCCAAACTTGCCACTTGGCATTTCCTAAAACCTTCAGAAGGTCTGAAGGGAAGGCACTGGATTGAGTTCATCATATACCAGGAAAAATATGTCTACCTTCAGAGTAAATAATGACTTTCCTATTTTAACATTTATGAAAGCAAACACCCTGCCTCAGTTTGTGGGCATCCTATCCTCTGCTATATGTTAAGATTTTTGTATCAACCAAATGTCTGTCTTATGTGTTCTTATCATAGCACAATATTTTTAGGTTGGTATATTAAGTATCTGGTTTTAACAAGGGACGGTAAAAGAGGCATGGCAAAGTTAAATAGCTTGTCCAAAGTCCACCAAATCCTGACCATCAAGACTGGCATCTGAATGCAAAGAGGACTCACGCAAAGCCACCTTCTTAACTGTCACCTTATATGCCAATCTTGACCAACAGTAAATTTCAGGAATACATACAAATATCCTCAATAAAACAGTGCCCAATCTCAAATGATACCTAATATCCATTTTTATTACCCATTATTATAATAAAACTTTCTTAGTTCCCAACAATATCATAATATAATGACATTTTAGTTGACCACAGTGACTACTCTACCCCTGTAATTTCTACTTTTAACATATTCTCTAAAGCACTCTCCAATAGTATTGGGCTAGAGCCAGCAATCTGTTGCTTTCTTTAAACCAGAAGTTAGTCTGTTAAACAAAGTAACTTTGTATAAATATAAATCTCCTAGATCTAGAAGAAAATCATTTTCTATATTTCTCATTAATTATAATGACAATTGGTCGATATTATCAAATAGTTTCTCCTTCTGCATATTAAAATTGATTTCCTCTCTAGTTTCAATTCTACTGATAATACATACCTACATACGAGTAAGAAAGATCACAAAATGTTTCCATCATTTCAGGATTGAAAAGTAAGGGTAGACATTTGTTTACTTCATGTCGTTTGTTTTCCCCAAATATTATTCCTTTGCCTTTACAGACAACAATAATAATAGCAAGAGTTAGATGTGGCACTTGTCATCCCATAAATTAATGTTTTACAAGCACCATAATTGAAATGAATTTGGACTTCGGAGACTCCTGTCCACTGTCTCATTAACACAACCGCCTCATAAAGCAGTTAGCATTATGTAGAACTACATAAATGTCCCATGGCCCCAGAGAATTTAAGGAGCTCTTACAACTCATAAATTAGCAATGACAAAAGCCAGATCTAAATCAGGAGGGCCTGTCTCATAACACTACTTTTTATTTTTTTAACTTAAGAGTTTTTTTTTTTAGTTTTTAAATTATAGTTAAATCATGTCCCCTTTCCTGTAACACTTTTTTTTTTAATCCCATCACCTTGGCATTTCCAACATATCCTTAAAAATACTGAAAACTAAAAGTTTAACGCTAAAAAGTGAGTTCTCGAGCTCACTTTTTACTTGTGTCTTACAGACAATTTAATGCACCATCTCTGCTTTGGGGAATACGGTTCAAAGAAGCTATGACTGTGCCATCACTTCTTTATGTGTTCCCTTCCACGGAAACCTTTGTCAGGCTGCTGATGTTCTCCAGCCTCAGGGTGTATACAGAGGACCCCGGTTTGTCTCTGGCTGGGAAGACCTCTTTCATTTCTATCCTCCTGCACAAATCTTCGTGGTGTCATGTTGTTGGGGGTGATTGATTCCACTCCTGCAAGCAGTCACACATAGAAATCAGATCATAGATATTCATGTCCTTTCTCAAACCCCAGCACACACTCATTTAATCATCGCATCGCTCATAGATATTTATTTCACTATGACACAAAGAACAACATAAATAATTAATATTGATGCCTCTGATCTTGCCTCCGATCCAAACACCACTCACTACTAGTGTATGATAGAGACAAGCTTTACCTCTGAACCTCACTGGCATTTAAATATTTAGCTTCCATTCCATGGCTCTCAAAACATTAATACTGTACATAAAATGAACTACTAAAATAACAGTAGTTCAAACTGAGAACAAGAGGTCAACTAAAGCCAATAAAATTTCATGTGTAATTTGGGGGGGAAGTGTTTGTAATAATTTACATTCTGGGCATCAAATTTATATTTTTCACTCTCATAGAATGAGTTATGAAATTATTGTTCTATAATAAGGTATTGAATTTAGTTTCTTTGCCTCCCCTGAGGAACTGACTGTAGCTAGTGATCTATACATATTTATGATTTGTTGTCTTAACTTAGTAACAGATATCACCCCTGTTTGTCTCTTCCCCTTAACCCCTAGCTTTGGAAAATCACTTGACTTTCTCAGGGTTTTCTTTTTCCTTTGTAAAATTCAAACTTTACCCACAAGTATGAAGAAGGTTTAAATAATAGTCATACACATTATGTGATATATAATTTATATATCAGTGTCTAGCATATGCCCAGTAAGCTTGATTTTGTTTTTTATATATTTTATTGGCTACATATGTATAACTTAAGTACCTGATATTTGCCAGGTTTTCACATAAAGTGGGCCATAGGTAGAAACAAGTAAATATAAATTTTAAGATAGTGGACATAGCTCACCATGCAAGACAAAATAATATTTTAAACCTATTCTTAGACACCAGATTTAATCCAAAGTCCCACGGTGCACAAAAACTCACAACATTAAATATTAGCAGGTTAGAGATAAGGCGTTTCCTTTCACCTCAGATCTGCCTATGGCTGGGCCCAGCACTGTTTACATTGGGCATACCTGAGCTTAAGTCATAGCTTCATCACAGAGCAAAGAGAATCCAAGCTGCCTGGATGCTTGGTCCTGCGGCGCCTCCTGAAGTAGCTCACAGTTTGTTTGTTTGCTCTTTCTCCAAGTTAGAGGTTGAAAAGTTATGAGCGTGAACTTGGAAATATAAAGGAGTCATGAAGTGAGAGAGCTTAGAAGTCGGGACGGAGGGAGGGCGGGGAGTCTACATGGTCAGGGAGATGTAGGGATGCGGGGCCTAAATTCTGGAACTTGCCGAGGTTGAAATGGCAGTAGGTGGATGTCTTTTCCACCCCCTCATTCTTCTTCATTTTCCTGCTTCAGTAATGGCTTGCGACTGTGTCATTTTGTAGACCCTTGAATTTCCATGATGATTTTTTTTGGAGGTGCAAAATAAAGTCCTAGTTCCTTTTAGGCAAATGAATACAGTGGAATTTCCCAGTTATTTTTATTCTAGCACACTTTGAAAAATACTCTGGTGGTTATGAGTTACATAAGCACTCATCATGTGTGGGCATGGTGTCAGTCCTAATAGTGCTTTTTGGTAAATGAAATGGTTGCAGTCCCTGCGTGTTTTCTCTTGTTCTTTCATGTTTTCCCCCATTTCCAGCATTTAAATAAGCCTCTAAACCAGCTCACCATGGAACGAACAGGAGGCAGAACTGTCAGTGTTTACATGCCTCCATCACCAAATCAAAGCACACACAAAATAGTGGTAGTTTTTGCTGCTTTCTGTGCAGCGTTTAAGGTAGGCCATGCAGTAACATGGAAAGACACAAATCTACAGACAGTCACCGATTGACTTAGCAAGTATGCAGAAGTTAAAGGAGAACCCATGGCTCTACACAGCAGGAGCTAATAGGCAGCATATGGCTTTCTTCTTGGCCCAGCTTCCCTGAGGGGCTTGCAGCTGCTGGAGACACTGCATCCATCCGGAGAAGGCATGGCTAGTGCTACAAGCATAGCCAAGCTGTTGCTAAGTCAAAGCCTTTCAAAACACGAGGTGTATCGTATATCCCAGGGAAACATAAGCTCATGAGCTGCGTGCTTTAACTAAGAGACTGCTTACCAAATTCAGATTCTATGTGTCCTACAAAATTTGCTACAAGAAGCCTGTATCCTTCTCCAATGAAAGCATCTCATATTTCCCTTTAGATTATCTTTCACTTGGATTCTGGTGTCTATAAAGACTACGTTTCTAAAAGAAAATCCCTTTGGTGTAGATTTACCTGAGTGCTTTCAAAAAATGTAACAACAGACTAAGTTCTCTGAAAAGGTTTGGTCCTTACTCTGCAAGAACTCAAGTGTTTGAGGCCACTTCAGTCCCACCTAACACTCCGTGGATTGCAAGCATCAAGTTCACCTGAGTTACTATTGCAGAGGCTCAGATAGAGATCTCGCCTGAATAAAATAATATTTAACTACTAAATCACCATGTTTGGAAAATGAGGATTGGTAACTGCTCTTCTCAGGCCCTTGTGTGAATTGGTGTGCACTGGGTTCTAGCTGTATGAATTCCTTCACAGTTTGATATTCTGGTTCATTTATGGGGAGAGGATAATGGGTTAACATGTCACCAATACTCTTATCAGGGATCTCTTTCCCACCCTCAAAATAACAAAGTCATCATCATCGCCGTTATCATTGTCATGGTCATCATCGTCATCATCGTCGCATGATTTCACTGTCGGCTAGTCACTACTCCTGGCCAAGTACCACCTGTCTATCACAGTGAGCTGATTGGCAGGGCCAGATAGTGGAGGCAGTTAGACCTCCAAAATGTTCATCACGGAAACTATAGGGCAGCCCTTGCGCCTTGGCTTTCTGTCCTGAGTTTTGTTAACACAAAACTACTTTCTGTCTGTAAGCATGGGCACCACCCGTTTCCCTGCAGATAACTGAAGTTCTATAGAGTTTTTCATTCTACAGCAAATATTTATTCATCCTCATCACACTTCTCCATTACAGTTTTATCCAATCAGATTTGATGTACCAACTTGTACCTATTCTAGTCTTTGCCCTTCATTTTATTCCTCAGGTACAAAAGACCATTAAATTTTAATATCTGGCAACACTCTATGAGATCTTTTTTTTTTTTTCAAAAGCGTGACTCTTTGGAAATGCATAATGTACATTTGTATATTTGTTATTTCCTAATTGAATTATTAAGCATTTGAGATATGACATATAACTGTTGACAAGATACAGTAGATTGTTTAGTATAAGTAGATTGCTTTGTTTTAGTTTTATAATATTTATAACACATTTGAAAAACAAGAGGAAAAGTGTACTTCGATGACCTTGTACTTCATAGCCTGAAATGTGCAAAACTAAGACCTAGCTGGCACTGCCTATGAGGAAAAAGGGTATTACTAGATAACTGGGGCAAAGGAAGAAAATTGCTACATTCATAATGCGTATTTGGCCATGGCAGAGTAGATAGTGTCTATTTTAAAAACAGGAACAAGCTTCTAATCATCAGTACTCAACTTGACATAATTAACTTGGCCTTGGGTATGGTATTCATTGCTTCCAATGCTCTCAGAATTTTCTTGTAGCTTATTATTGAGCCCATATTTTCTAAGAAGCATCACAGGGCTGTAAGAACACGTCGCATCTATATGCATAATTCATTAGGTTAAACAGTCTATGTCATTGACTTGGGTTTCTTTCTTCGGGTGCTTCCAAAGTGCATCAGGACTGGTTTAGCTAGCAGCAGCTTGGGATGTAGAATTAGCATATTGTGTCTCTGGGAATGCCCTTGAATGCGCTGGAGTAGCTGTCATGTGTGGCGCGTGAGCAGGATGGCTAAGAGCCAGTGAAGAAATGGGCTCCTGGCAATGTACAGTAGTCTTGTATGTCAGTGCCTGGCTTGGCATCTCAAAGAAGCTCTTCAGGAATGTCAGAACCATTGCTGAGTGATTAAGGTGGAGCCCATGCATTGTTGCATGTTGCACCCAGGGCCACAGAGGTCACTAGGTTACAGCACACCTGTGCCTAAATTCAGAGAAAGCAAGGGCCCTGTTTCCAGGCAAGCATCTCACCTTGACTACTAACACATGAAACTTACAAGCAGGGCATCAGAAAGAAAGGTAAGCCACTACTTTGAGCTACAAATTCAAATGTTCTATCATTTGCATTTGGGACTAGGTTAATATGTGCATTTTCTGAAGGAGATCAGAGACATAAATAAATATAGGCCTGTCTCAGGTAAATAAACTAAAAAAATAAAGCCAGGGGAACCAAAAAGAAAAGCAAACATACATGTTCACTAACCATGAGAGACTGCACAGTGTGACTTTTTATTAATATCACATGCCAGGATACAGTCTCTTACTAAGATAGATGGAAGAAAATTTTCTTCATTTGGCAAATTGCTTGCAGGTGAAGAAAAATTCAATCAATCAAAAGCAAGCATTAGTAAAAAGAGAAATAAAGAACTCTGAGCATACCACAGGTCTACATGGATTTTCATTTCTCTTTTGTGTCACAGAACAACATGCTTGTTGTTACTTTTAATTTTCTGAAAACCAGACTCTCTTCAGATGTCTATCTCTTATTGCTGAATATATATAGAGAGAGAGTCCAAGAGCTAGTGTTCTAAATGAGAGAATGGTTTATTTATAAGATTTAAGCAAGCTTTAGAATGCTTAGAAGATGATGACTTTTGCTTCCAGCAAACTGAAATAGACACTGCAGGGGGCATACCCTTACGTCTGCAGTGCACCTTAAGGCAAGAGATTCGGTTCAAATTGTATGAGCAAATAAGAAGCAGACTTATTAACAAAAACTTTTAACCTTGTATGATGTTCATGCCAACTTGCAAGACTATCATTTTTTAGATTTTATATTTTAAAAGAATGCCTGGATAGGTATAGAGAGTACAACAGCTTCCTCTGATGGCATTCCAAAATTTGTTAAAGCACAGATCCTATTAAGATCTCTTCATGTTGCTAGGAGCAATTGTTACCATAGGAACAATGACACTAGTAAGCATCACGTACACGTGCATAACACATAACCCAAAAAAGTAATATAATTAAAATAATAGATGGGCATGTGGTGTGGGTGTGTGTGTTTGTGTGTGTGTGTGTGTGTGTGTGTGTGTGTGTGTGTGTGTGTGTGTGTGTGTTATAGTATAACTTATTAAGCAATCTTTCAAGCAGCCATAAGTAAGTTTTCCCACTGGCAGTTTTCATTAGTTTACATCTTCATCACTTTGTTCTGCTCAAGATTTATCTTTCATTGTCACAGAAGAAAGAAAAAAAAAGCTTTAGTATTCTGAACTGTCGTTCTTCTTACAGGGAACATTGAGTCCCAGCAGCAGTGGGTACTCAGTCCTGATGGGGTAGCTGCAATCCCACAGAAAAATCAAAGAAAACGTTGGCCCCACAACCTTCAGGAGTCATGCTTCTCCCACACCCCAGTCATTTGCCCTTCTGTAGTAGTTTGAAAACACATATCAGGGCTCAAATCACAGCAAGCAGCCACGCTCACTTCCCTTAAATCATGCCTTTTCTAACTTTTCACACACACACACACAAAAAAAAAATCCGCACACTGATCACACTGAAAAGACGAAATAATCATCCACTGTCCCCTTGAAAAGAAACATCAATAAGACTGAAATGCACAGATACTAACCACAACCCCTATGGCAGATTATGCCAATTCAGGCTACAGATTTCTTCAAAGCCAAATCCTGTCACCCTAGTTCTACATTTAATGTCACCATAATTCTGCATTTAACATGCTAATGCAGCCAAACAACAAACTGGGAGAAGAGGCTCCATGCCGTGTGCCCCATCCTCGCAATGCCTTCCAGGCTCCTGCGCTCCTGCACATCAGGGGCTCTGTGATCTGTAAGGAGGATGGAGAACACCACACTTGACCACATTAGACTTCCAGACTTCACCTAATGGCACATCCATCTTCACCTCTTGACTTATCATTTCCTTCAAAATTGGCTCATTTATTTTACTATAGGTAGAATTACTTTTTAATTTCTGTTGATAGAGTGTGCCATCTATTACCGAAGCCCTCCAATATTCTGGCAAGGGACAACACTTATTCCTCCTGAGTTCACAAAAGCACGCAAGGAAAGGAGAGTTGATAACACCTGCCGAAAAGGATTATGTCCTTTCTAATGCCTCAAGTCATGGGCTTTTTCTATTTCACTTAAAAATAACCATGTGATCAGCAAGCCTGGATACCAAAGGTCTTTTCTGATGCTTAAGCCACATTTTATATTTTCATTCACTGAGTTTTCTTACTGCTAATTATGACCTTATCTTGTCTTTGCTTTTCATATGTTGGATGACCAGGCTGGAAGCTGGTAGAAGATTTTTCTCTTAGGTTGTTTTTCTCTTTTGATAAAATTCTATAGTAGTTAAATTCTTAGCCTCTGACATTTATTAATATTGTGTTTTATGATGTCAGGTCTTCATTAGCTACTGCAAAATACAGTTAAGCTTATTTTTTATTTTATTGTAATTTGTCCCTTACTTTCCTGTTTCCTCATAATGTTCAGTCTTGTTTAGCCCTTTTTGCATTGTCATAGGGCATTATTTCATGTGGTTATTGTTCATTCCCTTTTAGGAGCAAGCATTTCTTACAATATAAGTCATTTATGTTTACTATCACATAGCAAGCTGCTTCACCCATGGTCTGAGTCAATAAACATTTTTAATTGAATTCTATTCTTACATAACAGGTTGAAAGGAAGAAAGTAAATTCCTTAAGGATTGAAATTAAATGAGTAGGATGAAAATAATCAAAGTAAAGACTTACAGAGGAACTTCACACTGAAATTACCTGTGGGACAATTGAACTTCAGTTAGACCTAATTTTCCAGTTTCGCTACAAAAATTAGACACAAAGTCGCAAACAATGAAACTCTATTGAGTTTCCTATCAAGTGTCTATTGAGTCGATGATGCCATGTCTCTTGGCATCTGGAGGAAATAATCCTACAAGCCATGCTGGAGAAGCTGGTCTTCTATGAGTGTTTTTCTTTTCTATGTTACTGTGATTTTCTCAGTCTGTTTTTACTTAGAAGCATTTGTCCCATCTATTCCTGTGTGTGCTCCAGCATGGAGCTACAGTGCCAGATTCATGGTTCTTTAACAAGTTTCCACATTAAGTACTAGATGAATATTTTAGGCTCTTAAGTAAGACTGCTTAAGGAATAGTACAATCACTTTGCATGGATGACACCCTTCTTTATGCTGGTAGGCTTTATAAGCCCCCGTTAAATCCTTTATGAAGGCCAATATGCGATTATTCATTTGTTTTTTGAGTGCCTGGGTTTTTAGCTAAGTTCCGTGAATGAAACAGCATCTTATTCAGTGCTGTATCTGTCTCTCTACTTACCACAGTGGCTCTACCATTACCTCTCAGTAATTAATGAATTAATAATAAATATTAATTGACCAAATGAAGATCTAACATTCATTAGTTTAGGCAAAAGATAAATTAGTCAGTGGACATCGTCCACTGCAAACCACTACAGTATTCTTTGCATGGCTGTGAATTACCTAGGAATATACAAACTTATCTTGGGCTTATTTTTATAAAGGATAACTAGTAGTGTGGTTGCCATGCTGTCTTTAACAAAGATATTGGTTGGACAGAATCTATTTGATTTCCTGCTGAGTCATTTCTCACTATTGGAATTCCATTCTCCTAATGGAGAAGTACACAGTGGGGAAATGGAAGCTGCTTAGAATGAGTTAAATTAAATCCAAAGACGCGAAAATGTGGACTTGGTGCTAAGAGAAAGTAAAAGCCAGAGTCTGACTGTAATAACCAGAAGAGGCAATTAACGTCTGTATCAGTCATTCTAGTTAAAAATCATTGCAGCAATTATTTACAGGATGGAAAATGAAAGCCTGGTTTGTATAAATTCATTCATTTTGATTTTGATAAGAAATTTATTTATTGAAAAGAAAAAATATAGACAAAAGTAAACATTTACAGCACTTTTAATACAAACTACTACATATCTAGTTTTTAAAATATCTCTTATATTTAATAAACTTGGCATTGAAAAGGACTAGAATATTCTCTTTGCATATTTTTCTTTTTTGTTTGTTTTGTTTTGTTTTTCGAGACAGGGTTTCTCTGTGTAGCCTTGGCTGTCCTGGACTCACTTTGTTGACCAGGCTGGGCTCCAACTCTCAGTGATCCGCCTGCCTCTGCCTCCCGAGTGCTGGGGTTAAAGCCGTGCACCACCATGCCCGGTTCTGCATATTTTTCAATGCAATTCGTAAGTCACTTTTGGCCTATTTCCAGTTTGGCTTTTTGGGAATTATTTTTCTCAAGTTTTGACCAATTCTCTAACCATTGATCTTAGTGTCTAAAGAATATTCCACTGTAAAATCTTACCAAGGTCATACCCAGTCATGCCCAGTCTTCGCTCAGATACTTTGGATGATAGCAAGTCTGTGTACTCTTACAGAGCATGTACTAACTGTGTCAACTAATACATTGTCCAATCCTCTTTGATTTACATTTTTTTTTAAATCTACTCATTTTATTTATAATATTAACATTTTTCAAGAAATGAATAAGTTAATGTTTTTATTGCTATAAATTGGTATTAAAACTTAAGGTTTTTTTTTTTTCTGATTTTTAAAATACTTTCATCCAAAACCAAATTTTGGAATTTTGCAAGAACTAAGTTAAGATTATCACAACTCTTGTCTTCATTAAAAATGGCTATAACTTGTATGTGCTCATGACAAAAAGGTTATGCCTCCGTTCTAAACATCTTATGTATTAAAACTTATTTATCACACCAATAAATCAGTACAATTGCATTAGCAACAGCTTTGTTTTATAATGAGTAAACAGGAAAACAGGGGTAACTTCCCAATATTACAGACCAATGACTCAACCCTCAGCCGTTAGAACCCAGAGATTAAGCTTTGAACAACACAATGTCCGCACTGCCTCTGTTTGTCCACTTAGCATTCCAGGGCCTACGGAGGACAGGAACAAGAAAAAAACAAACCACAGGAAAACTATCCATTTTAGACCTCAAAGGCTTTAAAGTGGGGGGAAAATGTGTTGCCTGACGCTGACCCAACACACTAGCCTTGTACACTTAAGTGAAAACAAGTTAAGAGAGGATGTAAATGAACCGTATTTTAGAGGACTGTCTGATAAAGGACTAGACGTCATTTAGAGATGGTCAAGCCTCAGACTGACCCTTTTGTTACAGTCTCTCAAGTATCCTTCCTTTACAGAAGTAAAAACTAAGGCTTAAGGATATTCAATACATTTGATGAAGCACACACAGGTGATTGTCAATGTATTAAATCAAACCAAGTTTTTTTGCCCAGCCCTCATAAACAGCACCAGTACCACACCTAGGCCAAACCTCAGACTGAAAAGGCAAAGTATAGAGACATGTGAGATGATAGTATACTTTAGAAACCCATCTCAGAAGCAAAAAGCACCAGATATATATATATGTGTGTGTGTGTGTTTGTGTGTGTGTGTGTGTGTGTGTGTGTGTGTGTGTGTGTGTGTATAGCATCTGCACGCTAGCAGTTCTGAAAGTAATAAACTTTCCAATATATCTTCATGGAACCCATTGAAATTCATCCTGGAATGTTTTCTGAAGGATTTTAAATCTGTACTGCATATATGAGGACAAAACAGTATGATGTGTCTACAGACAAAGATGACAGGAAGCCTAAGCAGCATGGTGCTTTGGAAAATAAAGTACAACTCCAGAATCCAAATTGCAGCTATAAGACCCATCTTTGCAATGATAGCCAAAATAGCTGTTAAGATGCTTATGTTTGCCTCATAACTGACACCTTTTTCTGGATATCATCCTTTTTATCCTGTGATTATGTGAAAAGACTTAACACCTTTAGCAAATACACTATCCAGTGCCCTGATATTAAAAGACAAAAATAGAAACTGTCTAGCTATTCTTTAAGGTCTGAAGCCTGTTTGTTTGGTTTGGTTTGGTTTGGCTTGGTTTGGTTTGGTTTGTAGGTTTATTTGTTTGTTTGTAGATCTAGAGTACATTGTTAATTTCTTTATGAATTTTCAGGATGAGGAAAGATTTTGGATTGCTTATTACAATTGTGGCAACGTTCTGAACTAGTTTAGGTAGAGTTTATGGTGTATAACTCCACTACTAGATCTTCAGTTGAAAAGTCAGTAACTAATAAGTATTTCAAAGTCTTTCACTGGTGCCTGGTTCATCACAGATTTGAACAGGATCATCGCAATGATTCAAAATACAGTCACTCATACAAAGACTCCACGACACTCTCGGAGCTTATAAAAACTCACTGAGAATACATATGCAATGTCAGCCATAGGCATCTTAAAGTTTTAGCATGTGCAAATCAGGATGAGGGTCACAGAGAAAACTTTCCAAGGACCCGTAAGGAAATCTTTATTTGGTGAAGTAGGAATGAGTTCCCACAGCAACATATAATTGTTTTGAAATAGCAACCTTTGATGCCACATCTGGAGAATGGAATAATATAAGCCGCAACAGGTAGTAATTACTGAAGGTAATTGTAATGCGGCTTGAGTGGTAAACATTAATGGGGAAAAAAAAAGATTTCTAAGCAAATAAAATCTCAAGCAACAAAAAGACAAAAAGTTTGTGATAAATGCCTCGTTTAGGCATGCAGTGCTGTGTGGGCAAAATTGGATTGCAATCATAGGCATTTCAAAAAATGAAAACATTAGGAGAAAAGAAAATTGGACAGAAATGGCATGGAAATTACAGCCTTTGATCCATTCTGAAGAACCTTTGCTGAAGCATCACCATGAGTGGGCAGCAAATTCCTCCCAGTCTCCTGTTAAAAATCGTTCTGAAAGCCTAGAGACCAGGAGATAAAAAGAATCAATTTGGGACAGACAATGAAAGTATTTCTCAGTGATGATCTTCAAAAAAAAAAGAAAGAAAGAAAGAAAGAAACATAAAATCATGCAAAATTAATTCTGCTGTTAAATTGCTATCCGTTTTTGAAATTGATACTTCACATTTCAAGAGAATTTCCTTCTCCAGTCATCTTCACAGGCCCACCCTGAGATCAGCTACGAAACACAGGCTTCTGGGAACTAATAGATCCCACAAAGTCACAAAGATATGAAGTGTCTCCCCACCACCACCCACTGTGCATCGTTATCGCTGACAGTACCATGGTCGTGTTCTATGAGAGCTAATGCAGTTCTCGGAACATTAGTGGGCACTGTGCTATAGGACCAGCTCTGCAATTGTACGCAACGTGCCACTGTTTCCAAAAGCATGCGGTGCTAGACCCAGATTTGCAAAAACTTAAATTAATTCCTGCAGGGCTGAAACAATAATGATCACAGACTTGTTTAATCACTATTAAAATGTCAGTAATTTGATTCTAAAACATTTATATTTGAAATTACCCATTGGCTTTCTTTATTAAATACTGGTAATTAGTCTTTTGACAAGGTTTTCTGACCTATTTTGTTAAATCCTCATCTTTAAATTATCTTTTTCATAATCTTTTAAATTAGTTCTTGTACATAAAATTATTTGGGTTATTAAGGTTGGAAGAGTGACACACCCTCATGTTCAAAAAAAACATGTGGGCAAATATTCTAAGAATACCAAATTTTGGTGAACAGCTGCTTTCTTCTGAAATGATCATTTCAATCTGATTTGCAGTGCCCGCAGCAAAATTTAGATTTATTTTCTTATTTTATTTGACTTGACTACATTCTGCTTTCATTAACATTTTCCATTTGACCTTTTGAATTATAGACCCCTTCTAACCTCAGATGATGTTATTATGAAGGAAAACTGTGTCTGTCTGTTTTAAGTCTTTGAGAGTGAGCACTGATTTTATTGCTGTTTCATAATATTACTTAAAAATATAGAAGTGTAAAATCTTGACTGAAAAGACTCAAGTCATTTCTACATAAGGTTTTTGATTCAACTAAGGGAGTTCCCTCTGTAGAGGCTGTTGATCTAAATATAATTAAATTAAGCACAATGAACTACATGAATGTGTATATATTTAAGGTTGAAGTGAAAATTCTGTCTAAACTATCTGTAATAGCAAATAGTATAAAATAATTTTCTAACTAACGTTTTGCTTAGGTGATGATGACATACAACATTTTACTTGAAACGGCTGAAAATGCTGCCCTAGACCTTGAGAAAACATTATAGTGTAATAGAAAAGATTGGTAAGTACCAAGCTCATCCATCCATAAGGGAATGGCTAAAGCATTCCAGCCTCCAGAACTGCTGCCAAGGCTATGTCCTCTGTGAGACACCACCTTTTTTCCTGAGCTTCCCAATAAATACTCTACACCCTAAATGGTAATTCTTATTTTCCAGTCTGTCTTCATGGTGGACATAAACTGGAGGAGTTCGATGGCTTCACTCTTACTATAGGTCTTCAGTCCCTACTATCATCTCTAAGACATTGCAGCTACTTCTTGTGTACTTATAGAGAGACAAAGATGATGGATGGATGGATGGATGGATGGATGGATGGATGGATGGATGGTTGGATAGATGATAATGGATGGATGATAGAAAATAATGTCTACTGTATCAGGAACAGTAACGAGAAAGCAAGTAAAATGAAATTTGGACAATTTGAACACTGAGACTATAAGAGATTTGTAAGGAAAGAATACTGTGGTGCCAGGAAGGACACAGAGGTAACATACATATTCCATTGGCATGGAGGGCTGGGAGTTCAGGAACTGGGAGTTCACTAATTTACTTAATATCACAGATTTCTTGTCCCCTAGAAAATAAAACCTTTAAGTTAGATGCAAGTACTATTCTCAGTAGTCAAATAGATAAGCCTATGATTCTAGCTAATGTTCATTAAAATTATGGATAAATATCAATTAAACATGGTAAAAAATGAAACTCTGTTCTTCAAAAATGAAACTGAACTACCATATGGGTAGCATATAGGTCACTACAGCCATGTATGTCTTAGAATAACAAGGATAAAACGTTCAGCTGGTTATCAATATGGACACGTTAATTATGATAAAAATAAACATGTGCATAGATGGGAAAGAACATTTTATACAAAGTACCCAGCAGTAGGAGAAATTTGAATCAAACTCTCTACAGTGATAATCTTTTTATTCTAACAGTGTTATTTTCAAATACTTTTACTTCTTCAATAAGCTAAACTCAGGATAATCTCTCTAGCATGAAAAAAATCATTCAGTTTTCATCAGAATGTCTTGCTAAGTTTCAAAGATCATAATTCTTTAATTAAAATGAATCATCATAATGGTGCCATTTTCTTTCTAGAGTCTATCTGCTCAAGCTCTCAGTAAGACATTGAGTTCAGAAGTTAAGGCAAATTGTATGGTCATCAATTAGAAAGATGTTCAACCTATACATTACTACTAATAACATTTTATATAAGGTTTAGTTAAACAGATGTTTAGAAAGGCTAAAGAATTTAGGAAAACCAACAGATTTTACCTGGTAAACCTGAGAATTGCACCTTTGTTTTTTTTTTTTTTTTTTTTTTTTTTTTTTTGTCAACTACAAGTCCACCAAAACCCACACACACAGTCTTAAAGCATTGTCTACCAAGCAAGAGTATAAAATTGAGTCAGAGCTTATGAGTCTGTATTAATATCTATTGGTAAGTTAAGTGTATATGAATAAATCCAAGCTACAGCACTCAAAATCATGTTAAAACTCATAGACAAGCTCCCAATATTTGAGAAAAACATTATTTTTTTATTAGGTCCATGTTACATGAGATTACTTCCCACATTGTTCTAAGAACTGAGGTAAGAATACATTTAATTCTCAAAACCCCTCTATGGGCAAAGTACAAAAAACACTACCAGGAAGAGGGGGAGGAGATCATAATGCGTGATTCAGAAGCTGAGGCTACATGCTTCAACAGGAAATGGGAAAACACCTGAGAAGTGTTCTGAAAATATTACTGTTGTGGAGCATGGCCCCTAAACAGGGATTGCACCATGGCCATGAGTAGAGATCTTGAACCACGTTTGAGGAAGGGGCACGGAAGGCATAATGCAAGTGAGAGTGTATAAGGGCAATTGGGAAGTTACAGCTTGAGCTTAGCCCTTGGGATGAACATGGCCACCACCCATGGAGGATACAGCTGCCTTCTTTCTTGTCCTTGTCTGCATACTAGAGCTTAGTGGTGGTCTTTACTAAATACAGCCAAACACTGGTTCTCAACCTGTGGGTCATTAACCCTTTGGAGTTTGAATGACCCTTTCCTGAGGGCTGCCTAAGACCATTAGAAAACACAGATATTATGGTTCATAACAGTAGCAGAATACAATTATGAAGTAGCAATGAAAATACTTTTATGGTTGGGGGCCACCACAACATGAGGAACTTTATTAAAGTGTCGTGGCATTAGGAAGGTTGAGGACTACAGATCCACCGGAAACTGACAGGAGAGCCAGAAATTTGTCTCTACTCACAAGTGAAATGAGCAGATGGCCAGCACACCTCCTTATAACTCACCCAAACACTTCAGCTGTGCATCTGATGAGCCACAGGAAGAAGAAGATGCCTACTTGGTTAAATTAATGAGGCACATTTAAAAGCTGAAGGTTTAGCTATATCAAGTTAATGGGGAAATGAGATTGTTTAGTACATGTGATCTTTTGCTAAAGGACACACTAAAGAACTATGTTCCCCATAATAACAGCACAAAATGCAAGAGATGACAATAAAGAATGTAGTTGGAAGGTGATGGTAAGAGAACGCATTTTATGCTGGAGGGAACAAAGCATTAGAATGGGCTTTCTGCACAAATGAGCTAGCATCTGTCTCTGAATATTGAAGTGATCTTTCATCTCAATTATTGAAAAATTCAGGAAAGATAGGAGATCCCTAGAATCCCACTGTTCAGCATAGAAATTGACACTCACTTGTCTCTAGTCTGTCAATAATCAAACCTGCTTGAGTTTTTTTGTTGTTGTTGTTGGCATTATATTCTTTTAAAAATTGATTAAAACTTTCCTTTCTTCTGGATTCCAAGTCAACTGTGCATGTTTTGTTTAAAATCAGTGAATAATTTATAGTGCCTTAGATTTATGGGGTAATATTTTAAGATATGCTCTATTTATCATTAAAATGAAAGAAACATTTTCTGGCAAACTTCTAATGGTGAGTCCGTTTTGTCATTCCAGAAGAAACACATTAAGATCCACTTTAGCCTAACATTCGGTCACCCTGGTACCACATCATAGATTGTAAGCCAAGTGTATCATCAGTGCATTAAGACCTTATGCTACGATCAAACTCAGATGAGATTGGCACAATGATTACTTCTTTTTTAATATATTTTATTACTTCATTCATAGTACATCTCAATTGTTACCCCATTCCTTGTATCATCCCATTCTTCCCTCCTTCCCATTTTCCCCTTACTCCCTTCCCTTATGACTGTGACTGAGGGGGACTTCCTCCTCCTGTATATGCTCATAGGGTATCAAGTCTCTTCCTGGTAGCCTGCTATCCTTCCTCTGAGTGCCACCAGGCCTCCCCATCCAGGGGATGGTCAAATATGGGGCACCAGAGTTCATGTGAAAGTCAAACCCCACTCTCCACTCACCTGTGAAGAATGTCCTTTCCATTGGCTAGATCTGGGTAGAGGTTCGAAGTTTACTGCATGTATTGTCCTTGGCTGATGACTTCTTTCAGAGAGAAAAAGGACTCAGTGTCGCCTCTGTTAATAAAGTGGCACATCTGAGCATATCACTGATATAGTTCTTTCTAACTATGATGGCCACAACCAGTGTTTAATGTCCTGTTACCCCTACATATCAGGGATGCCCACAGATGTTCCTTTCATGCATAGCGTCTCATGTAAATTTATTAGTGTCTTCGAGAAGATCTACCATTCAGAGTATGGGCTTACCAAAGATGACCTGGAAAAATGCAGACTGCTCAATCTATTGAACTCATTTTGTGAATCTTCTTGTATATATGTGTAATAATATATATATATATTAAATATATATATATACACACATATATATATGTGAAAGTTGGGAGACACAAAAAAGGAAATTTCAACAATTCAACAAAATAAATAAATGAAAAGTTTCAAAAAAAAAGGAAAGAAAGAAAACTTAGTCAAACTTAGCTTAAATGGCAAAGAGGCTTCAGTCTGTAGCATGTCCCACCAGATAAGCATCACTGCCAGTTGGCAAACCTTGTCCTTCACTATCACAGATAGGAGGCTCCTGGTCCTTCACCTTCAGGATTTGCTTAGGCAGGAGAGACACAGACAAAGATGAGAAAGAAGCAGGAGGGAGTTGAGGTGTGAGGGTAAAGTACAAGGAAGAGAGGAGTTTAATCTGAGCCTGGCTGTGAGTCTGGGTCACCCAAACCTTTGGTTGCCATTTCTGTAACCCACTCACTGTATGTATGATCCTGTCCTTTCTAATGTCAGCCAGTTCACTCATAAGACAAAGTGAACTATTTGCAGCATATTGCAGGGGAGCATTTTAGCACTGACCTTTTAAAAGCAAACTGTTCTATTGGCATGATTGTCAGGCTTTGATTCATCTGGCTGAAGCTATGACACTAGGTCATGCTCCTCAGGCAATTAAAAACTAAAAAGAGACTGTCATGGGGATAAAAAAAAAAATCAAAACAGCTATACAGAATCAACCTCAGGTCTACCCTTTTAAGACTTACTTTTTGCAGCAGAAGGTAGCAAGAAAAACCCCCACTGTAAGTAAAACCCAAATTATTTAACTCTTTGTGTACATAGAACCTGACCGTATGTTTTATTCATTTGGATATATGGCATGGTCAAAAGCTTTGATTCAATTCTGACTTAATGGCAGTATTTATTCCGTGAATGCCTATAAATCAAGAGCTATCAAAAAAGAGCTATCATGAGGGTTAAATATATATATATATGTATATATGTATGTATGTATGTATGTATGTATGTCATGGGAAGACTTGGCCCAGAGACTTTAAGTCATTTACAAACTTATTAGCATACAGTCAGATTCTCCCTCCTGAGTCCATGTTTTTAGGCACTATATAATAAAAAATGTAGGATGATGGCTCTCTCAGGGAGAAGTAAGAAATGCTTCTGAGGGATGATATGAAAAGTAAACTCTAAAAGATAGCTTGAGTTTGAGCAAAGAAGTCTTTCAAAGCAAATCACATTACATGTCCTGGGGCATGACAGCTTGTTCCATATGACTTGATAATAATTGTTTGTTTTTTTTTTTTTTTTAAGATATTTACATTGTATGGGAGATATGAAAGGTAGGAAAATTCCATCAGGGGCAGATTGGGAAGCACTTTCTGTGCTCCCACAAAGGTCTTGGATTTTTCTTATCTTGTAAATGAATATAGACTCCAAAGTTGGTAAATAGATGTAAATGGTTAGGAAGAATGCCGGATGGCAGAATTTGCCTGGATAATGGGGAAAGTAAAATGAGCAAATTGAGTTAGGGATTAGGCAAAGTTAAACTCAGCATTGTCTATAATGAGTACTGACACAAAAAGCATTGTGAGGCAAAAGAAACAGAAGACATAAAGAATGAGCACATATTCAGGAAAGTGTTAGGACATCTCATCAAAGATAACCAAGGTATCATAAACTATAAGGTGCTTTATTTGCGGAAACACTAAGAAAGAAAAATCCTCCCATTTAACTATAATCCATCATAATATGCATTCACATTTTATAAATGTTTAGAATTTAATGTTAAATTCATCTTGATTCTCATGAGTTATAGTTTATAATAACTCAGGCAAAGGTAGAATGAATCACTGGCTCCAGCCACTGAGTAAATTAGAACATAAATTAATTGAAAAAAATAATGATTGAGTACAATGGGGAAGTTGGGAAAAGTTGCCAGTAGTGATTGAGTGGAAGAAATTGTAATGAATATAAGATAGTTTGGAAATGCAATTATGGAACTTAGTTGTGCTGCAGAATGCAGATGGAGAGAGAGAGAGAGAGAGAGAGAGAGAGAGAGAGAGAGAGAGAGAGAGAGAGAGAGAGAGAGAGAGAGAGCGCTTTCAGAATAGTCAGTAATGTCAAGATGGTTTATAAGATAATGTCTTAAAATCTGAAAGACTTATAGACTTACGGCTAACACATAAGTTTGTCTTGTGAGATGATATTGACTTGGATCAGTAGAAAACATAAATAGTAAATGAAAAGGTGAAGTCACTTTGAAAGTGTTGATCACTGATGGTACTTGGCTGAGAGAAGAAAAATCTGGCAGTCCCGCTAATCAGCAGGTCACAGAGCATATGGTGACCGAGTTTACCTGTAATTGTCATAAGGAAAGCAATAACAAAATGTCATTTATTTTAGCGTGTAGTTTTAGGATTCAAGCAACATAAACAGTATGGTCCAAAAATGCTACATAGAAGATTCCAGAAAACATAATTGAAAGTTTAAACTGTGTGCTATTCTGAGTAACTTGATGTAGTGTCACATCTTCCTACTCTGTCACCCTTTGTTTCACATGTTGACGATGGATGCTACCTACCATTTGGTCAGATCACTGTCTTAGATATCTGTTCAATTGTCAAGATACCTTTTCCTCTATTAATTAATTGATTTATTCACTTTACATCTCTCTTACAGCCCTATCCCTCCTCTCCTCCCAGTCCCACCCTCACAAACCCTTTCCCCCTATTTCCCACTCCCCTTCTTTTCAGAGAAAGGGAGGCCCCTCCATGGGTACCAACCCACCCTGGCACATCAAGTCACAGCAGGACTAAGTACATCCTCTCCCACTGAGGCCAGACTAAACAGTCCAGGGAGGGGAAAAGGGATCCAGAGACAGGCAACAGAGTTAGAGATATCCTCTACTCCCCTTGTTAAGGGGCACACATGTTGACCAAGTTGCACATCTGCTATATATGTGGTGGGGCCTAGGTCCAGCCCATGCATGCTCTTTGGTTGGTGGCTCAGTCTCTGTGAGCCCCCCGGGCCCAGGTTTATTGACTCTGTAGGTCTTCTTGTGGATGATGCTCTTGCACTCTGCTTCCACTCCCTATCTGCTTCACTTCACCTCATCACATAGGTCTTTATTATTTCAGAAAATGGCAACAAAAAAAAATATGCCTGATGCAGTATTTCAATACAAAGAGAAAGAGCAAGCCCGTATAGGTGCTGTTGCTATGTATTATCAGATTTATTATTCACTACCTATTATTGGACTTGTTATTGTTACTTTTGGTTGATAATTTCTTACTGTCCTAAATTTATGTTAGAGCCTATTATAGTCTAGTGTACATGCATAGAATAAAATAATATCTGGGGGGGTTGGTACATGGTTTCAGGCACCTTGAGAGAGTCTTGAAATGCATCTCCCACAGAGAACACAGACTAGGGTATGCCATGGCAGCTTGGTTGAAAAGAGTAACCATTCAGCTGTATATGTGCTATGTTGAAAGTACCTCTGGAACATAAAATAAATATGAAACTCATCTAACCACAGCAAGAGGAGTAAAACTGTGGTATGAAAGACTGCCACGAGAAAAAATATAAAACAGTTCAAGTATATAACTTTAAAGTATGTTAAATTTAGACAAAAAAAAAAGGTGGTTCTGGCTTCTACAAAACAGAGCCAAGAAAATTTTGTGCCCACTTTTACATGCCAATATGTGACATGATACTTACAAATACCTGCATGCTACATATTCAAGTCTCTTGTTTTTAAACTCTGACAACCCCTACCACAGGGTCACGCAACTACTAAGTGGCTAAGTGGGGGCCCTGAGCTTAAGGCTCTTGGTTAAAAATCCTCCTGGCTGATAGTGCATGCCCAGTGTACAAAGCCAGACTTTCTGTAAATTTATAAATTGTTCTTACTTCCTTACAGAGCACTGAAAGCAAACCGAAATACTTAAACAAATTACAAACTGTGAGAGAGAGGGAGAGAGACAGAGACAGAGACAGAGAGACAGAGACAGAGATAGAGACAGAGAGACAGAGACAGAGACAGAAACAGAGACAGACAGACAGAGAAACAGAGACTTGAGCTGGGCCTGCTCCTCCTAGCATCCAGCATTATATGCTAGATACTGACAGGAGTCTTTTACTTATACAAATATAATCTTCAATTCTACAAAATTTGAGTAGGTTTTCACACAACAAGCATATAGCCTTATTAGTCCATTAATCCAAGATATAATTCTTCTATGGCCTATAATAAAATAAAATGGCAGTAAAAGCAACAGCCACTTGAATCCCATGCTGTAACAGCAGGAAATAGGAAGGATTGTGTCCATACCTAGGAAGGTGCAGTCACTCAAAGTCCTGTGCTACTCATCATTAGATTACATACAGGAAGATAGAAACTTAAAGGTTTTGTTGAAACCTTTTGTGAGTTCTTTCATTCACATCATAAACGCTCTAAAGACCAAAGAAACACTCTAGTTTACAAGTACAACATGGTAACATAGGGAAGTCTTTGGTTCTGATGACAGCATTTCTGCCTTATAACCTCAAGATGTACATTTTCAATTTTTCTCTAGTGTTTCTGTTGCTTAACTTATAAAACTTTACCCACTCAAACAGGGTCCACTCTGTCAATGCTCTTATGATAACTCATGCGAGCTACTTCTAGTAGCCCTGACTACTTCATAACTCAGTAGACTGCTAATGACTGGATATGAAGCAAACTACGGTTCTCTCTTCTTTACCATATATGTGATTTTCATTGGCATTTAGAATGATTTCGCTGCTTTTTCACATTCAGTGCTGGAATAAGTGTCGTATAGCTGACATTTGTTGAGTTGAAGCCATCTTGTCATAAAATTAAATGCACTACTTTATATTTTTCTCTTAAATTTTATCTTACTTATTGGACCCGTTGCTGACATTTTAGGATGTTTCTGATCTTCTCTTTCTACACCTCTGGGGATAAAGTATGTATCACTCATTCTGTGGATGATGCAGCAAATGCTCGTGAGAAATTGGATCATTTGATGTGTGCATAAATTTCAGTGACCCAAAACAGAATTGTTCCATCATCAGGATATTACATTAGCCAAGCAACGCCACATCTGCCACTGCCTCCACAAATCCAGAACATTATTTGCATTTGTCTGAATCATTTCTGCATCACAGGGACATTCCATACTCAGTGGTACACCTTTTGCATATGGGAGAGAACAGGTTCCCTCGTTTTGTCTGCTATTATCCAGAATTTAGCCTTCAAAATGTCTTCAATGTTAGCTGGCCACTAAGCCCCAAACTGATGTGTGTGTGTGTGTGTGTGTGTGTGTGTGTGTGTGTGTGTGTGTGTGTGTGTGTGTGTGTGTTTGGTCATGAATTAAAAACATCCTCTCCTATTCCTCTTTTTTAATATATTTTACTAATTTATTCATATTACATCTCAATTGTTATCCCATCCCTTGCATCTTCCCATTCCTCCCTCCCTTCCATTTTCCCCTTACTCCCTTCTCCTATGACTATGTCTGACAGGGACCTCCTCCCCCTGTATAGACTCATAGGGTATCAAGTCTCTTCTGGGTAGCCTGCTATCCTTCCTCTGAGTGCCACCAGGCCTCCCCATCCAGGGGACATGGTCAAATGTGAGGCACCAGAGTTGGTGTGAAAGTCAGACCCCACTCTCCACTCAACTGTGGAGAATGTCCTGTCCATTGGCTAGATCTGGGTAGGGGTTCAAAGTTTACTGCATGTATTGTCCTTGGCTGGTGCCATAGTTAGAACAGGACCCCTGGGCCCAGATCCGCCCATCATGTTTTTCTTGTAGGTTTCTAGGACCCTCTGGATCCTTCTATTTCCCATTCTTTCATGCTTCTCTCACCTAGAGTCCCAATAGGATGTCCTCCCCTCTGTCTCACTTTCCTGATAAGTGAAGACATTTGTGGGACATTCCCCTTGGGCTAGTGTCCAGATATAAATGAGTATATACCATTTGATTCTTTCTGCTTCTGGGTTAACTCACTCATTATGATCATTTCTAGTTCAATCCATTTGTCCACAAATTTTGGGAATTCCTTGTTTTTAATAGCTGAGAAGTATTCCATAGTGTAAATGTACCACAGTTTCTTTACTCATTCTTCTTCTGAGGGAGACTTAGGCTGTTTCCATGTTCTGGCTATTATGAATAAGGCTGCTATGGACATGGTTGAGCAAATTTTCTTATTGTGTGCTGGAGCATCTTGTGGGTATATTCCAAGGAGTGGAATAGCTGGGTCTTGAGGAAGCCCTATTCCCAGTTTTCTGATACAGTGCCAGATAGATTTCCAAATTGGCTGTACTAGTTTGCATTCTCACCAGCAATGGAGGAGTGTTCCTTTCTCTCCACATCCTCGCCAGCATGTCATGTCACTTGAATTTTTGATCTTTGCCATTCTGATAGGTGTAAGATGGAATCTCAGAGTCTATTCCTCTTTTTGAAAGAACTAATAAACACACATGAACTGATTTGACTCGTTGAGGCATCGCTCCCATGATTTTTTTTCTGGGAGCTGTGTAAGCTATAGCATTGGTGTTGCCAGGAGCTCAGGCTTCCCAAGGAACCATGAATTTGATACAGGTCAAGGCCTATGTTTCTTAGCAACTATACTCAAAGCACTTTTAACATGCATACTCAATGAAGGAACGAAGTCCTGAAGAATTTGAGAAGACACGTGAACAGTCAGTCAATTTTCCCATGAGTCTGACAATGCTGAAAACTCTGCTGTTAGCTGTTCTCTTTCATAAGCAGGTCAGGTGGCCCTATTTTGATTTAGTCAAATAAATCACCTATTGTACAAAATCACAATTACCAAAGAAAGTACTTTGTATTTTGTGGGGGAAAAATACTGTATTAGACAAGGAGGTATCCAACTGTAAGGTTGAATTTTGATAGTCTACCACTAAGCCTGTAATTTTAACCTTTTTCAATCTTGACAGATAATTCTTTCAAACATTGTTATGTCTTTTAACATTCTATTGGACTGGGCTTAATGCCCAACCTTCATTTCTTCAATCAGATTGTCAGTAAAATATTGAGTCAAAAAGAAAAGTGCGCTGTTCCACTGTGGTGTGGTTTTCTACCATTTATGATGTGAACCAGTTGTTTGTGTCATACATATATGCATTGTATTCCTTCCTAGTTCTACAGCTTCTTTTTTATTCCAGATGCGGGGGCAGGAGAAAGAGGGTATGGGGGGAAGAGAGGGGGTGTGGAGGGGAGAGGGAGAGAGAGAGAGAGAGAGAGAGAGAGAGAGAGAGAGAGAGAGAGAGAGAGAGAGAGATCAGTAGCATAACACATGCTGTTATCACAAAGGCAATATCAACTCAATTGTACCTCTTCAGAGAATAAATAAGAAATGTGTACACGATGAATTTCTGCGCTTTTAAGGCACCATTGCAGAGGTCCACTTAGCACAGACCAATTCAGTATTATTTTGTTCCTAATTCCTTTTTCTTTCCCTTTTTCTCCCAATTCTTAATTCATCTAGACTGTATTTGTTGCTCACTTTCTCTTTTTTTAAAATCATAAGAAGTTATGCCTTACTAAATTAAAAAGTGAATATATGAGAATAACAGTGCACTTGCTAATTGCCCAATACAGGCTAAGCAGGCTGTTTAGGCTTAAACATGGCTGAAAGAAAAGAGCTATGTCTCTTAGCCTGCTTTGGAGCCTCCCTGGAAAAACACACTTGAGATAAACCCTTGGTAATTACCCTTTCTCGAGGGCTTCCATCTCTCTCGAGTCTTCTGTTTTGTCTAGAAATCTTAATGTTTAACTATTGTCTTAATCCAGTAAGATGTTTCTCATGGGAGGGGATCTGAAGAGCATGCACTTAGAGATGACTATTTACTTGGCAATTGAATGAATTCTACTTAAATTTATTTTAAATGGGCCAAAAATATTCAAAATAAATGCTTAATTAATAAATTTGAAATACATAAAAGGAGATGGTGATATGGGCCGAACCATGAAAAATACATATATTTCTTCTGAGAGATGTTTAAATGGCAATTCCTTGTAGAAGTGACCTTGCATCTAGCATTACAATTGTCTGTTTGTTTTGTTTTTCAAGACAGGGTTCTCTGTGTAGCCTAGGCTGTCCTGGACTCACACTGTAGGCCAAGCTGGCCTCGAACTCACAGAGATCCACCTACCTCTGCCTCTACCTCTCAGAGTGTTGGGATTACAGGCGTGTGCCACCACACCGGGCTAGCAACTCTTTGGGAGGGAGTTGAACCCTGTGTTGGTAACAGCTAGGGACAGTGGAGTCTTGTACCCAAATCCTTTAGGAAGTAGAAATGAACGATAAAGTGGTTTTATTTTTTTCATTCTCACAACAGTGGTCTTTTTTATAAAACTTCATCATCTTTAAAATGGTTGCTCAAGGGTATCCCATTGAGTTTTAAAATATAACTTTCCTTAGCCCAAATCAGCTAAAATCATTTAAAGGATGCTTGCTCTGGGTGACATTTTTTTTAATCAAATTTATCTTTGGAAACAATATTAACTCTGTTTATTCTATGCCATTTATGGCTAAAAGTTGTACTGAACAGTTAGAAAAAGTCTCTGTTGATTAATTATATAGTTATATGGTATTTAAATAGCCACATTTGTTATATATATATATATATTTGTAGCATGAGAGGATGCTCCCCAAATAAAAGCTTTTTTATGTCTGGGCATCCACCCAACTCTCATTTAAGGAGTAATGGGGAGATTTTGTTCTCAAAAATTATTCTGAAATTTCTCATGTGTTTAAAGGAAGATATAGTAACTGGTTTTATTTGATGGAGCACCATGAAGATTCTTCTATTAAAGTATTTTTCAGTGGAAATTTATCCTTCCCTCCCATGACTAGAAAAATTATCTTGATTGCAATAGAAGATGCTAATTTGGAATAATTATTTATCCTTATAATAACTCAAGAGCTTTTATCATCAAGCACTTGCTATTTGAAGACCTGACTCCCATCTCTAAATAAGCAAGCACTAATGTGTTCTTTTCAAGCCCTGCAACACATCTTAATCTATTTTGCTATTCTATTCTAGAAATTTCTGGATGAATAAACTATTTCTGAAACTTTGACCCTCTCCATTGGTTCTTAGGATGTATATTAAGCATACACAATAGAATTAACACTATGACAAATTTTCTTTTAAAGACTAACACTATATGAAATTTTCTTAGATGAACTCTAGTTATCTACTCATGAAATTAATTTTTTCCTTGGTTTAATCACCTTCCCTTTTCTAAAAGACAGTATGGTATTAAAAAAGAGAGAAGGCTAAGTTAGATACTATGCCAGATTTTTCAACATAAATTTCCAGGATTTGAGTATACAAAATGTGAGATGGTTTCTGTTTGATAATGAATTCTAACTTCGTGTATGCTTTAGAACTTCAGAGCCATGCTTTTGAAATCATCTTTTTAATACAATTTTTGAGAGAGTAACTTGCAATTTTAAAATGCACACCAGTTGTCAGAGTCTGGGATGAGTTTTTTTCAGTTGATGTTTTTCATTTTAATTTTGATCAACTCTACCATGATAGCTGTAATAGAATATATTAGTGACAAATAGAAAACTTGGTGCAATATATAAACTAGAAATCAGTGGCTGGTATTAATAGTGATCACTTCATAGTCTAGGTAGGGAAGGACATTGTCTATATGATGTAGGTATCAAGCAGTCTTCTAGAGCACTTCTTTGAACCAAAAAATTATGCTGTTTGGGGGATGTACTGCCCTAGTAATCATTCATTAATATAATAAATAGCTTTAAACCCTGAGTTGTAGGACATAGATAGACATCAAACATGTGTAAAACTCCACTCCTCCTTATGTCAAGTGAGAGCATTCTTGGATGCTGTGCCAATAATGGCTCAATGCTAGAAAAAAGAGGCTTTAGAGAAAGTTTTGTGTAGTAGACAGACTCTGAGACAAGCTGCTCTTTCCTAAGGTATCGAATAAGTTGAAATCAAACATTTAAATTAAGAATAAATTATGATGCGACTGAACAGATACGTAATACCCTTAACTTCTTGGTCTTGTGATGACTCCTTAAGCGTGTAAAGAGAAAGTGAGTTTAGGTGACTCACCCAGCCCTGGTTAGGGCTTATTCGAGTGGCAGTTTTCAATAATCCCCGTTCTCTCATCTGAGAGGACAAGTCCTAACTCGGCAGGTTGTTGTAAGGATTCAGTGTCATAAGGAATAAAAATGACCAAATCCATGGCAGGAAACCATGGGACGCAGAACAATAAGTGATTATTCTGTCAATCAGTCGGTCACTCATCCGGAGTCCTAATACACTGAGTGACACATCCATCTGACAAGGGCAACACCTAGCAACATGTGTCTTTCTTCTTGACAGAAAACTGTTAGTTCCTATTGATAAGCCATAGTTACAGAAAAAAAAAAAGATATCTCTCCTCACATTTCAGTTTTAAATTTAAATTTCATGGATTTTTTTCATACTGTCCCTGATAAGGGATGGTGGTTGTTACAGTTATTAATTTCCTAAAGACTTTTCATTGAAAACAGTGTTTGCAACTAGAGCTTTGTCCTCAGAACTGTTTGCACTTGTGTGTCATCAAAATGAGGAGCTCAAGGATAAGACTTTAAGGTCCTAGCCAACTATTATACGCTAAATGTGTGTAATATAAAATGAAATGAGAGCCGGGCGTGGTGGCGTACACCTTTAATCCCAGCACTTGGGAGGCAGAGGCAGGCAGATCGCTGTGAGTTCGAGGCCAGCCTGGACTACAAAGCGAGTCCAGGACAACCAAGGCTACGCAGAGAGACCCTGTCTCGAAAAACAAAAAACAAAACAAAACAAAACAAAAAAAAAGAAATGAAAGGCTAATTATCTATAGGTTTGTTTAATTAGCAAATAACATTTTTTCATTTAAGGAGGCCTCAGAGAAAATCACCAACAGTCAGATGTCCAACTAGCATTTCCATGTCCTTTGGGGCCATTAGTATGTTCACCTTAAAAGTTTTCTATTCTTTCAAGGCAACTTGAATACTTGAACAGCAATCTTCCCTGGGTGCAGCAATCACCAGTCGCATGCTTTTGTAGATGGGAAATTAAATGGGTTTTCAACAATGTAGATACTTTTAAATGAGAGTTCCAGTGAAATAGGAGATGAATCAGGGGACAGCAGGAAGTCTGTGATTTTCTCCACTTGCAAATGTCTTTCTTTAAAAAGAAAAAAAAAAATACCCTTAGAATTCTTTACAGGATCTTAACCCATTGATGGAAGCCAGTACTGTGTGTTTTGTACTAAGTAATTTTCATTGTATTTTGTAATGGTACCTGGTATTCACATAATAGTGGTTGTGTGGTGTTAGTCAATTATACATACTAGATTTTATGATAAACATTTTATGTACTTTTGAGCACTGAAAGATTCCTACGAAAAGTATAAAAACATATATGCATACATGCATGCATACATACATATACACATGCATACATATGTGTATGTACTTCACTTCTAGAATTGTAAAGTACACATGTCATGAAGCTGTATTAAAATCTACAGAGATTTTAATAAATTCTATCCTATTTAGTAGTGTGATTATCATGTGAAACTGTGAACAGAATGATTTAAGTTCAGTGAATATCATTTAGTGAACAGAATTTTAACATCTCTGAAAAGAAAGCAGAATCAATGAAGCTTCAAATTCACATGCAAAAGCTGCGAGCAGATTTGACCTATGGGACCAAATCTAACTGTGGCTGAAACATGAAAGAGCACCAATTAGGATGTGCCACACAGACTCCAAAGAAGGGGATTGATGTGAACACAGCAATTCCTAAGAAATCTCATTCTTGCTGCTGTGAAATAACAGTAGTGGACTAAGAACATTTGTGTTGCACATCTACCACTTTACTGTAGGTAAAATAGGCTATTCGAGGTAAGTTCCTATTCAGTGTGTTTCATATAATTCCTCCCAGTGTTTTGTTATTCAGCAGGAAAGCCTTAATTGGTCCAAGGCATGGTTTTTCAAAATAAGTATTAGGTTAAAAGGCATTGGAATCATGGGCTCCGGAGTATTTCCTGAAGCTGGCTATACCATATGCTTTGTGACATGGACTGATGGCTCTGACTTACCACTAGTCTGCTCGTCTCCTCCCCCTGTTTCAGTGGAGGATTGAATAATAACAGCAGGCTGAGTGAGCTGCAATCATATCTGGCATATTATAATTGGTAAATAAATGATAGATATTGTTGTGCTTTCTAGGTTTGAAAAGATCGCTTACTTTATGAAACTTTAATTGTTTACTCCTACAGTCATACAATTCTCTGCTACTTTTTCTGTTTCTGTAATAATAGACAGAATACTTTAAAAACAGAAAAAGAATATCAAAGTGCCTAATCTGTAGACAAAGTCATGAACACTTTTAATGCATACAGCCTTTTTAATTATCATTTGCAATTACCCTTGGGTGTATAAGAGAAGTATTTTCTCTGGAAAATATTAGAACCATTTCACAAGAGCACAGGGTTTAAAGTTCTAGATATTTCTTTTTCCTACATTAAGAGCTTAATTCTGTGACACTGCACCATGATGCCAACTACATGTACTCCAGACAAGTACCTTGACCTCAGAGAGATGTAGAGGAACTTTGTGTCTAGTTAAGAAAGATCCCCAAAGACCAAAAAGATACAGTAGACACAGGACCTAAACTTGGAATCTCAGGGTCTTAATTCAGAATATCTCTGTCCTTTTCGCTCGAGAGTCCAGAACCAGGTGAAAAGTAGATCAAAAAGTAGACCAACCCAGTGGCTTCTTGGATTTAGTTGATTATATTATGAACTTATATGTGTAACTCCAGTGAAGTTATTTGAATTGAGCTTACAGTTGAGACCTGTAAGAAGCTCTGCTCTGCATACAGCTCAGCTACACATCGAGCAAAAGCAAGCTCGAAGCCTCTCTACATATAGGCAGATGTAGGTAAGAACAGAAATATCTGAGCAAGCACATTCAGTTCTTTTTTTTCCTAATTCACCTGTCCCAGCAGCCATTTTTGTTTTGCAGAGGATGTATAAAAGAACACAGCCAAAAATATTTAAGTAACACTCCCTTATTTTTTTTTTTTCCTTTAGGGAGTAAAGTGGAAAGTCCCCCTTTACTTGGTTAGATGTGAGGAGAGAAAGTTTTCCCATTCTGAAATAGACATCATGCATGCCGTTCAAAGAAAAACATCCCAGATGGTTAGAATGAAAGGAAAATACTTTCAGAACTTAAGAGAGAAATGCAAGTTAAGACACATGAGATGAAAGGATGAGGAAGCCATAAAAAGCCTGGTGGAAAATCCAGGAGAGAGAACTGTAAGATGTCCAGGCATCAAAGAGGGTCAGAGTGGTACTAGAGTGAATTTTTTTATGAACTTAGTATGATTTAAGACTTTATTTACAGTACTTAAGACATTAGAATAAGGCAGAAATGATGGAATGTTTGCGATTAAGAATTATGTGTCCTTATGTTAAAATTGACCTGGTGTTTATGATGGCAGCATACCACGACAACAGATATTGAGTTCAGGCATCGAATCTGGCATTTGCATCATTAGTGGGATAAATGGAGATTGGGGAAAACACTAAAGAGGTCTGCAGAAAGAAGTAGAAATCAGGCACTAAAGGATACAAATCATAAAGACATTTTCAGAGTCTATAATACGCAACATAGAACAAAACCCAGAAATGAAACCCAAACTATAGAAGCTGCATCATGAAAATAAAAGAAATGAATTTTAATGGTAAAATGGCAAACAGCCACCAGTGGATCTTGAAGACCCTGAGGATGCTGGCAAAGTATAGCATAAGCCGTGATGAAAACATAATTCAGAATGAGGCTAGAAAAAGCAAGTGGCTTCATAGTATCAATAGTACTAAGTTACGATCTGGTGGCTTGTTCTATCTCACCTCATAGAGAAAAGGAACAGAACACTTTGAAGAAAGATGTAAGGATTTATTGCAATATATAATCAAATGCAAGCTACTGACAATGTTAATTTCCGACACCATTGAATCTAAGCAGCCTAGGAAGCAAGATCAGTATAGGCAGGGGAAAGAACTGGAGAAGATCTGTAGCAGGGGGGCAAGAAAAGGATGGTTTAATGGGGATAACTCCAGGGAACTGTTGACAGTATGAAAGGTGGTAAGATTTAATCACCTTCAATCCTCCCAGGGCTATTACCACTTCACTTTGGGATGTTGAAAAGTGGAATCCATTCAACACGTGTAATTAGGAATAGGCATTGGCATCCTCCTATTGGACCAGGATGCCCACACCGTGGAAGATGTTAGAGACAGATGCAAGAGCTTGCTGGAGCCGCCTCATGTAGTCCTGATGCCATCCAGTGGCTGCTTTGATTATTTTATAGGGGCTTGGTCTTGCTCTTTAAGACTACGCTTACAGTGAGTAGCCATCAAAGTTTCACAAGCTCCCAAGGGGGAAAAAAAAAGTGCCTTGTTTCATCTTCAAAACTCACAGAGGAGAGATTTGATTCTCACTTCACATCTAAGCTAATGGAGTTACGTCCAGCTTGTTTTCTATATGTGTCATGCGCTGCAAAACATGAGTTAGCCTGTCTCCTATCGAAATTAATGCAATAAGGAACCATGAAATAATAGGGCTTACACTGTACTCAATTTTAGCTCTAATAGAAACACAATGAAAATAACATCTGCGACACAGGCCTGGCTGATCAGAGGAGAGTAATGGATATTTGCTGCTCTGATTTTATTGGTGTTCTGGGTTTTATCCTTCACGGGACGCTCATCGCAGTAGGAATAATGCAATGAATACTTTTAATTTGACTTACATTTGCTCTCACTTTGTCCGTAAGGTCATCTGAGCAAGGGCAGTTGACAGACTTTAATGTGGCTACCAAGAAAGCAGTGCAAACCTAGCTGCCACTAGAAGGGGCCCCACCCTTTGGAATAATTATGAAAGGAAAGTGTGCAAGTTTACTATGTCTCTTTAAGAACACATATTTTAAAGTAATTTTAGAAATGTCCTGTTTGAGGTGCTCAGACTTTTGACAAGGTAACCTTCTGTTGCCGTGCATACATACATTCATGCACGCAGGCATGCAAGCAGGCACGTACACACACACACACACACACACACACACACACACACACACACACACATTTTTTTATTTGACATTTCATGGTAAGTGGCTTTATGAGTTAGGTCTTTTAATTATTGTCTATGAAGCAAAAGTGAGAGTAGGAGCAATTTCATTATCTTTACCCTCACTTGTTTGTGAAATCGCTAGAGACTTTATCCATGCTGAAACCAGGAAGGCCCTCGGTTACCTCTCCTCAGTGGACAACATGCATCATAACACTCCAGAAACATCAACACTGACACTGCTCCTAAAGACCGGGGTTGGGGTAGGAGGCTGTCACCATAGTCAGTGGGTTTTTTTCCCTTTCCTTCTCGATATTATAATATAATTACATCATTCCCCCATTCCCTCTCCTCCCTCCAAGCCCTCCTGGACACCCCTTCTTGCTCTCTTTGAAACCATGGCCTATTGTTTATATTATTATATCATATATATATATTATATCATATATATATATACACACACACACATTACTAAGTATAACCTGCTCCTGTGTCTGTTGTCACTCATAGGTATGTTTTCAGGACCTACCACTTGGTATTGGATAGCCAACTGGTGTGCTCTTCTCTGGGGAAGACTATTTTCTCCCTTGCACAGCTTTCCTTAGTTGCCTGTAGTTGTTTGTGTTGTTGGAGCCTCTCGAGCTTTCTCTTCATTCACTTTGGCATATCTATTGCTGTCCTTGTTCAACTCATACTTGAGCAGTCATGTTGGTGAGCCGGTGAGTCTACTTCCCGACGTTACTGGGAGACACAATCTCACAGCAAAGGACCTGATCCCCTGGCTCCAACATGGCATGACAGCCCTAAGAGAGCAACAGCGGCACACATACCTTGGCAGTAACGAACGGTGTAACACTGTCTGCCTTATTTTTGAAACACATTCTGCCACCGAGTAGGAAGATTGACAATTCACTAGACAGGCTCTGAGCTTCCTTTCCTATGTTAGGGTCACAGACACTACAGTACCTGGATTTACCTAGGTCTAAACTTTAGTCCTTATGTTGTCACAGAAATCACTGCACAGACAATGCCATCTCACTTAACCCCTGGACTTTATTTACCTAATAAGTTCTTACTTACACTCCCAACTTAAGAACAGCACCACAACGTTTTCCTCACATTTCTTAGCTTAGCGACATAACTGCCACTTCCCATTGTGAAAACAATAGCCTCAAGTGACGTCAACCTATTTACCATTGACTGTATCCCAGAACCCACAAAATAGCGTTTTAGAATGTTTGCACCAATAGCAATGCTACTAACAAACCAGTAGCATCAAGTTTTAAAAGTTTAATTACCCTCTTCTTCCCCTTGGTCTCTGCGGGACTCAGGGTGGTATGCTTAACAATGGTTCTTGAAGTGGAACCACATCCTTGCAGAGAGATAAGCATTTATTCTGGAGGTCTGCATAGTCCTCAAATTTATGGACCCACCCAAATTTCCTCGACCCTCTGACATTTTGATGTCCAAGCCCCGCCCCTCCAGTGTTATGGAACCATTTGCATTGTGTGTGGTGCTTAAGGCATATCCTCAGAGCAAAGGTTCCAATGGGATGCTGCAACTTTAGAAATACAGTAAGACTGGAAGGCAAGACAACATGGACACATAAAATACTGTGAAGCTTTACCATTTATGATGGCATTTTTTTAGACCAGTCAAAACATAATACACACAAAAAAATACATATGCTGGAAATTGTGGAGTTGAAATAAGTCTTGGGGATGTCTCTTTATGGATCATATTAACAGGACAGGAAATGGTGATGGTAAAAGTAGGATCAAATGTATATCACGTTTTTATTTCCACCTATATAATACATCTGCTACTCAAATCCAATCTCCTCTCCTTTATATTTCTTCTAAGACTCTCTGCTCTTCACCTCTTCTCTACACTTTTTGCAGGCTTCTAGGACACCTGTGTACCTAATGCTTGCACTCCACGCCCATTTCTGTGGGTTTCATTCTCAAATAGCTCAATTTGGCCACCTAGATCAAGTGACAGGGAGCACTGTGGATCCCCGTCATCTGATACCAGTGGGCTTTCATTGCCACCCACAAGGCCGCGCTCCAGGCTCTACGTAATTCACCCAAACATTTCTGTAACTTTTTCCTTCCAGTGATGGCCTTGATTTTTGGTTACGGAATGTGTTCCTACCAGTGCTGTTATACCTTCCTACGAGCATCCTTATTTTTGCTCTTCTAGTTTTCCATTCTCCGGGATAACTTGGCTCCCACACCCCTCCTGATGCATCTCCTTTGGATCTGTGCTCCATAAATCATCTTCTTTCCAATTTATTTTTTAATATTCTGGCAATTTCTCTTTGTCTTCACATACTTGTAGGTCTTTCTGTTAGAACCATTTCTTCCATTTGATATGGAAGATGGAGTTATTACTTCATCTTTCTCCTTTCAACTGCTGGATTCTTAAATAGGCACCTTTTACTGGCTTAGTCAGTCTTTTGTAATCTAACTTCCAGTTGATTAAACTTGTCTTTTATGAATGTCTGCTGTAAATAATTAATGGTATGTATTTAAAAAGACTGTCTGGTGATCTTTAACTTTAAACCTAATAGTCTTTTGTGTTCTTCCTTAAACTCTGTAATATGAGGTAGAAATACATGCTTTTTTGTTTAAATTTCTGTCCCATGATTTTAAGGAGATTTTATTGCTGTTGTTTTCTTCCTGGGTGCTGTTCCCCACTCTTGCTCACTAACCTTACTTCACCTCCTAAATCAGACACTCCCTGAAGCAGCTTCATGAATGGTATTTGGGCGGTTCTCAGGTGAGCAAATTGGAGGACCATATATGAGGCAGTATCTCCTGATATGTGACAATATCATGACACATTTTGGGAACTGAGACCTAAAGCCTAAGGATAGAAAGAGAAGAAGTTCAGATCTCATGCAACTGTGGGGTTGATGCCTTGAACCAGGGCTTAGGATGGCAGTATTTTTTTTTAACTGATTGTAATTTAAAGGCATAAATGTCAACACTTCTTGAGTAATTCTGTGGGGAATTTTTTTTTATTTTAATCTGAAAACTCAAAGCAAAATGCATCCTATTACTGTGTCTTTGTGGCGTTAATAATCATCCGTTACTTTTAACTAGAATCTATTCTATGTCTTCAGTTTTAAGTGTCTGACAATTTTTGAACAATCAAGTATTTTTACAAGCACAGTCATGTCAGCTATGTTTGATATATGTCATTTTCTGATACAGCCTGGTCTTGGTAATTAAAATTGATAATAAAGAACAAATATATTATATTACTGTAGTAGAAACTTAATAAGTATTCCATCACTCATTCGTGTCCTAAATCAACAACTATATATTCTCTGCAAGTCACTCTTGCAGACAACAAGGACTCAGTAGAAAAATAAAGTCACCTGAAACATGACCATTTCGTCTGAGTAATTTAAACTGGATAAGATGGTAGAGTATGTATGACTAATACATGCCTCTTTTTGCAAAGATGTAGTGTTGGGTAGATGTGCCTGATTTTAGAAAGCGCGTTAAGTTAAACAGAAAGGAAGACATTTGCCCCCAATAAGAACTGGTTCGCACTGGCAGTTGGCTCTAACCAAGGGTAAGGTCCCCAGAGGACATTTTGCAATCTATGGAGACATTTTTGGCTTTCAGAAATCGTGGAGAGAGGGTGCTACTGTCCTCTACAAACGCCATTAAGCAGTCTGTAGGGATAAGAACTACTTCCCAAACAGAGAGAGTTACGTGGTGGTCTGAACCCAGGGGCACATGTGGCTTTGTTTCTAGAGTCTCTTAGAAGAACACGAGGCACACTTCTCCTTTATCTCTTCTCGGGCATTTTCTCCTAATCTTTTCTTTTATTGTTGTTGTTGTTGTTGTTATGATATAGGTAAATGTTCAGCTGAGAGTCGTACCTTCTATTTGTTTTCTTGGCTGTTCTTAAGGGTCAATCATTGCTTACTCAAGTTTCTGGTACAAGGGCTAAGGTAGTAAGTTCCATGCCTGCTGGTCATAATTATAGGAAACAACTTCGCTTTTAAAATCTCATAGCACAAAGTACAAGCACAGTCACAAATTATAATTCTTTTCCAATGTGTTTATGCCCTCAGTAGCTCTCAGCGGGACAACATCGCAGTCTCAGCCAACCACCATTTTTTTTTAGGCCACCTTCTGAAATATCAGCAGCAACAATACTCCTGAAGTGAAGAAATACTGTGCATTTTTTGTCTGCCTGGTTTAGTATGTTCCCAATATGGATGTTATCTGCCTATGAAGTAGACAAGAAATTATTACTTGCATATAAACAGGGAGAGAAAATTAGTCATATTAATAATTATTAGTATTTTCTTATACACAGTAAAAAAAAAACTGAGAAACTGGTACTAGTCCCATATTCACTGATGTTTTTCTTTTTCTTTTTAAAATGCCAAACAAAAGTATTATATTGTTATCATCCTACCGATGTGACTGTATGGCCAAATATGAAAGTGGCAAGGATAAAACCCCCCAGTGTGGCTTTATACTATACTAGTGAGGGAACCTATGATGCGTCATTTAAACTTTCAGAGGCTGGACTGAGTGATGCATTAAAAAAGTGGAGGAACCAGCGGGCATGAGAGTCCAGCTAGGCATTCCACTGTTAGAGTGACTATAATGCCAGTTGATGAGTGTGGGCATTCAAAGAATTTTTGTCTGATGTCATCACCAGATGGTCAACTTAAATGTGTCTTCTGGAGACACGACTTAAAAAAAAATCACCCTGAAATTATCAGACATGATGTCCAGAATTCACAATTTCTAAGCTGGTCAGAACTAGGTAGGTGTTTAAAACCCCATTTCAATTCTTTTTCTCAGTTAAACAGTTCTATCTAGGCATAGATGATCTTCAGTAAAAATGTAAGTTGTACTTTAGTGGTCCATATATATGTATGCTTTGTGTGTGTGTGTGTGTGTCCTGATCACAACCTCCTTTCCCTCCACTCCTCCCAGTTTCCCCCAGCATCTCCCTTCTCCCCCAAATCCAATGTTCCTCCATTTCCCTTCAGAAAAGAGAAGGTGTTCTGGGGATATTGATTAAAAATGACATGACAAGGTACAATAAGACTGGGTACAACTTCTCATATCAAGGCTGGACAATGCACCCAATCTAGAAGGAGGAAAAGAATTCCAACCACAGACAAAAGACCCATGCATCCCCATTCCCAGTTTTAGGAACCCCACAAAAACCCGAAGCTACACACCGCAACATATATGCAGAGGACCTAGCACGCAGCCATGCAGTCTCCTTGACTGTTGCTTCATGCTCTATGAGCCCTGCTTAGTTTATTCTGTGGGCCATGTTCTCCTGGTGTCCTTGACCCCTCTGGCTCCTACAATCCTTCCTCCTGCTCTTCTACTTCATCTTTCTTAACATGTACGATCCTGAGTATTTTAGTTTTCTTAGGAAAGGACCAGTAACTAGAAAAAGAGCATTGTTGAGAGCCATCCTGTATCACTGTAAGTTGTAAAAGTTCAGCATTGCTCTAAGAAGTTTTCTATCTCCAAATTTTGCTTCTTTCCTGAGATAAAACTGGGTCACCAATTCACTCATAAATAGAAACATCCTCAAAGAAGGGGTGCCCAGGGTGGGTTCACACCACCATGCAATGCCATCTTGGTGAGTAGCTGCTGGTGCTCAGTAACCACAGGCTACGCCCAGGCGCGTATACTCACAATCTTGGCACAGTATCTTTAAAGTCTGCGAATCTTGGATTGTTTTGCTCACAGGAAGTCAACCTCCATGCTTGGGAACAGTAACGTATTTAAATGACAGATTATAGTTGCTGGAGGGATCCTAGAAGGAAATTAAGTGCCTCCTTATTTACTCTTCACCTATACATGGCCGTTTCAAATTATCCCAATCAGTTTCCTAGGAAATTCTGTTGTGTCCGATGAGGTCTTCATCCTCATCGCGTGCTTATAAGGTTGAATGTGTATGGGATTGTGTTTGTGTCATAGTTTACAGAATAACTGCTCCGCTTTTCTGTTATCCATGCGCTGTGAAATTTCCTCAAAGTAGCCAGATAACAAATGGCCATGTTGGTTATAGCTTTGTACTGAAGAAGGAATAAGCTGGTTCTCTAATCAGCTGACATCTTTACTAGAGATAAATTCAAATACATACTGTCTTAGAGTTTCATTGCTGTGAAGAGAAATCACGAGCAAGGCTACTCTTTTTTTTTTTTTTTTTTTTTTTTTTTACTTTACTTATTTTTTATTATAATTTATTCACATTGCATCCAGATTGTAATCCCCTTCGTTTTATCTTCCCATTCCCACCCTCCCCACCCCTCCAATCAATTCCCTTCCCCTGTACCTCTGACTGGTGGGGTCCTCCTACCCCTGGTCTGACCACAGCCCATCAGGTCTCATCCAGACAGCTGCATCTCCCTCCTCTGTGTTCCCACAGGGCCTCACCACCAAGGATGGAGGTGACCAAATCTCGGGCACAGAGTTCATGTCAGAGGCAGTCCGCCCACTCCCCACACCTTGCCCATGTGGAGAATGAGCTGTCCATTGGCTACACCTGAACAGGGGCTCCAGGTCCTCTGCACGTCCAAGGCTACTCTTTTCGTTACTCTTGTAACAGAAAACATTGAATTGGGGCTGGCTTGTAGTTGCAGAGGTTGAGCACATTATCATGGTGGGAAGCATGGCGGCATGCAGGCAGACATGGTGCTGGAGAAGGAGCTGAGAGCCTTACATGTTGGATCAGCAGGTAGCAGAAAGAGGCTGTGCACCACAACGGGCGTAGCTGGACCATTGGAGACCTCCAAGCCCACCCCAACAGTGACAGACTTTCTCCAACAAGGCCACACCTCCTAAAAGTGCCACTCCCTATGAGGCAAGCATTCAAACACATGAGTCTACGGGAGCCACGCCTATTCAAACCACCGCACATCAGACCCAGTATCCCATGATAGTGTTTAACGAATTGAGGCTGAAGAGTTATCTCTGATAAAGTGTTTGCCCATACAAACATGTGGTCTCAAGTTTAAACTCTAGTACTGTGTAAGCTGAGAAGATGCACACGTGTAATACCAGCCCTGTGGAAGTGGAGTTGCATGTATCTCCAGAGCTAGCCTGGCTCAACTGGTAAGCATCAAGTTCCAGTAGAACTCTTGTCTTAAAAACTAAGGTGGACAGCTACTGGGAAACAGCATCAAAGCTGAACTCTGGCCTTCATATGTACACACTTGTGTGTGTGTGTGTGTGTGTGTACCTGCTACATGCACACACACACACACACACACACACATAAATGAACATGCTTGTACATGCAAATTTTAATAAAGTATAGGAAATTGTGGTATCAGCTGTTACAGGCAACATAAGCTAAAGCTATCAAATGATACTACATAGAACTGATCTTAAAATGCCCATGTTTAGGTATAAGATAGTGGCTCAACAGTTAAGAGTTCATATTGCTCTTACAGAGAAAGCAAGTTTGGTTCCCAGCACCTTCATCTTACACCCATCTCTGTTTACAATTCCTGGGGTTCTGTCGCCCTCTTCTGACGTCCTCATGTACCTGCACTTGTGTACACACACCCACAGACTTGTACACATACTTATGAATAAAATAAAATCCTTTTTTTTTGTAAAGTTCATGATTGCCTGCTGGTTCCATCTTACCATGTCATTTATTATTTAGCAATTAGACTTTTTAAAGAAAAGCTAACTCCATGTGTCTGTTCTTTTAAGTAGGCCCTGAGTTTCCATTAATGTGCGTTTCCAAAATGGAGTTTTCTTGCAAGAAATTTTTCTAATGTCTCCCGATTTTGCTTCTCTTCTAAGTACAATTTTTAATTTAAAATTCAGTAAGTTAGCTGGGAGCATTAAAGTGTCCTCTTACTATTTCCATATCCCAAGTGGAGTGCTTTTAGTTTCATTTTAAGTATGCCTTCTGCAGATGAACTATTACTCTGTTTTATTTTTAACTGCATAGCAAGAGTGTGGCGAACCTGAGTTGTAGTCTTTCGATGTTTGGGACTTTCTGTTGTATAGAATGGAAAGAGAGAGATTGATATGAATTTATTACAATTCCCAGGTTTAGAAAAGAAAGTGAACTTTTAAATTTTTTTTCCTCTGAGAGTAAAGAAATTATTTTGTGGTTGTCTATCACTGTAACTGTGAATATGTCTGAAAGGCAGAATGACTGCTCATGAATTAAATATCCAGTGACTGGCTAACTTGGACAGGGACCCTCTGTCCCTGGTTTCTCACCCATCAGTGTAGCTGCAAGTACTTCCTACCAGATTTCCCTTGAAGCTACAAGTTTCATATTGTAAACAGCAGAAAACTAAGAACTGTGATCCCTTTTCCTTACAAATGAATAATTAGTGAATGTCAACTTCATGGTTTCTCAGCCCATGCAAAAGACATAAATAATCATGTTGAAAGATATAACAGGCCTGTGATCTATGAGTTTATACTAATTCCTGGAGACAATCAATGTAAATATTATTAGTTTTCTTCCTTAAAAGATCATCTAATCTACCCTTATTAAACTTTACTTAACATTTTTGTTTGCCATAAATCCCTTCAGAGTGTTTTGCTAATTAGATACAAGAAAAATATTTTCCTCTTCTAAACATGATTTTGTTTATAATTGCTTTTAGGTTTTCATTGTTTTTTTTTGTTTTGTTTTGTTTTTTTTGTTTTTTTCCTCACCCCCTCACAGCACAAGGTATCTCAATCCTCAAGCAGCCTGCCATCTGGCCGGTTTTATATAACTATGTAAGTGCATTCAAGTGGCGATATACCAGTGACAAATTCAAATAAACACATTGGACAGAACCCAGGAACTACACCCAAAATAGCTTTTTAAAAGTCATTGAGCATAACAGTGAGAAGACAGGGAGGCCGTGAGCTGCAGTTTTGGGGAACACTGGACAATCAGGCTCCCTTTGTCCTGAAATTTTAACTAGTTGATATATATCTGGAGAAGGGGGAATCAGTATTTTAAAGACATCCACACTTCCATGTTCACTGCACTTCTATTAACAGCAGCCAAGACATGAAGCCATCATGGGTGTCCACTGATGAACAAGTGAAAATTTTAAATGAACACACAGGAATGATAGACTATTTCTCAACGATGAAATTTAATGAAACCCTATTATTTAGATTAACATGGGTGGGAAAGATTATGGGGAGATCATGTTAAGTGAAATAAGAGAAAGAAAGGTAAACACTGCATATTTTCCCTTAGGTATAAGGTTAAAAATAAGTTGCTTTTATAGAAGAAAAAAGTAGGATATTAATTTCTAGAAAGTATGACGGTAGAAAGGATGAAAAAAGGATGGTTAATAGGTACCAAAATATTGGGATAGGAATGATAAGTTGTAATGCTTGATAACACAGGGTGGTGAGTATCGTTGCTGACCACATTTAATCATAGGTTTGAAAGCACATAGAAGAGGGATTTCTAGTCTCTTAGGGAACCTCAATCCTTTTCTTTTTCATAGCCGCCATGCTAATTCATGTCCCCAAAACAGTATTCATGAGTTTTTCATCCAACACATCCTTGCCAGCATTTAGTTTTGGCTGTATACACTTGTGTGAATGCTGGTGGTGGTGGTCGTGGTGGTGGCGGCAGCGGCGGTGGTCGTGGTGGTAATGGTGATCTGTGGGTGTATGGGGCATATGTATGAGTCAGTGGCTTTCTTGTTTGTTCTCTACCTTAAGTTTTGAGGCAGGGTCTGTCACTGATACTGGAACTCACAGATTCGCCTATGCTGAATGGCCAGTGAGCTCCATGGATCTGCCTCTCTTCCCCACCCCCACAGGCCTAGGGCTGAAGATACATGCCACCTCCCCTGAATTACTGTGTGACTATGAGAAATCCAAACTCAAGCCCCCATGATGTGAAGCAAGCGCTTGGCTGGAAGAGCCAGCTCCCCAGGCCCCATTTTTGGATTCTTTGATAACAGCCACTCCAACTAGAAATGATGTAATATCTGCTCATGGTTTTGACTTGCATTTTCCTGATGAGTGTTTCTTTTGAACATTTTTCCTATAATTTCTATCCATCTTTTTATCTTGTTCTGAGAAATGTCTACTCAGATATTGTACACATTTTAGTTGACTTGACTCTACTGAGTTCTTACTGTGTTCATGATTTTAATCCTTATTAGTGAATAGACTATAAATATTTTCTCCCACACGCTAGTTTTGAGTTTTCTAAAAACAACCTACCACAACCTGCTGTCTGGCTATTGTGAAATACCAACTTATCCTTGTACTTCTCTGTCTCTCCATCTATTCTCATTTGTATTATTTCAAAAGGTGCCATATTTTATTATTCTCACATTTTGTAATTAAGATCAGCGCAGTTGAAAAGGAAATACACTGTCAAAGCATACATACAAACAAACAGTACAATATAATTCTTTTTATTATAATTTATCTGATATTAATAGATTTTAGCTTTCATATATCATGTACTGCTTTTAAAGAATTGTTTGTCTATATTCCTTACTAATCCAGAAATTCTTGCAAGATTGTATGGCAGGTAATATAGTGAAAAGCCAACATACCTGAATATATTTTTAGAATGGAGACATTCTACAATGACAGAATTTTTTCCATTTTTAGACCTTATGAAAAATGGATTGGGAACTTATAAAAAATGTATCTGGAACATCTGAGTGCAAGAGTTTTGATTGGATTTCAGAATTCTGATCTCGGTTTTAGAAGTAATTCCATCCCATCTGAAAGTGGTCATGGCAAATTGATTTTTAAGGCACAAGAAAGGGTGTAATTTGGATTTTGAACCCTTTTCTTAAGACTAAGATAGTTTTCACTTCTGTTTCCTTTATTTCTATTGCATCCTAATAGAGCAGGGAAAGCATGTGTTTTGACAATTCTTTTAAAAGGTTTATAAAAGCCAAAGGTATAAGCCTTTATTTTTCTTTGTAACTCTTAGCCTTTGAACTCTGCTGCTGTACACACAGTGGGACTCTCTAGCTAACACTCTTTGTCCTAACTGTGTAAATGTACCACAGTTTCTTTATCCATTCTTCTCCTGAGGGACACTTCGGCTGTTTCCATGTTCTGGCTATTATGAATAAGGCTACTATGAACATGGTTGAGCAAATCTTGTTGTGTGCTGGAGCATCTTGTGGGTATATTCCAAGGAGTGGAATAGCTGGGCCTTCAGGAAGCCTTATTCCCAGTTTTCTGAGATAGTTCCAGATAGATTTCCATTATTTGATACTAAGAGATACATTTAAACCGTCACAGACACATGTAACAATAGCATAACAGAAAAAATACAAACAGTATAATTCCTTAACATTAATATAGTGGCTATTATTTACCAAGTCCTTATTATATGGTAAATATGACGTTCTTTTTAACACTCATTTAATCCTTTCCATAGCATAGTGCAGTTGCTATAACTGTTCTTTTATTTCCTATGAGAAAAGTACTTTAAGTATAAAATGGTGTGAATAAAGTAGAGCTAGAAGTGGATGACATACAAACATAAGCAAGTTTCTTTTCCCACTCCATGCTTTCATTATGGTCTGCTTAGACCCATCTTAGTATCTTCTGGCCATGTGGTACTCACTGCAAATAAAAATCAACCTCGCCCTCTTTCTTGAACCACAACTTACTACACCCTTGACTATCTCTCCTACCAAAATTACATATAGTAAATGATTAAGTTTGTAGAGTTCATTTAGCTTTATCCAGAAATTCACCTGAATAAAAGAAGCAATTAGTACAGAAAGGACTGTAAAGGCATCCTAGGAGAAACCACGTCAACACACGCACGCACACATGCACAAGCACAGGCACACACACATGACACATTGTTTTCAAATATAGGAAGCCAGAACTTTGATACTATTGCTCGCTATAGCTGGAGAAAAATGAAGATCTGTGAAACTGACACATTGCAATCCTCATGTTATCACCAGAAGGTGTCAAGTCATAACTCTTCACTCTCCATATTATTCCACTCTCAAAAACAAAAACAAAAACAAAACAAAAAACAACAACAACAACAAAAAAACCCTACTATGTAAAACTACGCACCCTTCATTTGGAAAGCAATTTATATTGTTTCACCTATAGTCATTACTCACTAATATGGGTTAATGGGCTATTTAGAAGAGCACCTTCTTTGCATGATTAATTTTTATACTAATTGATCATTTTTCTTCTAGTTGCTCCTTTGTATCCCACAGTCTTTTTTTTTTTTTTTTTTTTTTTTTTTTTTTTTTTTTTTTTTTTTAACAATCTCTTAGGTGGTTCTGTCTGCAAAGATATGGCTATGTCCCCTAATTACGAGAGCTGATTCTTACAAAAACAAACACAAAGTTTTACTTCTCCTTTACCAATGAGATAATTAAATTGTGACCCTGGAAGCAGAGGAGTTCAAGAGTCCACGTGCTTGAATAATACATGTTACTGGCAAAGAATTCACACTGGATATATCCCTATAAACACTTAGCTCCATTCCCAAGTGCCCCAGTATTGTTTACTCTCTCAGATATTATTATTATTATTAAGTTTAAATTAGTCATAGGGCCTCTTGTCATATGCCACTATTTCTTTACCAAAATCCAGTAATAAATCTATGGACTGTCTTGATGATAGAAAACTATGAATATGGTATTGATGTCCCCATTATCTAAGTCCACTTGAAATGTAACACTTTTCTTACTAATGTTTACTTATCAAAAACATACATAAAATCTATTTGTTATTCAATAACACACATGTGAAATTTTCTCTTATGGTAGTCAGTTATCATAGAATATGTAAGGAGCCTTGGAAGTAAACGGTAGAAAATGCCATGTAATGGTAATCCTTTCTATTAGAAATATTTGTAAGTAACAAGAATAAATTAATAATAAAAAATTTTTTTAAAAAAGAAATATTTGTAATTACAATGTGACATTCCATATTTTAGTTGCAACTCAAATAACTACTTTCTGATATGTCTAAACATACAAAAAAAATGCAGCTGCATTTTACCGGAACTGAGATTTTTTTTCCCAAGAACTTTATAACATTGTCTGCCTCAAAATGGATTATTTCTGCTTCATCATCAACAAAATACTCTTCACATTATCATGTCCCGAAAACATACCATGTAAATATGGCTCGTCCGTTAGCCCTGGCACACTTTGTAATGTCCTTCTTGATCTAGTGTGAATAAAATAACACAAACCTAAATAACCACAGCTTTAAGATGCATGATGTCTGCCCATTGCAAAGTACATATGAGCATTGCCCACCTCCAGCCAGAGTGACTACAATTGCAGGGGACGGCTTTTGTGGCATCATTCTGTCTTGCCATATTGACTGTCACTGTTCATAAAGGTGCCCTCGATCCCAGACCCAAAGTTTCCTGATTTGCATAGATTTAAATGTTTGAAATGCACGTCTCTACAGAGTCTATCCCCATCAAGTGCCTCCCGTCAGAGCTCAGGGAACCCCATGGAGAGGAGGTGAAAAGAAGTATAAGAGGTAGAGGGGATGGAGGACACCAGGCGAACAAGGCCCTCTAAATGACCTTAGTGACCTGAAAAGTTCCATGGAACCTTCCAACAGATGTGAGGTATGTGTGGAAAAATGAAGATCAAGAAACGGTTTCTAAACACATTCTCTTTGCTGGGGATGTGCTCTGGGTGAAGGGATGAGAAGATACTAGGGGCTGATTCTAAAGGAGCGAGATGTATGGCCCTGCCTGTTCTTCACAAGTGAGAAAATACGAGCAAATGATAAATGCTCAGCAGCAGGATGGGAGAGATCAATAAGAAAAGCAAATGAATTCTGCCTGGGCTGGCTCGGAGATGAAGGCAGCAGTTGACACGGATGTACAAGCACCAAAGTGATGAGCTTAGATAGTTTTCGCATGCCAGCTCTGGGGAAATGTAGGCTCTGCTCCATATGGTGAATTATTTAACTGGAGGAAATACAGGGGTACTTCATGTTAAGAATTCACTTCACTCCGGGCAGTGGTGGTGCACTCCTTTAATCCTAGCACTCGGGGAGGCAGAGGCAGGTGGATCTTCGTGAGTTCAAGTCCAGCCTGGTCTACAAAGGATGTCCAGGACAGCCAAGGCTACACAGAGAAATCCTGTCTTGAAAAAGAGAGTAAGAAGAAAGAAGAGAACAAAACAAGAATTAATTTCAGTGTCCTGCTCATCTTTAGTTGCAGTCCCCACTAAGGACAAAAAGATTTAGGAAGCTAGTATTTTATACAGAATGGACAAGAAAAATATTACTGATGCTCTACCTTTTATATTTTTAACACTTTATTTCTTTACCTATATGTGTATATATGTGAGGGTATGCCACATGTGCTCAGGTGCCCACGGAGGTCGGTTAAAGGTGGTGGATCCCTTGGAGCTGGAGTTACAGGTGATTGTGAGCTACCTCACATGATTGCTGGGAGCTGAGCTCTGGTTCTCTAGGAGAGCACCAAGCACTCTTTTTTTTAATGTTTTTTTAATTGAAAAATAAACTCATTCATATTACATCTCAATTGCTATCCCATCCCGTGCATCCTCCCATTCCTCCCTCCCTCCCGCTTTCACCCCATTCCCCTTCCCTATGACTGTGACTGAGGGGGACCTCTTCCTCTTGAATATGATGCTAGGGTATCAGGTTTCTTCTTGGTAGCCTGCTATCCTTCTGAGTGCCATCGGGCCTCTCCATCAAGGGGACATGGCCAAATAAGGGGCACCAGAGTTTGTGTGAAAGTCAGCCCCCCAGTCTCCACTTAACTGTGGAGAATATTCTGTCCCTTGGCTAGGTCTGGGTAGGGGTTTGATGATGACTGCACATATTGTCCTTGGTTGGTGCCATAGATCGAGCAGAACCCCTGGGCCCAGATCTGCCCATCATAGTGTTCTTCTGCACCAAGCACTCTCAACCACAGAGCCATTGCTCCAGCCCTGACAGTCCACACTGCATGGATAAGATTCCCACTAAACTTAAGTTGAATTTTCCCATTTCTCAGTAAATCTAGCATAACAAAGGAAATGCTCACTTTAAAAAAAAATAACTCTTAGTTTGAAATAGACACAAAATAACAACATGTTACAATATATAAAATAATACAGGGGCTACCATTTATCGTTCATGAGTGGTTATACCTAGTGTTACCTCTGTTGAATTAGTAACTACAGCAGAGGCTGTCAGAAATAATCAGTAGTAGAAACACCTGGAAGGCTCTCTTTTTTTTTACTCTTATATTTTATTCTTTTATAATTTCATATAATTTATTCATATAATTTCATACATGTACAGTGAAATATGATAATATCTGTCCCCCCAGTTTCCGTCTCCAATTTACCCCATAATTACTCTGGATCCACTTTCAGATTTCTTAAGGTCAGTCATAGCCTCTGCTTTCATGAGATCTCAAGTGACACTTGAGAAAGTGCATTTCTAACAAGTTCCCAATGCTGGGAACACAGCTGGCCCAGGGACCCCACTTTGCGAACCCATGTATACGCACCAGTTTACAGGTACGCACAAAATCTACTTTTAAAAGTCAATTATTAAAAGTTCGGGATATGTCACTTTTAAAAGATAACTGTATGCCTACATATCATTAATCCAACTTCAACTATCAGTCTGCTGGGGATTTTTTTTTTCATATCCATGTAGTAATGGACAGAACACATCTACCCTCTTGAGTGTCTTTGATGCCCGAAGCTGCCCAAACCAATTCTAACTGCTGTGAACACTTTAAATGCTGAGGTCAAATTGTCAATAGAATCTTGTCTGGGTGGATTTCATGCCAGTGAGATAGATATAGAATTGGCATTTCAATAAGCTACTTGGACAGACTTTAATACTTAAATTCTGTTAACCTGTGAGCCCAGATTAAAACACAAATAAATGAGAAAACCCCTATTGTTAACTAAGCCCACTTTGCATACTGACTGCTATCCCTGGTAATTGTGAGGGCATGTCAGACCGTTCTGTACTTGTGAGGTCTTAGTTTTGCCCATTCTGGGTTCTATTAGATACAGATGCTTTTGTGGGCTTAGAGGCAGCTTACCTACCTGCATTAGCAGAAAGGTCAAAGCCTTTGAAACACAGTTTCCTGTCTCTGCTGTTACATTCTTAATTTGCAAAAAACTGTTGTTCCATTCTTAACTCTCGAAACATTCCTTATAATTACCAATCACTTTTCAGAAGGAAAAATTTAACTTGTTTTTTTCACTTACTCAAAAGATTTTAAAATGTCTGTATTTAGGCTTTTTTAAAGCAATTTTTGTGCTCAATCTTGTACATAAAAAATGAAAGATAGAATTAGGGAGAGAGAGAATACATATAAACTAAAGGGAGAAGAACTACAAATAAGCTAACCTGGTGGGGTATAAAACAGCAGAATTTAAGGAACATAAGGACTGTTTTATATGTAAGGGACAAGTTATCCTCGGGCTTTGAATGTGTGTGTGTGTGTGTGTGTGTGTGTGTGTGTGTGTGTGTGTGTGTGTATGTGTGTTCCTGCCCAGATAGATAAGGCAAACCTTAATGATGTAAATCTAAGAGATTAAAATGTGCCACACTCACCGTGCTGTCCCATGATCTATCCCCATTTGCAATCTAACTTGGGAGAAACTAACAATGGAGATTAAAAAAGAAATCAAGCTACTTGCTTTTGATGGTCAGTCTTCATTGTTAGTCTCTTGGGAGACATGTCTGGAGATGCCTACAAGGTTGTTTCTGCAAAGACCTAACCAAGGAGGAAAAGGCCACCTTACATGTTGATGCCACCATTCCATGGTCAGGGGTTGGGGCTCAGACTGGATTTAAAGGGAAAGGGAGAAAGATCATTGCATGTTAGCCCCTCCCCCTTCCCTGAAGATGCAGCATCCCCCTCCCCCACTCCTGCAGCTACACCGTCCCCCTCCCCGCTGTAACTCTACTCTCAATTCACTCCAAATGAACCTTCTTTTCCTTAAGTTGCTTTTTTTTTCCCCCAGAGCTGAGAACTGAACCCAGAGCCTTGTGCTTGCTAGGCATGCGCTCTACCGCTGAGCTAAGTCTCCGACCCCTTAAGTTGCTTTTATCGGGTATTTTGTCACCGCAACACGAAATAATGTATGAAATACCCAATGCAAAATAATATCCTCGGCTGGTGCCTTAGTTTGAGGAGGACCCCAGGATCCAGATCTGCCTGTCATAAAGTTCTTCTTGTAGGTTTCCAGGACCCTATGGGTCCTACTATTTCCTCTTTCTTCCATGCTACTCTTGCCTAAAGTCTCAATCGGATATCCTCTCCTCTGACCCACTTTCTTGGTAAGTAAAGATTTTCCAAGGAGAATATAGGCAGTAGGCTTCGAACCCCTACCAAGACCTAGCCGACGAACATGATATTCTCCACCGTTGAGTGGAGAGTGAGATCTGACTCTCACACGAACTCTGGTGCCCCTTTTCTGACCATGTCCCCCGGATGGGGAGACCTGGTGGCACTCAGAGGAAGGATAGCTAATTACCAAGAAGAGACTTGATATTCTGAGAGCATATATAGGGGGAGGAGGTCTCCCTCAGTCACAGACATAGGGGAGGGGAGAAATGGGAGGGAGGGAAGAATGGGAGGAAACAGGGGAAGGGCTAACAATCGAGATGTAATATGAATAAATTAATAAAAAAATCCTTTTTTTTTTTTTTTTTTTTTTTTTTTTTACAGAGCTATAAAAGACAAAGTTACAATTTTAGGTCTTTAACAGTGTATCTCTATTAAGAATTGCCTCCAGGGTCGGGGTGCAGGCCTTTAATCCCAGCACTCAGGAGGCGAAGGCAGGTGGATTACCATGAGTTCAAGGCCAGCCTGGTCTACACAGTGAGTCCAGGACAGGCAAGGCTACACAGAGAAACCCTGTCTCGAAAAACCAAAAACAAACAAACACACAAAAACAAAACAAACAAGAAAAAAAAAAAAAAACAAGTTACATGTGGGAGAAAATTCCCCTTTCCATTAGTAACCACTGCTGTGGAGAAATGTGTGCCTTTAAGCTTTAGGGAGGACATTTCCCCTTCCCACAAAGAGAGCAAAGCCTCCAGTGAGAACTAATTGTCCTATGGTTGGTTGACAGCTTCCCTCCTGTTGTTACATACAGCCAGATGATACACTCCATACACACAACAGGAGGCAAGCGAGCCAATCAGTTAGGGGAACCAGTGGTTCCAGTTTTTACAATGTAGTTGAGATTGTAGATGAAATTGCCTGAAAATAATAAGAATGTTAAAGATCAGTGATGAAACCTAAAGAAATAAATTTATATTACAGCAAAGGCAGAAGCTTCTTGATCCCCTCTTCCGCAGGTGGGCAGTGTTAATGGAATACCAATTAGGGTTTGGCAGCCATGAATAAATAGGCTGTCAAAGCTACGCAGGTTGTGTCCATGGTTCTGGAAAGGCTACAGATTTTTATCTTTCATGTGACGTGGCTGAAGTTAGTAGAAAGCTCCATGTGATTAATTACTTTCAAAGATGAAGTTCTGTGACTCCCCTTTTATGGACATGAGATTTGAAAACTGCATCAGTCAAACCATGCAATCCCATGCCTTCTTTGGGCTCCACGTTTAATAATTGGCGTTCATGTACAGTCAATGTCATGTGTAAAGGTGTTCGAAGATTGAGACCAGTAAGCCTGTGTTGGGAAAGCACGGGTCCTCTTGCTGTAGTACAACTTGATGGGATCCTCAGCTCACACAAAGCTCTAATGCAGTGTTTGTTATAACCATCACAATGTAGCTTCAAGGTGCAGAAGAAAGCAGGATAGACATGGATCGTGATGTCCCACGTGCTGTCTAAAGTCAGGCATCACACTGAATAGTGTGAGTGTTTGACTCTGGCCAAAGGCTTATGGTCCCCTAATCTGGAAACTGAGACAAGAAGCACAGAGGTCAATAATGTTTCATTTAAGAGAGGGGGAGAAAGGAAAATATTTATTCACTTAATACAAATTGTTTCATTTAAGACAAAGTATAGAAAGGACTGAAAAATCATCACTCCAGAAGAGTTTGCCCCAGGAAACTAACCTCAGACTGACTGATTAAAGCTGCCTCTCCTAGAATGCTGTCAGTCCCATGTTGTTAGTTTGTCCTGAGGTCAATAAAGGGATAAATAAGATATTGCTATATGTGGGGGTGGGGACAGGGGGTGCTTGTCTCTAAAACTCAAACACGTTCTGAGAAGAATTATCTAGAGTTATTATAACTCCATCCCTGAGAGTTAATAAGTTTCTGGGGTTTTTTTTCCTGAGGAGAAAGAAAGAAAAACAATTAAAACATAGAAAATTACTTCTAAATTTTAAATTCAGGATAGGAGAGACTTTATCTCATTCAAATTTTCCTAACAATAAAATCATGTTGAAATTTGTTACCAAACTCCGTTTTGTAATTATATTCTGGGAATTAACTGGAAATAAAAGCCAACTGATAGTCCCAGCTCCTTATCTTTGCTATTTTAATGCTTATATCTGCTTCCATTTTAATTAATTTTACTAATCCATTTAGTTAATGAATAAGTAAATCAGCATCGTGGGGAAAAAACATCAGTTGCAGCAACAGTAGAGAATTGTTCATTCAGAAGTGACCCACAGCTACCCAAGTGAACTTGTCAACATAGATTTGTTATTTTGTTAATATTCTAATTTCCGTTTTATTGTTCTTCTTCGAGGAAAAAAAATGTTTCACAGTTAATCTCTATGGTACTTTTGTTTCTAAGCTCTCTAAAAGACTTTGACTCGGCAGTCGCCAAGTATTTGAATATAAATTGATTTTATGCAATACACTGAAGACAAGTATTTTATTGATATAAATGGTTTCTTTATTTGTAGAATTACACAAAAAATTATTTTGAAGCAGCATGGGTCCTATCTGGATGGTATTAGAATTTCATGCCCAAATCAAGTTGAAGATTAATCTTATGAGGTTTTTTGTGGCTCCTCTTTTAGGTTGTAGCATAAATGACTATAGCTAAAAATATCTGATGATTAGAAGTATTGGGGGGGGAACGCTTTGAGAAACAAGACGTAAGAGATGACAGAATAGTTGTTTAAAGGTTGACAGAGTTTTTCTTAATTTCAGTTTTTTATTCATGAAGAAAATACTTAAATTTTAGGACTTCTTGTTAGTATATGAGTTAGTATTAAATTATATATGTAATACAGAAGATGTCAAGACATCGTGGAAACAGAGCCCTGGTGTACGGAAAAGTATGAGCTTTTGAAAAGTACACATATGTACATATATATATGTATGTGTATATATATATATATATATATATATATATATATATATATATATTATTGATTTCTAGACTTCCTGCACCAAGGAAGTGGTTATAATCTTTACCTAGCATGGCCAACAGAGAAATCTCGGGAGCATTAGCAAAACCTGTGATTGCTTAAGTTCTTTTGCTGTGTTTTAATGCCACACCACCCTTGTTTCTTGGGCAAGCTGTTTTTATCATTCACAACTGCATGTGCAGTCAGTCAGTCTCTGGTGATGGAGTTCTCCACACGCCCATCTCAGGCAGCTGATTCACATGGCTTTCTCTCTAACATCTTCAGCAAAAATGCTGCCTGGACTCTCTACTTGTGATGAATAACTGCGTGATTTTGCAACCACGTGTTCCTTCTTCCAACACCAAGGACTCTGTCCCCATTTCCTCGCTGCCAGCTGCTTTCTCCTTCTGTACTGTACCAGCGGTTTGTAATGATGTACGCCCCGTCTCTTGTAGACTTTATAGCCACTGCAGATTTAAAGCACACCTCCATTCTCCTTATTAAAATTGTCCTCTCGCCTCTTTAAATACCAATTCTCCTCAAAACTGAGCACAATCTGATCTAAACTGTAAAACCCAGAGATGTATTAAAACCCTGTCCAATGTCAGAGAGGAAAATGACAATTGATGGGCTGGTTTACCCAAGTTTGTATCACTTAGTCCTTCACCAAAGAGTAAGGCAAAGCAAGGCAGAGACATAGATCTCAGCAGCAACTTCCAACTCCTGCCATTTCCTAGTGGAGACTAAGAAGTGCTAAGTGCTGGAAAACTCAGGTTGCTGGCAGGCAAAATTGTTACTTAAGTAGAAAATTATTACATACTGTAATTCTACAAATGCAACAATAGTGGATAAAAGTCCTGGTCTCATTCCTTCCCCGATACAAAATGAATGGAATATTTCATATGTTGAAGAAAAATAAGGTATTTTCCTTAAGATAAATGTCACTTCTGTACCTTGTAGCATGTTAGCTAGAAGTGCTTATTTATGCTTTCTTCCAGGTAGGAAAAATATGAAAAAAAGCAAAAGGATATAAACTCTAAGCTACACACACACACACACACACACACACACACACACACACACACACACCTTATTAAATCAGAAACTCTGAAGTGTTCTAAAACCTAGAAGGCATTTTATAATCATTAGTGACAATAACAGATTTGGGGAAACAGCAGAACAGAGCTCCTTGCAAGAAACCTAGTCACTTGGCCCTTGATACACTCTCCAAGGATGCCTGCATGGAGCACCAGTATGGCAGAGTAATATATTAACAAGAAAGCTCCACTTTACCAACAAACAACTGGCTCTGGTTTCAAGACTGGTATTAGGGATCATTATAAGAATCTCTGAATGGATAGGACAGGCATAGGACCCAAAGAGAAGCACGTTAAAGTTCTCTTATCTCAGACAAATCTGGAGTGAATTAGATACAGCCCCTGCCAGAAAATGAATTCACTCAAGAAGTGTCCTCCTCACCTTGACACCCCGAGGCCCTTCCTGGGTACATCCTGGCCACCTGACTGCTCATCTAGAAGGAAGGATGTTACCACTAGTTGAGATTCGGCTACTCAGACTCACGGTAATGGAAGGAAGTTGCACATTAATGATATGGGAGAAGTGGCGCTGTCGTGTTCTATTCCTGTTGTAATACAGTGTATAATATGGACTCCTCTCAAGAGCTTAGTAATAGTAGCTTTCCTCACAGTGCACCTGCCTTCCTTATGGGGCATGTTTTCCAAGAAAAATCCTATCTAGTCAATGAGCCACCAGCTTGAACAAAAAGTAGAAAGGTCAAAGCTCAAGAAACTCTAGTTGGCAAACAGAGTATTGTCTCACAGGTAAGCTAGGCAGGTCATGCTATCATCCTTAAAGCTGCTCCTGGCTCTTTCCGGTTTTCAGGGCTTTTTCATTCTCTTCATTTCTAAAGCCATAGAGGCCTAGGCCCACCGCCCACCAACACCATCAAGGTGTTTCTGATTTGTCTTTCTTGTAGCTACAGTGGAATAGGTAGTGCTAATCTGGCATGTGCCCATGTATGTATTACGTGGGAATTGGACTTGGTAAGCAATATCTCTCAATGTCCTGCAAAGCCTTATCAATGCCAATGGGCATTAAAAATTCTATCCAGCTTTGTACAGAATCTTGAAGAATTTGCTTTAGTGGTGGCTGTTGTTTTATTTTTAAAAGTATAAATATATAGATATAGATATATATAAATCCTATTCCATAGAGGGAAAAAATAAGCAACATCCACTAAGAGGCTGACCAAAGTATTTCAGCATCCTTTTAGTGCAGTTGGTGTGGGTTTGGAAGCAAAAGGACACTGTTGCAGAAACATGGGCAGAAAACGTTAACCTATCCCAGAATCCAAACTTCAAAACGATAATCGTGTTTTCAAAGCCATTGTTTGGTACGGCTCACACTAATCCACAAGGAGCTAATTTGTAAAGCCAAATGCCAACTGACATTCTAGGATCGGACATGGCTTCTCCGTGACTGTGCACTCTTCTCTGATAGAGAACTCCATGTGGCAAACAGCACTATGTTAACCCTCATGCAGGCAGAACTGAGCGTTCAGGCAGTGGCCTCTGCAATGAGGATGCATGTGTCTCCTACTCAGACCAGGAAAGGGAATGCAATCACTACTGACCGGCGTGCCTGCCATGTGATTATCTACTCTCTTTTCAGTTAATGCAGAAACACCAGTTCAGAATAGAGGTGATACCGGTCTATTTGTAAGTCAAGGAAAGGCAGTGTCACAACACGGATTCCTCTAAAACTGGGCATATTAAGAGGCCTTGTGCTTGGGGCGGGGTTCTTAATCCTCTCTTGTTAATGAATTTTACTGTATTTCTGAAACTTTAATTTTGACATTTCATTTTAGACTTCCCTTTCTTTAGGAATGTGTGCTTCTCACTTTAATACTTTAAACTTTGTGGATAGCGCTGTATATTTTCTGCATGAAAACTCTGATACAAAGTTACCTTTCGGGATTTTTGGTTTTTTTCAACATTTATTCATTTAGTGTGAATGTATGTGTATGTGTGTGAGAGAGAGAGAGAGAGAGAGAGAGAGAGAGAGAGAGAGAGGAGAGAGAGAGAGAGGAGAGAGAGAGAGAGAGAGAGAGAGAGAGAGAGAGAGAGAGAGAGAGAGAGAGAGAGAGAGAGCGCGCCATACACATGTGGATATCAAAAGACTACATTGGGAGCTGATTTTCTCATTTGATCATATGGTCTAAGGAGTTGAACTCAGGCCCTCAGTATTGATTATGGGAGCATTTACCTACTGAACCATGGTGCCAGGCCTAAAGTTACATTTTTTTTTTAACCTTTATATATCTTAGTTTGATTTTGTAATTTTAGCACCATTGTATTAGTAACACTTGACTAGCATTTTCTTCTCTCTTTTTTCCTTTTAAATCACAAAACCTTGACATAGTGTTTAGTCCTTTGTCTTAACCATCCTTGATTTTTGCAATCCCTTGATTACAAAATCTACTGAGTGGTTCCTATGAGCCATATCACTGATAAACAAGTAGAGCTTTATTGAGTCATAGCATTTAATTCATTCATATTTTACCACCTATAATACAGGGGGACTTTTAGCTGATTAAAATCGACACTCTTATTTTATTCATGCTATCAGCATATTTTAATCATAATACAATGTTCATTTATCCATACTGTGATATTAAGGAATGAATTTATCATGCTATACCTTCACTCAGAAATGGCTCCATAGCCAACTAGCTATTAATTTAGGTTCAGCTACATTTATTACCTATTCTGAAGACTATTAGTGACATGGAAAAAACATATGGCTAAATATGATTTTTTTTGTTTTATGAGGTTCTGTGTGTGTGTGTGTGTGTGTGTGTGTGTGTGTGTGTGTGTGTGTGTGTTGCCCTGGCTGTCCTGGAACTTGTTCTGTAGACCAGGTTGGCTTCAGGAAGAGCTGAGATTAAAGGCCTGTGCCGCCACCACATGGCATGTTCTCTTGAATACATGGAGACGATGTTGCATACATATCATGGTTTTGAATTCTGATTTGAGGCACAAACTTGAAGTTTGAGAAACCAGCAACCTTGGTTTTTCCAACAAAAATGCCAGAGATCCCCACTTTATATGTTGCTTTGGTTTGACAGAGATGGCGCCCACTTATGAATATCTACAGCTGAAGCAATATCACATTTTAAACATTTTTAGTTTTCTCTGTTATTTTTTTAAAAGATGTGTGTCACTCTTAATGCTTTAGGTCCTTTTTTCATTTCCACATGTAAGACCTGACATTAATTTGTTGATAAATAAGTATGGAAATTTTGCCTGAAGAGATGAGCAAGCCACCTACACAATAGCTTCATATTGATGAAATTAAAGTGTCTATAATTACTAGATGTGAGATAAGAAGGCACCTTGGTTCTTCATAGTGCCCTTCTCAGTGAGCCACACTGCCGGTTTGTGATGGCGATGAATGGGTGTGGACAGAGCACTCTTTAAACAGAAACCATGTCTTTCTAAACCCTTTCTTTGAAGATCTGCAATACAAACTGTGATACAATCATCAGTCAGTTTATTGAGTGTCCCATATGAGGACAATTGCTGTCCTAATGAAAGTACAAGTTTATAAACCACAATCTCTTACCAGTTACTGTTTCTTCCAAGTGAGATCATGATGTAATTATATTTTATAGGAAATGTGTTCTCTTTTCTCCTCTTATGGAAAATAGATGGTTTTTTTTTGTCACATAATATATCCTGATTATGGTTTCTCCTACCTCAACTCCTCCCAGTTCCTCCCCACCTCTCTTCCTATCCAGATCTACCCCCTTTCTGTCTCTATTAGAAAACAAAGAAGCTTCTAAGGGATGATAGCAAAATAAAATAAAACAAAAACACCAAAATGGGACAAAGCAAACAAACAAACAGAAAGAAGAGAACCCTACCTCCAAAAAAAAAAAAAAAAAAAAAAAAAAAGACACAACATAGATATAGATGCAGAGACCCACTCATTGCACACTTAGGAATCCCATAGAATCAATAAACTAGAAGCCATAATATATACACAAAAGGACTATAGGGTAAAAAGAGAGAAAAAGTAAAACTATATAAGATTTTCAAAAAAGGGAAAGCCACTGGGCATGGTGACACATGCTTTTAACCCCAGCACTTGGGAGGCAGAGGCAAGTGGATCGACATGAGTTTCAGGCCAGCCTGGTCTACAAAGCGAGTCCAGGAAAGCCAAGGCTACACAGAGAAACCCTGTCTTGGCAGGAAAAAAAAACAGGGAAAACCCCTGATATGATGTTATGAAACAAAGAACTTCCAAAGATACCATTGAGTTTGTTTTCTGTTAGTCATTTGCTGATGGGCATGCAACCTACCCTTAAGAGTAGTTCTGTTCCCCAGTGAAACTCTCTAAGTTTTCATTGGCAAATGGTCATCAGCTGGAAATAACATTTGGGTTAGGGATGGGGGCATGTGTTCACTTCTCCTTTCAGCTCTAGGACCCCATCTGCTGCAGAAGCATGCAGGCCCTGTGCATGCTACTTCAGGTTCTGTGCGTTCATATGAGCTGTACTCACATTGATTTGGAAGGCCTTGTTTTCCCCGGTGTCCTCCATCTACTCTGGCTCTAACAATCTTTCTACCTCCTCTTCTGTAGGGTTCCTTGAATACTAAGTGGAGGAATTTGACTGAAACATCACACTTAGGACTGAGTGTTGTAAGGTCTATCCCACTCTGTGTAATGTCTGCTGTGGGTCTCTATGGTTTTTTCCCATCTGCTGCAGGAGGGAGCTTCTCTGATGCTTGGCTGATTTATGAGTATAGCAAAATGTCATTAGAATTCATTTCATTGCTACATTTTTTTAGAACTAGCATTTGATTTTACCCGAGGTCTCTGGGCTATGTAGTCTCAGGTTCTTGGTCACCTAAGTAGTGGTGAGTATGGGTTCCATCTCTGGGAAGTGGGCCTCAAGAATAATCAGATACTGTTTGGTTATTCCCATGCACTCTGTGTCATCATTGCCCTAGCAAATCTTGCAGTCAGGATACCATAGCAGATCCAAGACTTTGTGGCTTGGTTGGTGTTAAAGTTTCTCCTTTGATAGTATACAGAGTACCTTCCTGTACCAAAGACACTAGAACCTAGAGAAGTGAAGGTTCTATGTAGATAATAACGTGACTTTTTCATCTTCAGTGATTTGTGTAGGTGTTGTCCTCAGCAATGGGCCCTTGCCATCAGTTCATGGAGAGCAACCTATGGTCCTGGCAACAGTCTGAGTTGTTTGGTAGTTGGCCAACAACTTAATTAGATGTGACCCAAATCCAGTACTGGCAACTTCATTTGGTGACAGATGTCCAGTTTGGGCTCTGGCTCCCCCATCTTCAGGGGAATTCATTTAGATCACCTTCATATGTGTATATATTTAAGGAAGTTTCTAGTATATTAGGCTTCTATACAAACCTTCATTTGACCCTTAATTTTAGCTCTTTCTCTCAACATTCCCTCCCTTGTGCCTTTTTTCTCTTCCCTTCCATTCTCATTTGGCCCTTGTGTTCAAGTCGCTCTACATCCATTCCTATTTATTCTACTTCCCTTTCCTAGGGAAACCTGTCTTCCCTGCCCAGTCCCTTACTCTACACTTAGCCTCTGTGGTTCTCGGGAATGTAGAATATTGACTTAACAGCTAATATGCATATATAAACAAATAAAAACCGTATTTGTCTTTCTGGCTCTAGGTTACCACACTCTAGATGATTTTTTTTTTTTTTCCATGCATTTACGTCTGAATTTCATTATTTCCTTTTTAATCACTGAGTAGTAGTCCATTGTGAATTTTTTCATTTTCTTTATCCATGTATTGGTTGTAGGACATCTAGGTTCTTCCCAGTTTCTAGATATCATGAATAGAGCAGCAATAAACATGATTGAGAAAATATCTCTGTGGTAGGATGAAGCATTCTTTGGGTATATGCCCAAGAGTAATATAGCTGAATCAATAACCATTTTCTTGAGAAACTGCCATAGTGATTACCATAGTGGCTATAGAGTTTGCAATCCCACCAGCAATGGCTGACTGTTCCCCTCACCAAACATCCTCAAGAGCATGAGCTGGTACTAATTTTATTGATCTCAACCATTTTGATGGATGCTCAATAAAATTTAAAGTAATGTTGATTTGCATTTACCTGATGAGTAAGAATGTTGAAATTTTATATGTTTCTTGGCCATTTGAGTTTCCTCTATTAAGAATTCTGTTTAAGTTTGTACCTCTTTTTTTTTTTTTTTTCTGTTGTTGTTTTGGTTTTTTTGGGTTTTTGAGACAGGGTTTCTCTGTGTAGACTTGGCTGTCCTAGACTAGCTTTGTAGAGCAGGCTGGCCTTGAACTCACAGAGATCCACCTGCCTCTGCCTCCTGAGTGCTGGGATTAAAGGCATGTGCCACCACGCCCAGCTTTTTTTTCTTTTTCTTTTTTTCTTTTTTCTTTTTCTTTTTCTTTTTTTGTTTAATTTGTTTTCTAGATAGATAGTTTTATGAGTTATTTATATATCTTAAATATCATCCCCCTGTCTGATTTGCAGTTTCTAAAAATCTTTTCCCATTCTGTAGGCTGCTGCTCTATCTGAATAATGGTATCCTTTACTATGCTGAAGCTTCTCAGTTTCATGAATCCTCATTCACTAGTTTTTCATATTTTGAAGTTCAGAATGGTAACACATCCAGCAGTTCTTTTATTTTCTTCAGGACTGTTTTAGCTATCCTGAGTGTTTTGTGTTTCCATACAAAGCTGAAAATTGTCCTTTCAAGGTCTGTGAAGAATTGTGTTGGGATCTTGATGGGAATTACATTGAATATGTAGATTGCTCTTGGTGTAATAGCCATTTTTACTATGTCAACTCTACCATCCCATGAGCATGAGCAATTGTTCCAAAATGTTTTCCTTTTAAGTATATCTTTTATTTGTTCTTTGGCAATATCAAATACATCTATAACATGTCTTGACCCGACCATTATTTTAAAACCACTTTCTTAGAATTATAGATGTGATCTCAGATTGTCAAGAGGAGGAAGGCATGAGAATCTTTATGGAAGCATTTCAAACTTTATGAAAGCTTCACCCATGGATAGACAATAGAGACAGAGTATAAATTGTTTCCTATTAAGAAACAAAAGCAAAACAAGAGAAGGAGAAAGAAAAGAAGGGAGGGAGTTGCCTAGGAAGTGCTTGAGAGTTAGACCCCTGGAGTCACAGCTGTCTGTCATTAAATGTTTTTCCCAAATTAACTCCCTGATTTGCTTCTAAACTGTCCCTTATATATTCTAATATGAAGATATATTTAGATAAAGATTTACAGCCATTCATATATAGATAAAGCATGGCTGTACACGGCCCCTGTTATACATTTTCATTGATAATAATGAGTATGTTGAAAGGTAGACCTTTGAAGTTAAATATTATGTTCCAAAGTGTATGTTTCTCTAAACCTTTTACAGCACTTAAATGAAAGGAAACAAGTCACTAACCAGTTTTCTTATATTTCATATCAGCTCTGTTCTTGCCTTTCTAAAACCTGGACTGTAAGGCATTAAGCTTTACCATAAGTTATAGACTGAATGAATGGAACAAGTGACTATCTCTCAGACCCGCTAAGACTCTGAAGCTAAGGGTCAGAGGTACACGGAAGAACATCAGGAAGAAACCAAACTACCAAAGCATGGTATAAAATAAATTTATAAAATGGTAGGTGTTTAGCCAGGCAGTGCTGGTGCACATCTTTAATCCCAGCACTTGGGAGGCAGAGGCAGACAGATCTCTATGAGTTTGATGCTAGCCTGGTCTACAGAGTGAGTTCCAGGGCAACCAGGACTACACAGAGAAACTTTGTCTTGAAACATCAAAACAAATCAAAATAAAAAAAGTGGCTTATATGGGTGACACAAATTGAACTTAGAACAAAACCCACAACTACTACTACTAGTACTTCTCCTCCTCCTCTTCCTCCTCCTCCTCCTCCTTTTTACTATTTTCTTTCAGGGAGGTCACAAGATGATGTAGGTAGACCTGCGAAGACAGGGAAGTAAATGTGATCAGAGTGCATTATGTGAAACTCCCAAATAATCGATAAAAATATTATGTTGGGGGAAAAGGGTTTGTATTGGTATTTTGGGGAGCCTATTGTAAAGTGCTTATACACATTGCCTCTTGGCTGCAAGCAACAGACAGTGGCACACAAACTGGGCTGAGCCTTAAAGTGTTTGCCTTCTTTTACAAGACCCAAGGTGAGGGATGGTTAGTGAGGCAACTCACCATCACTGTTAATCTCATGATTGCCACCAAACTTCCACTCTGCCATCCATAAAGTATCAGCTTATCTTCATTAGTTTTCACATGCTCACAACAGTTCCAGGTCCCAGAGCAACCACAGTCCCAACCAGCAGAGGAAGTGTTGGTTTCTGTGAATATCTTCATTATTAAGGTTAGAAAAATGTTCACAAAAGGAACCCAGCAAACTTCCTTTTATATCACAACATACCCAAATTGTATCACACAGTTTCAAAGAAACTGTTGGTAAAAGGAACCATGTTATCATGACTGACATCTAAACTAAGATTTGCCTATGAGGTGATGATATAAGGCTATCTCCCTAGAGCCACAGTTATCCAGAAACAACAACAAAACAATGTGTTTATATTAAATTGTAGGGAAGGGATGGGTTATTTTGTAGACTGTAGATGCTGTTTATGTTTTCTGCTCACAAAAATCCACTGACACATAATAGAAGGTAGAATTTGGGAAGGAGGAAGCAAAATTGGTGCCTTTCATAGTTCATGGCTGAGATATTTAGAATACAGACTAAAATAGTAGTAGGTTTCTTTGTGGCACTCTCAATAATCTCTATATGATGTGTCTCCTCAGTACAGTCCCCCACAATAGTTTCTCCAGCCAGCAACTCTGATTCGGAGCTTTTCGTTCTCAATGGGCCTGAGAGATGTTCATTACATTTCTTTTTTTTTAAAAAAACATGATGAAAATTATTCAAAGCACTTTGCGTCATACCGGACACATTGTAGGCGCACAATTTACTCATTCCATCAACATTTATTTGCTTATTAGTAGAAAAGTTTCATGGATTATGGAACTAGCCCAGGTCAGTGCAAAGCTTAGCTCTATCATTTACCAGTTGTGTAACCTTTGGCGAGACTTCTCATCTTTAATACATAACATTTTATATAACATAATGTAACACAATATATAACATAGAACATAATATATAACATATGACATAACATAGTATATAACATTTCCTGATTTATGATGCTTATTTTTAAATATCAAATGCATTTATACCCTCAAAATCATTTTTTAAATGCCTGAATAATACATCTTAATAAGGATTGTATACCTTTGTTTATTAACATGCTATCTCAAGCTGGAAGACTGAAGCATTTTCCAAGCATTGTGTTTACCACAATTGGAGCTGCAGATCGATTTTCAAGCTTTGCTTCACTGTATGGCAAAACAATGACAGTTTGAACAGTTTGATAAAAGAGAGCTTTGTGCTACAAGCTTAGATTTTTCTCTCAAGTGCCTGCAGCTCAAAAACAGTGAGAGCTCAGAGCTGGGATTCAACAAAGCAAGAGAGAATGGGGATTCCAAATCATTTATCTGTAGCTTCTATAGAAAGCATTTTGAGAGCCAATTGGCTTGAACCAACTAACCTACGTTTCTTCAAGAACTGCCAAAGCATCTAATTTTATCTTTCTATATAAAAGTGAGAGAGCAACTTCAATTAACGTTGTACTTTAGAGCACATAAAATTAATCAGTGGAAGATGTCAACTCCAAAAGAAACAGTGAACAACAATAAAAATAAATCAGATATAAATTTAGAAATCATCCCATCTATATTGTTTATATTTCCTCTTGGTTTTTATGTTCATATTTCCTATCAAATATAAGGAAAGAAAGGAAAAGGGAAGGGAGGGAACATTTGGATTTCATCATTTTTATAACAATATACTTGAACTCTATCTATATTTGAAAAGTTATCCCTTCTTGATCATAACCTTGTCTGCCTAGCTGAAATCTTGGGAGACCCATTAAAAAGCATAAATGTTCTCCAATGTGGACTGGCAATTTAAAAACAAGCATGTTTTTCTAGCTGCAATAATAAAATATTTTCTTAAAATAGAAATGGGTGCAAATTAGCAATGGTAATTTTATGAATTCATTATCAAATGCTTACAGAACAGCTCTAATGTCCCATGTTTTCAGAGAGCTGTGTCCTCACTGTAGGGGAGTTTTCAGGTTTATAAGGATTTTTTGATTTTTGGGGGGTCATTATTGTAATAACTGAATGTTTCACTTTTGGCTTGGACACTTTGTTAATTTCTGTCATTTCAGTCCCTTGTTATATTTATCTGAAAAAAAAAAACTAATGGAGCAATTTTTATTTTAACTAATTCCTAAAAAGCTAATGCTGATTAAAATTACTAAACATAATAGAGGGAATGAGAAGCTACACTTGTTCACATTTTTATAAAGCTTATCACCTTATAATATATATAAATAATGCTCATTTTTCCTTTGGCTCTAAAAAAACCCCATTACTCATAAAATTTATTCTCAATTTTATATTCCCTTGCCAGAAATGATTGCAAAATAAATTGTGCCAATAGAAATTCATAGTATCTCTGATATCTTTAGACATATTTAACTTGTTAACACAGTAAAAGAAAAAAAAAAAACCCAGAACATTGCCTAGGTGCCCCTAGGCAGGCTCCACCCCCTGCACTCTAGACCCCACCCCTTGTAAGACTGGGCCACACCCCCTTGCTCCTGGCTCCGCCCCTATGAAACCTTGCAAAGCAAGCTGGGAAAACTGCTTCAGAGTCCCTGTTTGATCCGGTTGCGGGCTCAAGGCCTTCCTGAGTGGAGCGGAGTATGATGGCGGTGCGGATGAGGCAGACCGTACAGGCCGTTCATCTTGAGTCTGACGCTTTCCTGGTTTGTCTCAACCACGCACTGAGCACAGAGAAGGAGGAAGTAATGGGTCTGTGTATAGGGCAGTTGAGTGATGATACGAGGAGTGACTCCAAGTTTCCATACGCTGGGAATGAAACGAACGCAATGGCGGAAAAGATGGATGCCATCAGAATCGTTCACATTCGTTCTGTCATCATCTTGCGACGTTCTGACAAGACAAAGGACCGAGTAGAAATTTCTCCGGAACAACTCTCTGCAGCCTCGATAGAGGCAGACAGGTTAGCAGAACAAACAGGTCGTCCCATGAGAGTTGTTGGCTGGTACCATTCCCACCCTCATATAACCGTTTGGCCTTCTCACGTCGATGTCCGTACACAAGCCATGTACCAGATGATGGATCAAGGCTTTGTAGGACTGATTTTTGCTTGTTTCATAGAAGACAAAAGCACAAAGACTGGTCGCATACTCTATACTTGTTTCCAGTCCATGCAAGCACCAAAGAGCTCAGAATATGAGAGAATTGAAATCCCGATCCATATTGTACCTCGTACCACCATTGGGAAAGTTTGCCTCAAATCAGCAGTAGAGCTGCCGAGGATCTTATGTCAGGAAGAACAAGATGCCTACAGGAGGATTCACGGCCTTACGCATCTGGACTCAGTAACCAAGATCCATAACGGCTCAGTGTTTACCAAGCATCTGTGCAGTCAGCTGACTGCAGTCTGCGGGCCTCTACTGCAGTGGTTGGAGGACAGACTAGAGCAAAACCAGCAGCATTTGCGGGAGCTGGAGCAAGAAAAGGAAGGCCTCATGCAGGAGCTGCGTTCCCTCAAATAAAGCAGGAGGACAAAAATGGGCAGATGAAAATACCTTGCATACAATTTATAAACTTAATTAATTTCAAAGAAGATAGAGGACTCACAGTACATAACTTCAAGATTTGTTACAAAGCTGCAGTAATGAAGATACTATGGTATTTGCAGAAGAATAGATATAAATATCAATGGAACATTAAAGAAAATCCAGAAATAAACCCACAAGGATATGCCTGACTAATTTTGACAAAGCACAAGAGTAATTCAGGGAAGAAAGGACAGTCATTTTGGCAAATTGAACCTGTACAGGCCAACAAAGTAAGTTCTGACAGTACTTCAGAAACTTCATGGATTTAATGTAAGATGGAAAACCTTGCCGGGTGTGGTGGCGCACGCCTGTAATCCCAGCTCTCGGGAGGCGGAAGCAGACGGATTGCTATGAGTTTGAAGCCAGCCTGGGCCATAAAGCCAGTCTAGGACATCCAAAGCTACACACAGAAACCCTGTCTCAGAAAAAGAAAAAGAAAAAAGGAAAAGAAAAAGAAAGAAAGAAAAGAAAAGAAAAAGAAAAAAATCATATTAGAAAAATCTTCAGGAGACAAGTTTTTAAACTTCAGCCCAAAAGCTTAATCCCGAAAAAAAACCAAAGTAGATATGTTGGACTTCACCAAAATTAAAACTTTATTTTGAAAAAAAAAGAAAGAAAGAAAAATAAGAAACAAGAAATTACCTGCAACCCTTGTAGCATCTAATAACTATGGGAAAATACAATATAATCAAAACTCAAAAATGATCAAAATTGGGAATGAGAAGATATAAATAGACATTTTCACCAAAGAGGATATACAGATGGCAGGTACTGTTATGAAAATATGGTGAACTTCACCAGTCACTGAGGAATACAATTTAAAACTAGAGTGTTATGTGACATATACTTGACAGGATTGCTAAAGATATAATAGTGAAAATACCAACTATTATTAAGGATACAAGCTATATTTCTCACACACCAGTGGCAGGAATGTAAAATGCAGAGGCTCTGTAGAAGAATTTGGCAATAGTTTATAAAGTTAATTGTATACTTTGATTATATAAGGACCCAGCAGTTGTATTGTCTTGGCACACACACACAAAAAAAATACTTTTACAAAATTTTTGATAGCAGCTTTATTTGAGATAGCCTCAGATCACAAACCACCCAAACATTTTGCAGTGGGTAAATAGTTAAACCATTCCAGCCCGGGCATACCACTCTGTAGCAGAAAGGGATATACAACTTAGATGAGCTTTGGGATATATTAAAGTAAGTGAAAAAAAGTTAATCTCTAAAGGTTACTTGATGTACAGTTGCATTTCTAGAGCATGTCGAAATGTCAGAACTATGGCAAGAAGTAACATAAATGACTTCCTGGGTTTGGGACTGCATAGTATTTAGTATATGTGTGACTATTGTGTATTACAGTCTGGCATAAGAGTTCATTTAAGCTGATGAAATAGTATTATTCTTACTTTAGTGTTTAGTACATAAAACTATTCCAGTGCTAATATTTTCATAGATTTATATAACAAACACTAATTCATGTAAAATCTAGGGACAGTGAATGTTGTACCATTGTCGTAATTGTTTTTGGTTTTGAACTTATACAGTTGTGGGAGATCTTACAAAAAGAGAAACTGAGGAAAGGGGAAATGGGGTCCTTGTACAGTGTTCATAATTTCAGGCAAGTCTATGATAATTGCAAAATAAATAAATACATATTTTAAAGGAGTGCTAGTATAACGCGTTTCATTTAATATTGCCTTCAAACTCGTTCGAAATACTCGAGTCTCATTCTGCTGGTGTCTGTGCTACATGCTGACACAGGAAGGCTTCCGACAGCAAACGGATTCATTGCCTTTGCTTAGGTTCCCCTGAGATGAGTCACAAGATGGACCATTGCGGAGACTAGCAACCATCTTGAGCATACCCAGGTGAAGAGCAGTTTATCCTGGCAGAAAGTGAGATGCCATAAAATCTAAGAAAACCCTCACTTCAGACACACGAACATGTACAAATATATACTGGAAAATAATGTTGTATTTGGTTTTCATTCAGCAATTTTTTAAGCTATCTACTAGAAGCCCCACATCAGTCAATATCATCACATAGCCGTCTTCCACATATAACAGTTGGGACCAAAGTATGAACTTAGTAACAAAATTTGCCAGCTTGTATATAAATTGTTCTGGGAACTGGCAAGCTTACAGAACTCACATATTCAGTTTTATTTCCTGTTATGCTTTCTGGAGGCCACGATGCAGATATCCAGATAACCGTGTTAGCTTTTGAGGAGACACCATACAGGATCTCAAAGGTATCTGAAAGAATGGCCCCATGGTGGTGCGGTGGCGTAGCAATGGTTGTAGCATAGTGCTTCTCAGTCTTCCTAACGCTGTGACCCTTTAATACAGGTCCCTGTGCTGTGGTGACCTCCGCCCATAAAATTAGTTCCATTGCTACTTTTTAACTGCAACTTTGATGCTCTTATAACTCATAATGTAAATAGCTGTTTTTGATGGTCTTAGGCGACCCCTGTGAAATGGTCTTCTGGCCGTCCCAGAAAAGGGTAAGACATCTGTGTACAGAATCCTGGCTGAGCAAAGCAAATGTATTTTTTTTTTTCTCGTCTATATGCTCTGGGCACATCAGATCATTTCAAAACATACATACTTAGAGAAGATTTTTATTGGCCTGACTATACATTTTATTCATTATTATTTTAGATGCATGTTGTAGTCTAATGAATGAATGAAAGAAGGGTATAGATTTGGGTGGGTGGATCTGGGAGGCGTTGGGGAGGAGAAATTGGAATCAGATTATATGGTATAAAAATATATTATCAATTAAAAATAATTTTAAAGCATGGCTCAGTGGGCTAAAGGTGCTCACCTCCAAACCTGAAACCCTGAGTTCAATGCCTGGGGCTCACATGGTAGAAATAAAGAATCAAGCACCAGAGTTGCCCTCTGCCTTTCATGTACATGTAGTATGGCGTGGGTAAACACTCACATCATGCAGATGCATATACATACAACTATATAGTTTAAAATAAATAAATAACATGGAGCTAATAAACCTGCCTACTTCCGTGGTTATTGTCAGGATTATGGTAATATATTTGTGGTACAGATAGAACACTGTGTGAAGCATAGCAAAAGATTTATGTTTATATATTGTTGTTTATTGGCTCAGACCTGTTTGCAGTTATATCCTCATCCCTCCCTAAATCTGCTATGACTATGACCATATTGCCATCTACATACCATCTTTCCCATGATTAGAGCCTGTGAAAATGCAGTATTACTGAGACGATGCTATCGATGGACAAACACTGGCATTTGTATCTTGATTATATGTTACACTCACTACTTACAGGGTCTGGGGTTGGGTACATCTTTCTTTATAGGAAGCAAAGTTAAGTTAAAAACGAGGAAAGGGGGAAAGGAGAGCAAATATAGGTGCTTTAAACACATTGGAGCAGCTTGTACATAAACCTAGAAATGACACTCTTTGACATAAGACTTCAATTTCTCTTCATACGTTGTATGGAAACTCATACCAATGTTTTCCAACGCCTCTCCCACTTTTTAATCTAACCCTTTTATTGTGTATCTGTCACCAAAAACCAGCCCCCACCCACCATAACAGAGCCCCATAATCTCTTGATTCCCTCTTACATCTCCCAAGACAATGTGTTGGTCTGAACTGCCGAGAAGATGCACCTTGAGGCTGACATTCAAACACCTGCAAACTTGTGGGAGAGTTTGATATGCTACTAGGCTTCACTTACTGCCTAAGCATCCTCAGGCAAGGAAAGGATGCAAATGAAAATGACAACAGTGGTTCATTATTTTTCCAAGTTCTTTGACACTGAGTATGATCATACTCCCTGGGAACCTTACCTGGCTTTGACACAAGTCAGTAAAGAATGCTTTCTATATCATGTTCTAAAGGAAAAACTGAAACGCATAACAGGCTATGGATGAGGTGAGGGACGGTTTTGTGTATCAGCATTCACTAGTGATAGGATTAGAATTGTCCTTAGGGACATGAAATTGTCTGGCCAATTCAATGGAGGAGGTCTTTGCCTATGTCTGTCAGCAACTGATGCTCTCTGAATATACTATAAAGGAAGTGTGGGGCTCCTTACTGTATTGGAATAGGGCAAAGAAGGATGCATGTGGCATCTAGGTTAGCTTTATACATGTTTTATGATAAATGGGAAGACACCAATGAAGTAAAATCCATAACTCTGTTCTCTCCCTCCAATACAGAACACCCTGTTTCCTCATTTCCCTTGGACTATTTTTAATGATTACTCCAAAAATAACTTACAGTTTTTAGGTCTTAGATATTCACATTCTTTCTTTGGTAATAGTTTTGATAATTCTTTGCCCTTTTGTTTGCCCTTGAATTGTTTATACTCTCATTACACAGTACAATACTTAAATAGAGGTGCAAATAGTGATTTCCGTAGAAACCATTCTTTATGCAGTATAATAAGAAAAATCTGATACAATCTGAGAAGTCTATACAAAGTTTTAGATCTAGAGATGGACATAATTAAAGTCCTAAAAAAAATAAGTATAAGGGAATAGAAGGAAAGCTGTCATAGCAACAATGATTCTGATTTTCTCAGGTTAAACCACAAGTTATTAACCTTTATGGCACTTTACAATTTTTTCTACACTGTATTTCAACCAATGGCCATTTTATTTTTTTTTTCTTTTGGTGAAAATTTTTTTCACTATCTGTCTGTGAGGTTTAGTGTATATTTAAATATATTTTCAATCTGGAATTCAAATGTTAAGTTCATATTGCAGGATCCAGCTTTCATTAAGAACAAACAATTTTAGAGGATTGTTTTTATAATTTAAAATAACTTGAATTTATACCATATGGAGAACATAAATGCATAGGAGAAGATGAAAATTGCATGAGAAGTTTAGCATTTTTACTCTATCTTTACACCTCCTCTTTATGAAAATCCTTTACTTGTAAACAATGTGCAGTCTATGCAATGTTTCAAAGCTCATATTAGCAGCCATACTCCCTTCTGCTTTCAAGCTTACATCTATTTAAGACAAAGTTAGTACTATTATTTTATAAATACCACAATTGATTGACTAATTTAGGTAATTTATGAAATTGTAGTCCCTATAAACATCTTTATATTAAGTTATATATCAGTAATGAGTTCTTCATCATAGTAATTTCTGTTATAAAGATGAACCCTTACACAGATTTTGATATGTTCTATCATTTTGGGTCCATATAGCATGTTTTGTTTCCACCCTTCTACACAATTACCAAGTTCCTTGTATGCTGGCCTTTGCTATTGATATTTAGCCAAAATGTTAAGTGAATATGTCCTTGTTGTTTTAATTTTCACATTTTTATTATAAAAAAGTAATCTACATTTTCTTATCTTTGTTTTAGAAAATATTTTGTGCATGTCCAATATTTTTTTTTAATTTCAGTCTTCTAAAAATCCATTCTCACAAGCTAAGTGACTATGCATATGTAATTAAGCAATCTGCTTCCTGTTGGTGAGATAACATGTGTGTCCCATTCACTGGTAAATAAATTCAAAAGAAAATCATAACTACAGCAGCACTGAGCCCCTAAATGGTACTAGAACGCTTGACTAGCTAAGGGGACCTAGATCAGAGGAAGTTTGTGTAGGACGTATGGCTTAAGTAGGAGAGTCACATCTCCATTTCTTTATAGTTTTTATTGGATATAATTTTTTCATACAATATTCCATCATCTCCTCCCAAATCATACTAACCTTCTTAGCTATCGAACTCCGTGCCTTCTTTTTCTCTTTTAGAAAACAAACAGACCAAAAAAAAAAAAAAAATGAACAAGTCAACAAAGGAAGAGAAACAAAACGCGCGCACACACTCACACGCACATGCACACATGCACACAGGACCCAATTAACGGCGATTGTGAAGAGACCAGCATCATAAAGGTGAAATCTTCTGGGAATTGTTTCCTCAGGGTTAATGCACAGAAGTTCCAGAGTACCTTCTTCTGGCCAAAACCTGGTCATGTGTAAGAGCCTCAGAGATAGTGCTGATTTTGAAGGCACCAAGGAGTCATGGAAACCAGCTGACGCATGGCACTGTGAGAAGCCAGGAGAAGCCCCCTGGTGACTGTTCAGCCTTAGTAGCTGTTGAAGGCCCAGGATCGAAACATTCACTCAGAGAAGTTGGGCCTTGGCACCATGAAAAGTACCCAAGAGCAGATGTTGGCAAAAGTGCAGCCCAGCTGCAGTAGGAGACTCCAGAGTTCTGCAGATCCCAGTGAAGCTGCCTTCACCCGCTAAGACGCATTGTCTATGCTGTGCAAGGCCTTTGGAGCCCAAAAGGATGTGACTGATTCTCAAACATTGGGCACTGAGTTATTTGCAGTGTTAGAATTCAGTTTTCTTTGTCCAGCTTGTCACTTTGCCCGTGGTTTTCTTCCCTCTTGGAATAAGAAAGTATTTAACTTACTTTGATTTTACAGAAATCCATAGTTGATAGAATAGGGAATTATAAAGAGACGTTAGATTCTTAGACAGACTTAGGATTTTAAAGAAATTTAACTTTTAAAATATTCAAAATTTTCACAGTCATAGGGGAGGGGAGTAAGGGGAAAATGGGAGGGAGGGAAGAATGGGAGGATACAAGGGATGGGGTAATAATTGAGGTATAATATGAATAAATTAATAAAATATATTAAAAAATAAATGAAATAGTCAAAATTTTAAAACTCCAAGTTTTAAGTTTCGAATATTTTATATTGTTATAACTATTAATGTGATATCTGGGGTATAAACAGAAAAGGAAAAGTTGTTCTTAACTAGTATTGTATTGGTGTGTCAAGTTGAGAAAGGGTCAATTGTCCTGGCTCGTTCTTATATCAACTTGATACAAACTAGTCATCAGAAAGGAGGAAACCACCCCTGAAAAAATGCTTCCATAAGCTCCAGCTGTGGGCAAGCTATAGGGCATTTTCTGTTAGCAATTGATGTGGGAGGGTTTAGCCCTCTGTGGGCGGGGACACCGTGAGACAGATGGTCCTTTGTGCTCTAAGAGAGCAGGCTAAACAAGCCCATGAAGAAGAACAAGCCAGTAAACAGCAACCCTCCATGGCTCTGCATCGCTTCCTGAGTCCACGTTGCTACCCTAACTTCAGTGATGAGTTACGATGTGGAAGCATAAGCCAAACAAACCCTGTCCTCTTCCAGTTGCTTCTGATGATGGGTTCATCACAGTAGTCCCCTGAATAACACAGGCAGCACAGTTCATTTCTTTCTGCTTCATAAGTGTCAAACTGAGAAGTCATACAACTTTTCAAAATATGTTTAGCTGGAGAATAAGACTAAAAGTCCTGTCTTCCAAATTCAAAGCCAAATGTTTTCATTTACAACCTTAGAATTATTTGGATTTTTTTTTCATCCAAAGGTAAATAAACATTTAAAAAGATTGAATGAATTTGATAAAAATTATTCAATAAGATAATGAAGCTAGATGAATTTAAATAATTAAGCATACAGGCCTTGTTTCATTATTAGTATCTTGATATATGTAATCTATTATGCCACATTTACAGTGATGTAAATATGCCACCTAGCAGAAAATGTAAATTATTGATCAAGATTACCACCTAGAGTAAAGGTCAAAAAATGACTAGAGATAAAACGTCCCATTGATAAGAGATTCAAGAAACATTTGCTGTACACTGCTTATGGTGTCCTACGCTTCTAGCATTATAAGATTCTGTACAGTTATTTTAAAAGTCACTAACATTTTGAGTATATGCAATCACTAGCAACATTTCCAAAACTAACATCCATAATTTGTGTTTTTCTTTTAAGATAATATAAGATGCTTAGAGCATAGGGGGAGCATGGGTGTCATCAACAATTATTTCCTACACATTTTCAGAAGGAATCATTAAAAATTAAATTTGCACAGCAAAACTGAGCTTGTATACCCAGCTAATAGGTTTGACAGCTTACATAGTATTGTCGGGAGAGAATGCTAGTCAGTAACTACATTTGGTCTTAGCCTTCCGGGAAGGAGCTCTCCACTCGCTGTGGTTCCATAAATATTTCATGAGCCAACATAAAGTAATATGCTAATGGCAGGCTGCTTACCCAGGGAGCAGGTGCATGCAGTGTGTTTTCATCTCTGGTACACCTGTAATATGGGGTCAGGCATGGCATTCTGAATTGACTTTCTCTTTGCTTTCCCCATCACAGTTTCCCTTGAACCAAAAATGGTGAGTGAGAGTCATCATGAGGCCCTGGCCGCCCCACCAGTCACCACTGTTGCGACTGTTGTCCCACATAATGCCACCGAGCCAGCCAGTCCTGGGGAAGGAAAGGAAGATGCCTTTTCCAAGCTGAAGCAGAAGTTTATGAATGAACTGCATAAAATTCCATGTGAGTATACTGTTTTCATTAAAAAAAGAAGATTGAACAATCGTTAGAATCATTGGAAAATCAGCAGAACTTAATATGTTATTCTCCTTGGTGGTGCTCTTTGGTAGTATTCCACTGATAAATGAAATGGTTAACTGTACTTTATAAATAATAGCACAGTTTATAGTAAAACTTTGTATGTTGGGCTTAGTGTAGGCTGGCCCTTCGTCTCCTGTTTCCCTGGTGACAGGAATGCCTGTCGGCTGTGTCCTCTGTAGCTGGCATTTGCACGATGGAATTGTTATATGGGAAAGACTGGATTAGCTGCCACTTTCCCACTGTTACAAGTATGATTTTCTTTTCTTTGTTAATGTTTTTAAAACTTGTTTTTTTCTTTCATTAATTTGTTGATATTTCAAAAGCTTTCACCTACTTTTAATGCTTTGTTTGTCGCCGGGAAACACAAAACCTATAGCTAAGCTTACTTGAGTAAATGTATCACTAAGTCTAATCAGTGGTATTTCATTTTTTTTTGTATATTTGATACTTGTATAATACACTATTTGGGGGCTATAAATACTGTACATTGAATAAGTCTTACTAAGTACATGTGGGCACTACCTCACATAGAAGCAGTTTTTGCTGAGAACACCCAACATTTACTGTCTTAACATAGCTCAAGACTAGTACAGCCCAAGTTGTGCAGTAAATCTCGTGAGCTTAATTTCCTCTTTATATCAAAGTTTGTATCTTTTGACCATCTCACTCACCTGCTTTTCAGCCTCTTAGCCACAGGTCCTTTGACCTCCACATGTCCTGTGTGGCACACACAGACACACACACACACAGAGAGAAAGAGAGAGAGAGAGAGAGAGAGAGAGAGAGAGAGAGAGAGAGAGAGAGAGAGAGAGAGAGAATAATAAATAAAAATTTTAAATGTGGAGTATTTTCTTAGTGTTGTAAAAAGGATTCTTTTCTTGCCTCATCTTTGAGATAGTGCATAGAAATAACACTTATCTTTGTACATTAATGTGTCATTTAACTACTGAGTGATTTTTGTTACTTCTAAAAGTTTGATCATGGACTCTTTGGGTCCCTTTTATGATCATGTCATTGGCAAACAAGAAAAATTTTTTCTTCCTGCCCACTTTAGATGTCTTTTATTTCTTTTTCTTGCCCTATTATTCTCACTAATTCCTGCCATACTAAAATGCATGAAAGTATAAAGGTATCTTTGCTTTATCTTGTTAATGTGACCAATCACATTTATTAATTTACAAAGATTGAATTGTCCTTCCCTCCCTGGATTAATCAAACCCATCACAGTGATGGGTTTTTACATGCCCCTGAACTCAGTTGTTCAGGAGAAGCCCTGGATCCAATTCCTATGACCTGGAATAGTGATTGGCATATGGTAGCTCTTTATTAATTTTTGATAGATTCTTTGGCTTTCATACCAATGTGATGCTAGCCTCTTAAAATTGGCTCACAAGTAAGTCCTTAATTAGAACAAGAGTGGCAGAAGTTGACTTTCCATGTGGCAGAAGTCACAGCACATTGGTGCCTGAGGATAACATGGATGAGCCCAATGAAATAAAATGTGTGCTTAAGAAAAGAAAACGCACAAGCTGTTGCAATGTTCCAGACAAAGGTTAGCATTATGAAAAGGCATCAATAAGATCTTCTCATGCCTTGAAGATTAGAAGTGTGTTGGTTTGTCCACACTAGTCACAAATTCAGCTTCGTCTGAAGCTTGCTATCACAGAGTTGGTGGTGATTACTTTTCTCAGCAGGAAGCCCCATAAGGGAAGAGATGGAAATCGAGAGATGGTTCCAGTGGCTCAAGCCCTTAAGAAAGAACAAAATCTCTTTTTTGCTCTATTGCCTAGCTAATGGACTGTTATAAAATTTAAAGTGCTTTTAACATAACTTTGAGGTTAGAAATTCCAAACATATATATTAGATATAAACTCTGGCTTAAATAATATTTTATCAAAATAGGTGCCATAAAAGAAACATATTATAGGATATCAGAGAAATCCATGAAAGAAGCAATGAGATACATCCCCTGCCTTGTGTATAACTGTCTCCTCTAGAAGAATATGAGACATATAGCAAGTCTGTTAATCATCGAAATGAAGTGTGCTCCCAGTTAGTATTGTAACTCATTCCTCACACAGTGTCATCCTCCTACTTAGGGTTTATCCAACCACAGAAAGTACACCTGCAACCCCTTGGACTCATCCATCGTTGTGAGCACTTCCTCTTGCTCTTCTTCTCACTGTATCATTTAGCACCATCCACAACAGCATGTATTACTTATTCCTTGGTTTTTAATTATTCTGGATCTTCCAAAAGTAATAAAAGTTCTATGAGGAAAGTAACTTATATATGTTTTATGAGTAGTTATGTCATTTGTAGTGACTGGTACATAGAAGGCTCCCAACATATGTTTATCAATAAATGAATGAATATCAATTCAACTTATGTCCTATACATTCCCTCTTAGATTCTGTAGCCTTAAGATACTAACAAATTAAAACACGGCTTTTACATTATCAATATTAAATTTCCACTTCTGTTCTTACCTATGTCATGCACTTTTAAAAGGTAAAATATTTCCATCTTTATGATATTCCCTGCTTCTTTCTCAGAGACTTTTTTCTCCTCTCTGTTCATCAGTAGAAAAAATAACCAACTGGAAGTAAATTGCATAGGAAACTCCTTGTCTGGTCCCTTGGCTTAGCTTATCTTTCTGTTCCCCACGATATTCCCTAGTCTCTGTCCCTTTTTAGGTGCTGGGAGTGACATCAGATATCCACGTCTTCCTCCAAAAGGGTTTGCTGTTGTCCTGTCACTCACAAGACTAGAAACAAGAAGGTTCCCCTAAAGCCATGCAAAACATTATGTTGCTAGTGTTTCCTTTCATATTATAAAATGAAACAAGTAAATATCTAAAATATTTTAAAAGTAAATAGGTTTTAGAAAAATGATGGTTTTAATACAGTCGTGCAGTTTTATTAAAAATATCTACAAGTAAATACACTACATTTTCATTTTAATCTGTCAAAACTTTTACTGCCTGTGTAATTGGAATTTCTAATGGGATTTTTCAGGCAGGAAGCAACACTGAGCAAGATAAAATATGTCCCTAAACTCAAATTCCTTCAGGGGGATATGCTATATAAAGGTTATCAGTTTTGACTTGGCATAACACAATAAGATACTAATGACAGGTAACAAATTAGAATATTAATCGATTTTGGTCTCTGGCCTAAATCTTGGCTATCTGGCAGATGTGGTTTTTGCAAAATTGATAGCAAACAGCTTTAGTTTGTCACTTGAAATTCCCACTTGTAAGATGAGAGGTGTCACAACAGCAAGGAGTGTGCATGGCATTCGGTAGGTAACCTACACAGTCCAGTGTGGAGCATATTCAAGCCAAATTGCCTGATGATACCATCCTTAATGCCACGGGGCTTATATTTACACAGAGAGAGTGAGAGAGGAAAAGGAAATGGTAAATTCTCTGAGCATTTTTATCTTTCAATTCATGCTGCACACCGTTATCTAAATGAAGCAGACAAGGATTTCCAGAATGCTTCTTTAGTTTTGCAACTTTGATTTTAATGTGACTAAGGCCATGGTTGGTTTGTAAAGCATGAACTCCTGTCATCCAAATAGCTATGATTAAGGTTTTGATATTCATGAGCTTCTTGAAGTAGAGTGCACCTTACCTTCTATACAGCAAAATGCCCAAATCCTCACTCTCAGTCCAGAATATGACGTTGAAGGATAGTTGATAGTTATGTTACTGGTGCAGAAATGTTTGGGGGTGAATACTTTGATACAGGAATAAACGCAATTTATGGGCACAGGCTGCAGGAATCCAAATCCTATCTCTACAGCACAGTGTCTAGGTGACCTTGGGCATATTAATTAGTCTTTTTGATGCATCCGTTCCCTCCTGTTACACAGATAGGATCTTAAGTAGTGTTCTCATGGCTAATTTGGGGGGTAAAGGCATCTACATGTACAGAGTGTAGCAGGGTGTCTAGCACCAAAAAAGCACGCTTTAAATGTTAGCTATTATTATATTCACACTGTCGTTTTCACAAGTTTCTATTTCTATTTTAGAAAAGCCCTCTATTTAGGTCAGTCACCCAAACTGAGAAAATTCCAGAAACTTTGCAGCTAAATATATGTGCTTTGTGCTCTTGAAGCCCCTTTCTCTGAGGGTCTGTTCCAGGGAAGATGGAGGATTTCCATTTGGCCCACATTACCTTTCTGCTGGCCTTGCCTTTTCTCTCCCCGCTTAGCCTACTGTGTGCCTGCACATCACAGGACAGAAAGCGCTCCGCAAATTTGCATACATCATGAGTGCTAAAGGAACACCAGCGAGCTTGCTCCATGGTCTAAAAGCTGCTCCCCCTGACCTTACCTTCGTCAAACTATTTTTCTGTTGTTCTACCTTCACATCTCCACTAGAGTGAAAAAACATAAGCTTGACCCAGCCTTCTTCTCATGCCTTCGACAATCCAGGGCCATCTGCTCTGATTTCTGTCTTGGGGCACCATGAAAACTGTCTTCTTTAAACTCAGCTTGAGGGTACGTCTTAATACTGTGAGAGCTATTATCAAACACCCTGAAGTCAGATACTCCTGCACATTATCTCGTATCGGCCTTCATTGCCTGACAGCTCTTGGATCCACCCTCCTTTGCTTATCTTTCTTCCCCGCACTCCTGACTGTCCAGCCAGGATCCTAGCTGATCCTGGTTTGTCATTACCATTCCTTTCGAAAGTGAAGCCCTATTTTCACCTTGTGCCCACCTCCATTCTTAGTCTGCAAACTTGCTATGGGAAGTCTTATACCAATAAGAACTCTGACTGTGATCCTGCCCACAGTCAGTTCTCCCCATGAGTTCTCTGCCTGAATTGAAGCCCTTGAACCCTTTTTCCTGAAATATCTCAAACCCAGCGAGTGTTTCCTCTTGTGATTTTATCTTTTCTGGACTCCCACTGGCCTTGATATATTAGTTTATCATTCAGGATCCAGCTAACTTGCCACAAGCAGGATGAGAAATCCCTTATCTCAAAAGCAGGACTGTATGCACCTCCCTCATTTTACAGATCTTCCTTCTCATACCTCGGCTGTCGAGGTTCTCTCTCTGCGGGGGCTTCTGCTTGCTTCCCCAGGGACAAGCCAGTTCCCCAGGCCCAGGGACAATAACTCACATGTCTTTGTTTGTCCTGTACATGGAAAATGGGTCTGACAACAGAGGTATGGTGTACTTGGGATCAGTGCAGTGCCGTATTGAGGATATGACCAAGAAATCTCTCCTTCTCAAAAAAAAAAAAAAAAAAAAAAGAAAGAAAGAAAGAAAGAAAGAAAAAGAAAAAGAAAGAAAGAAAAGAAAAAGAAAAGTAGCATGGAGTTGTTTTGTTCAAGACTAAACCAATTTCTTCTAGAAACAAACTGTAGACATCATGTTTTAAAACGTAACCCTATTCTAAGCAGTATGGTCCTTATCCTTTGCAGAAACTGAACCCTGAAAATAAATTTCAAACCTTTTAAGCCAAGGGTCCTTATCAAATGAGGTATTACATGAACACTGAAAAGTAAAATATGGATAAAACAAGACTCACCTACGATTACAGTTCAAGATGTCTTCCTCACTTGGCCTTCCGTGTTACATCAGCAGCTGCAGTGACAGCTAGCTGTAGAACACACTTTGGAAGAGGTGAGCTGCAAACCCAGGAGGTAGATGATCAGTAACTAAACAGCTGGTGACAGTGGAGAGAGGAAAATATAAGCAGGTGGACATCAGTGAAGCAAAGTGCAGTCAGAGAACTTGGTTTTCCCTCATGTGGCTGCATAGTGACATAATGACATTGCCCTATGTCAGTGTCAGGGACGCTAATGTTAATGTCAAGAAGTTGATTGCAAGAAACAGATGAAGGGAACAGTGATCGGTGGCCTGTGAGGAGCACGAATTCCTTTACTGATGACCATGCTTACTGAGCAGTCAGCACGCCCACCGTGTGTGCTGTGCATACGGGAATCGCCAATAAGCCTTGTGAAACCCAGCAAATAAGAACAATTGCTATTCCCATTGTATGGATAAGAAATCAGAGGCTTTTGTAGATACAGAAGTTGTCCACATGGTTCTTCAGGCTGGAGAGTCTGGGTGTGGAAGGATATTCAGGGAATATTTCGTGCTTTATGTTCGACCTTATGGCTATGTCACAGGGGCTTCACATCCCCTCTGCCATTGCTTACTACAACAAAAGCCTGGAAACTAATAGTAAACTGTGCACCTGTTCTAGAACAGTTACATTTTGATTATATTGTAAACGATTGGATACCTGGAATGTGATTTTAATATAATTCAGTTTCTTCCTGCATCGGCCAACTTGATAAGAGAAGTGTTTTATTTCATTCAGTTCTGCGGTGTTTCTACTGGTCTTTCTTTACTCAGCTACACTGCCATGCCACTCACCTGATTGTTTACATTTAAAGTAGCACGCTCTGTAAATTAACTCGCTACATGGGCCAACTTCCAGCATCATCTGTTAACACATTTCAAACTTCAGAGAAGCGCAGCTAAAATGCTGTGTGAAGTTATTATTAACTTCTACGAAATAGAAAATCTGAGAGAAAAAAGGTTCAATTCTGATGAGTGCTACTGTCAGAGGAAGGACTTTGCAGTACCGACTTCATCAGGACAGTGCTGAGGGGTCTACAGGAGACAGTGACACGTGGAGAGAGGGTTACAGCTCCTCACAAGCACAGGCTGGGCAGCTGCACTGTCTTTCAATTGAAATAGCCTTCATTTTAGTTTAGCTAACTCCACCCTCTTAAGTTATCATTTTACCTCACTTCTAATTTAAAAATACTAGAAAGATACGTAGTATGTATGTATGTATGTATGTATGTATGTATGTATGTATGTATACATGTACATATGTATGTGTATATGCATTTTCCCCCTTTCTGCCTTTCTCACTTCCTGCCTCTTTTTTTTCTCTCTATCCCCTCTAAGAGAGAGAGAGAGTGTGTGTGTGTGTGTGTGTATAGTTAACCCCCCTTAAAATTTTAATCAAAATAGTCTAGTTCACCATATGCAACAGTTCTTAAAACAGTTTGCACTGCCCCCTACAGGATTCAATGAGTATTGGTTGGGCTATTTTTAGTGTGCTAAGCTTGGTACAGGGACAGGACCTGGAACTTACAGGATGCGCAAAGCCAAGAACCTACTCATCTTTGAATACTTGCCACACATCGGCATGACACAAAAATTTCAAAATCCAGATAGGATATGCATATAAAAGAAAGCTTTATGTGACTTAGATCTATTTACAGGTGTATGTTTGTGTGTGTGTGTGTGTGTGTGTGTGTGTGTGTGTGTGTGTGTATAAGATGGTTTTGTTTGTCTCTCAAATATATGTACAGATTAATTTTTCTTATAATATTTATCAAATGTCTACTCCTTGGGTTTTATTCCTGGTTAAAAATGATCTTTTGAGAGTCTTCTCTAAAATTCAATGACCTCTCTAGGAGTTGCAAGTATCTCATTATCAATGTGTTTTCTAGTGTAGTTACCAAAGATTTCTTTATATTATTTTGGTAAATTATTACAAATTATTTCATTGTAAATCAGAGCCTTATTTCTCCTTTATAATTAATACATTTCATTAGTTTTTAAATAATATATGTAAGCATTTTATATTATCTGTTCACCTTGTGAGACAGAAAACTATTTTAAACTATTTGTTACAAACTGTAGTGTTGTAGCTAATACTGAATTTAAGCAAGTGTACAATACAGTTCTCATACTATTCTGGGGTCTGGGTGGCAACTTAAGCTAACCACACGCTCCTGGGATTGCATTTCAGGAAGGATTTTTAAATGTCCTTGTGGTTTCCTTCAGGAATCCTGTTATGCAGAAAAATCCCCCCAAGCAACTCGCTCCTTTAAAATGAACAAGTGTTAAGGGATTCTATAAACTTCCACAGCATAGGTGATGAGAAATAACTGTAAGCGCATAAAGCCACCGAGTGAATTAAGATCCAAGCTAAGTTCCTGGGGCTTATTTCACTAGATTTTGTTGCCATCTTGAGGATATTAAGTAAGCCCAAAGAAAGAAAATAAGGGGTATGAATGACACCGTCCATGTCTTGATATTTAATACAGCTCAAGAACTACCTTTCTGGAGTATTTTCCCAGTAGACAGAGATAATTTTAAATAGCTCTAAAGTCAATTCCTTCCTACATAACAGAGTACAAAACACAGGTTGTCATTAACTGAAGCTTGGCTACAGAAGCAGATCCAAAAAGCCGGGCCCAGATATAGCAACCGGAGCCCACTGTTCTGCTCACTCTAAAGACATGTAGATCCTTTATTGTATGGCTGACTATCTGGTTTGAGCCAGTTTCTGCTGCCCTCAATAAGGAAATAGAGCAGAAACCACAGGAAAATTATGTGGTGGCCAGTTTTGTTTTGGTTTTCACTTAAGAGAATATTATAATAAAGGGGTTGAAAATTGGTGTCTGCTGAGCCTATGTTCCTCCCCTGTATGCCTTGTGGATGAGCCTAGGGAGCTTTGAAGTAAAGAATAAGAAGAAACTGAGTCATTTAAAGGTTTCCTCACCAAGCAACACTTTAATTGAAACTGCTGCCCTGGAGAAATTATGAAACCATTTGAAACTCTCCTATTTTTTATCTTATCGTTATCCTGCACACATGTGCACACACACACATGTATGTATGCACGCACACACTCATATGCACACATATACATACTGAAAGAGTAGAAATATATGGAATACAAAATACTGGAAACATATGGAACTGATAAATATGCTATTACCTGAAAGCAAATATACGTGTCCACAATCTTTTTACTACTATAATTGACGGGGGTTCTATGGTTCAGTGCCTTGAAAGTCAATTGTTATTATAATTTCATTTTTGTAAGGACGTAGACTGGTTCTTTCATGTAAAGGTGCATAAAAACCATTACTGTCATAATTTTGTAATTGTGTTCCCTAAAGTCTTTAGAAAATTTCAATGGCCTAGATGGTATTTCAAGTGCTGTTAATCACTGAGAGACTAGCTCAGTAGGAGTAGGCAGAAAAGTCAGGGTGTGACTTGCCCAGATGTGACACTGTGAAGTGAGCTGATCTGTCATGATTCAAAACCCTCCCTCTGGCTTTATTTGTGTATGACCTTGGGCAAATAATTTAATTTGCATGTCAAATAAGACTAGAGTTGTAATACTTTCTACTATATAAATGTGAGCAACTAAGAATTAATATTCATCAAGGGGTATAAATAATATTTGCAATATAACACTGACTATATCTTAAAATGCTTCTATTCCTGTTGTTTGTTTATATGGCGTGTTACCATATACATATGCTTCATGTGTCACGTCAGGTTAACTAAGGCCAAGCAAGCCATTTGACTATGTTTTGGGCCTCCGTTCTGTCTTCACTCCATTTCCAAAGGGACTTCTACACTAAATCACAGCATCTTAGCTAGACGCCTACACCTTGTGGACCAGAATGGATGAAACATCCACATCTTCTCCAGGCCCATCTCCTGCTAGTCGCTCACGCAATTGGCTCTGGCAGGATGGGCTCCCCTTCAGCTTTCGTTTATGATCCACAGTGTTTCATGTGTCCAGTTTTCACACACACACCTCCGCCTCAGCTGAAATGCTGTTTGCCTCTGCTTGCCTCTGGCTCCTCTCACCTTTCTGAGGTCTATGCTATTTCAAGCTGTTCCTATACCATCACCCCTAAACTCCCAATCTTCTACTGATCACCACCTCTTGCTCTGCAGTAAAACATGCTTGTATATGCCTGTTGTTTTTATCCTTTACTTAGCTGTCCATGCCTGCTAATATCGTGCAGTCTGTATGGTGGAGATGCTCTCTCTTCATCTGTTTCTCCAGTCCCAGCACAAATCAGGCTCACAGGAGGCAGGATTATTATTCCTCTTTAGTTCAGAGGAGCCTGTTAATTCCATTGAGTCGTCAAGAAAATGACTTAGAAGAAGAAGTCTATGGAAAAGGCTTTGAGAGACATAGTAAGGATGGTGACATTGGCCTTTATGTCGGAGCAAAGTTGCGCAGCCTTCCGGAACCATGGCTTTGCCCTTGTCCATCTTGACTTTTGTTTCCCTCCTCTTCTTTCTGCAGTCTTTAGTCTTGACCTCTCTTTAGCACTATCACCTTCCGTTCTGTTTCCTTTCCTACTTGTCTGTACTACCTAAATATATCCCTTCTTTGTTTTATTCTTTCGAGCCTGGGGACAATCTGTCTGAGGCAGTTGATAAGCAGGCAGGCCCTAAATTGGCCCTCTGGGTACATAGGCCTCTCCACACATACTTTTATTAAAGTAGAGGTCTGGGATACACTACTGATTTCATCTCTTAGTTTTTTAAGGAAAAAAAAAGGTACTTTATTAGAATGCCAAGCAAGCTGGATACCCTCATTTCATGTGACAGCTGCTGTATAGTACCACCCTATTTCCTATGCTTTCATGGGGAGAATCGAAGAGACACCTCAAATGTTGCAGTGGCCATTCCTGCAGCGGGCACTTTGCTTTGTGAGGTTTGCTTTGGTGAGTAGCTGTTTACAATGACCTTGCTCAGGTTTCACAGTCTCCTCCATCAGGCACACAAAGCACAGCTTCTGAGGCCTGTGCTGCTGTCATTGCTGATAACGCCCCAGCAGTGGTTATCATTTGGAGTGGTGCTTCAGGCTGGCCTTGCCTGCCATCTCCTGCCCACGCTGATTGGAACTGTTCCACATCACCTCACCTTTCAGGGCTGCTGTCATCCATCCACTTTTCTTCCTGCTAACACAGTGTTAATGCGCTTTAACTGGCTGCCTTCCAGGGCCTCATCAGTGGTGAATCTGTTTTGCTATTTTGCATTAAGTAGTCTTAAGCTATAACACTAGTGCTTCTGATGCAAAGACAAGTACCTCCACAAGGGTCTGAGCTTAATAGTCATTCTAAAAGCTGAGTACCACGTGATTTCACCGGTGCATCCATTAGGAGAAGCATGTGGACCATTTCTACAGTCCATTCTGCTGTTTATAGCTTCAGCTAAGGACAGGTACACTTTGCTGCTTCTTGGATGAATTCACATGGATATTCACTCAACCAAGGACAGTCAGGCCATTCATAAAGGCAACCCGCCTCCATGTGCTTTGATTTTATTGATACTTTATTGGCTTGTGAGCCACTATCCCAGGGGTTCTCAACCCATGGCTCACCACCTATGGGTGAACACACTTTGGTGGTCAGTGAGCCTTTCACAGGGTCACATATCAGATACCCTGAATACCAGACATTCACAATTCATAACAGTAGCAACATTTGAGTTATGAAGTAGAATGACATAATTTTATGATTGGGGTCACCACAACATGAGGAATTATATCAAATTAGAGGGCTGCAGCATTAGGAAGGTTGAGAACCATGCACTAGTCTCTCTCTTCTATGCTCTCTGACCTCACTTTCCATTCCTCTTTCTCTTGACATGGTAGGCAGGAAGGTTATCTCCAAAGATGTACCTTAGGCATTCTGCTGTCTCTATGACTCCTCCATCTTTTCAGGGTTTACAGTGCGATTTCATGTGATTCACATTCAAAACTTAATCCCTAGCCTTTATATCTCTATTGAACTTCTTGCTCTCCTTAATTCTATTTAAGAATAGTTTGCAAACAGTTAAGTTGCCTGCCCCACACATGCCTAATTCTGTATATTTCACACCTGCATACAATGTAATCATCACTCTAAAAAAAACGTTCCTAGTAACTTTCCAGCGATTCCTGCCCTAGCACCTAGTGCCTTAGACACGAGGTGATATTTCTACCACTATCAATTGGTCATAAATCATTCCGTAGTTTGTTAGCATGGAAGCGTACACTGTGTAGTCTGTGTATCTTTTGTCTCTCGTTTGTGTGATGTTTTTCAGATTGCTGTCGTTCACACAATTGCCTCGTTCATTCCTTTTTATTATCTGTAAGCAGTAGTCTGCTATTGGAGATACAGAAAAGTCATCCAGCATTTTCTTAGACAGGTATCTCTTGATGGATATTTAAAGCATTTCCAATTTAGGACTCTGAATAGTGAAGGTGCTTTACCTGTGTGCATCTTTAGGTGGATGGATGCCTGCTTCTGCTCTCTTGGGGAATATCTAGATATGGAATTGCTGGCCAGGCATGGCAGTGTGCGCCTTCTGTCCCAGCATTCCCAAGACAGAGGTGGGCAGATCTCTTTTAATTCAAGGACAGCCTGGTCTACATAGTGAGTTCCAGGCTAGCCAGAACTACATAGTGATAAAGTGACTTCTAATACTGTTGTAATGTTTTCCCCACTAGTAAAGTATGATACTCACCAATACCTGGAATTGTTAGTCGTCTTCATTTAACCACTCTAGCTATTGTATAGGATATATCTTGTGGCTTTAATTTCCTAAATGAAAAAGAAAAGAAAAAGAAAAAAAAAGGAGGAAACATGCCTGTTTCTAGGTATGGTGGAGGAGAAAGTTTATTGTAGATAAATGAGAGACATAGCTAGAGACATGAACACCTGAGAGAGTCCAGAGGAGACATGTCCCTGAGCCATGTGAGGGGACAGCATAAGGGAGAGGGGGACCAGGTAGGTATAGCAGCCAGGAGGCCCAAAAGAGTTGACAAAGGAAACCAGGTAACTAAGATGGTTGGATTATATATGGAAAGGACAGTGGGGGAAAGGGCATCCCAGCCCCTGGTCTGAAGTAGGTAGGGGGCAGAGTATGCCAGCCCAGAGGGCCGCATAACAGGTAAGAACTGGGGGATGCAGGGAGAACCTGATGACCAGTGTCCGCTTTTGATATATTAAAGAGGCACCTCAGTCTTTTGTCCCAAGTTTGAGGCCTAATATTTATAATCTCCTGATAACTCCAAATGGAATGTGACCTAACCTAAATGTAAAAGTTAAAACTGGAAAACTTTGAGAAGTAAAAATAAGGGCTTTGCTGACTTTGATGTATGAAAACATCCTCTTGGAAGGATACCAAAGCATTGACTATTTGATGGACTATTTTGCTTTGTCAAAAGCGAAAATTTGAGCTTTGAAAAATATAACAGAAAATGTGAAAATAAGTCATAGACTGGCGCAGAATATCCAAAGTACATAGATGTGACAAGGATATTTTCAGAATTTGTTTTTTTTTTTAAATTTACAACCCAGTAGATAACTGAGGAATATATTTGAATAGACAATGAATCAAGACATGAAAGGATGACATGTGAATAAAAATACAAAATATAGCAAATAATTCTTAAAGTTCTCCTTTAGGTCCATCCCTGCTTAGAATTCAGCATCTGAGAAACTCACATTTCTTCGACAACACAGACATATCGTTCCCCTGCACTAAAGCTCAGAAGCATGACGTCATCGGTTAGTCTTCCTTCTGTGCATCCACACGCTCCCGTCAGCAGCCAGCCACCCTGCCACGCTCTCTGCTTCCTCTCTTCTCCGTGCTCGCGGTGACAATGCTCTCGTCTGGGACCTTGTGTATATTATAATTATTAGAGTCCACTACAAGATCTCAGCCATTTTCCACACATCCGTGGACAGTCCACTGAACATAGGTTCTCCATATGATTCTTGTTGCTTAGCTCAGAGCACACAAGTGCCTCTGAGTTTTCAACTCCTTTACTAGGCAAGCATCTGTTAATCTTGGCACAGCCCACCTTTCCAAAACTATTGTCCTCTCAGTACTGTGTATATGATATATATACTTCTGAGTACTAGATATATGCTTCTAATTCCTGTTAATTTGCCTTGGTCCATGGTCTGTACACATCAGAAATGCCATTGCTCTTTCTGTGCATAGGCATTTGCCTCCATGCCAAAATACTGGCTGCTTAAAATACTGGCTCATGTATACATCATCTTTCGATTTCCAGTAGTATGCATGAATATACTTACCTCTGTTGAGCAAGCCTCATGCTATCTTGCTTATTAGACTTTGTGATCTGACCAGCTATTCCATACTTTATATTAAACACTGCATGCCTGAAATAGTAAGACATCAATTTGTGTGTGTGTGTGTGTGTGTGTGTGTGTGTGTGTGTGTGTGTGTGTGTGTGACAGGTGCACATCTATTGGGGAGTACAAAAAAGGAGCCACTGTGCTATGTAGTTTTCCTCATTTCTGCCACCAACTAGCTGACAAGATACTAAAGGAGGGAAAGGTTTTGGTCCATAAGTCGAGGGGGCAAAGTCTGTCTTGAGAAAGAAGACAAAGCAAGAGTTGGAGGCAGCTGGTTACATTGTATCCCCTATTCAAGAAGAGAAAAGAAAACAGGAAGGGGGCAGCCTAGAAAACCTCAAGGCCTGCCTACAGTGATCCACTTGTACAGCAGGGCTTAACCTCTTAAAGGATCCCATACCTTTCCAAAACAGTGTCACCAACTGAGGACCCAGTGTTCACATACATAAACCTAGAGAGGACATTTCACATTCAAACTACCAGTCACTGTGATCTAACAGAAGTTAGATCTGCATGAGCATGGGGAAAATAGGGTGCATGCTGAAACTTGTGTGAGATCTGAGGAAGGCTTCTCACAGAGCACTGGAAACTTGCTTCAAGCAGGCTAAGGAAATTTAGATTTCGGTGACCCAAAGGGATTCAGGAGCCAGTCAAGAATAAGCAAGAAGCAGTAGAATTATCCTCTTGTTTGGGGAGTATCAGCTTGGCAGCAATGTGTGGGGAGGTTAGAAGGGAAATGAAAACCGGAGAGAGGGCCATGCAGGCACGCAGCACTTGAAGGGACCCTGGAGGAGGCCTAAAATTGCTAGTGGGAAGAAAGCACGTATGTGACAGACTCCAGGAGTGTGCTGCTGACAGGCAGCGTGACTGGTGCTAAAGGTGTGAAGGGAAGAGAAAATGAAGCTCATTACAGAGACGTTGAATAAGAATCCTTTCCGGGGCCTGGAAAGAGTAAGGAATGCAAGAAGAATGCAGAAGTAGATGCTGAGACTTGGGACTTGACTATATATGAGTTCAGCTCCCGTAAGTGGATTCATCTCATTTGCAAGCCCATATGTCAGAGCCAAAAAACAAAAACATCAGAAATAAATTCTTAGATTATCAACCTCACAGATACTTAGAGAGGCTGATGACGAGATAAATGAGGGCTGTGAGAAAGGAATGGTAGAGTGATGGCGAAGCTGAGTGAAAGAGACTTCTGAGGGAAAACAGTCAATTTGATTCTAAGGAAGTTGACCTGAAGGTGTGGCGTGAAGTTTACTTAAAAAAAAAAAAAAAAAGCAACTGATTCAATCTACCTTTGATGTGTTTCAGGTTTAAAAGAAGAGAAACAATAGCCATTGTCATGATCATCCACATTTTCTGAATACTAGGTACAGGTCCTTGTCTCTATATTGAATTTTAATTCGACTAATTATTACTTGCATACATTAGTTCAATTTTATAGTGGAGTAAAGAATCTCAAAGACAATAAGCAGAATAAATGCTAGTACACAGAGAAGGAATCGTGTTAGAGCCTCAAGTACACAACATACAAAGGAAGAAGAACTAATACAGCGAAAGGAGAGGAGGGAGGAGAGAGGCTGCCTTTTCACTGTACCTGGAACCTGAGAGGCTTTACAGGAGCAGAGAACTAGCAGGAAGTCACCTCACAGTGACCAACCTGAGCACCATTACAGAAAATTGTGCTTAGAAGTGAGACTAATGTGACTGGACTATACTCAGGGGTGTAGTTGGGAAGGGAAAAGAAAAAAGCTTGACTCTGAGTTTTAAGAAATTATAATATTTTGTTGAGTTGGTCGTGATGTATTCTGAAAACCAAAACTCTTTCTGTGGGATTTTAAGAATAGAATGCTGGCCAAGTTACCTTTTTTTTTTCCCATGAGAAGTAAGCCTACTGGTATGGCAAGTGCTGCAAATAGATCACAGGAGATTATGCCTAAGAAAAGTCCAGTAGATACAGAACTCTTTAGTGACCTTGGAAACCCTTGTTTCCTTGGAGAGCTGGAGTGAGGAGTTGATTGACAGGGTGTGGGTGAGGGGCTAGGAAGTGAAAAGTACAGTGAGAAAGTAAAGGCGGTAAGCATGATCCATTCTCTCCCACATGAGTACAAGAATTATAGCCCACGCTCGTAGACAGAGAAATCAAACTGGTGTTGACATGGGGAATAGAATGCAATGGAAGGAAGTAGATCACGACTTCCATAGACACAAGTCATTTTCCTGCCACCCATATTCCCATCCTAGTGTTTTACCCATGAATTCCTGTACTTTTTGCAACAGAATTCACTTGTTCGCCTGGGATACAGAAGTGGTGGTAGTTCTTCAGTGCACTGAGTGTGAGAGATCCTCTCTGATTCAAACACATGGCATATTAGCTTTGACTACAGGGTGTGGCAAAGACTATCTAGGAACGTACGTTTACTGTCTTTCTCGCTTTCTTGATCATCGCCTCCATTCCTTTGGATTCTCCATAGTCTTGTGCTCAGGATGCTTGCCCTCTTATAGTCTAAATGTTTATCTTCTAGAATATTCTAAAGCCTTTGGAGGCAGTCATAGATACTTTGTATGTTGCTACTACTGAGCTATCAAATTGAGTTACATGGACTACGTTTTACTACTGCAAAATATGCGAAAAATAGTGTATAGAGAAATATCATGTGAGTTTTCTACTGCTTCATAAAAAGGGCTACCACAAACATAATAGGATTTAGGATTTCAATGTCTCACAGTTTATATGGATCAAGAGTCAAGCACGGTTTAACTGGGTCTTCTGCAAAGGGTCTTTGCCACAAGATAGACAAGTATAAGCTAGATAGAAGAGCAATCTGAGATCCTTTCCCAAGCTCTTGAAGAAATTCAGATCCTAACAATTTAGGGCTAAGGCCCTCAGTTCCTAACTGGCCATCCCAAAGGCAGTCAAGGGTAACAGGGCTGTATGCTTCCTCCAGACCAGCAAGAGAACGCCTTTTTCACCTGAGGGAGAGCCTGGCCAGCCCTGAGGGCTTAGAGCTGATTAAGAAATATCTCCCCGTTGATGCATTCATTTACAACTGATTTGTGATTGGGACAAGAGTTATAGGAAGTCACCTCCCTCTTGGCCATATGGCAGACCCATTATATAGTCACATGTTTCCTAGCATGCAAGGGCATGTTTACAGATGAGGGTGTGGAGTTTTAGAGTTCTGTTTACCATGGATATGAAGAGAGAAAAGGAGCCTGGGATAGGAAATAAGCTGTTTTACTCTATGAAACAGACAGTGGAGACTGCCTCTTTTCTAGCCAAAGCCCTTGCATTATGTACTTTCACTTTTTTTTTTTTTTTTTTTTTTTTTTTTCTAACAGAGCTAGAAGGATTTGAACTGAAAACATCTTTGCGGTTCTTGTTTTGTTTTTAGTGGTATTCAACTGTGCTTATAAAGTACTGGCATTTCCCAAGCTGAGCAGCAGCATGTTTATAGAGGCTGAATGTGCTCGGGCAGGCTCTGTGCCGCCCAGGAAACATGAAAAGAGCCGAAAGCCATATCAGTTGACTATCAAGAAGTCCCATTGAAGCAGCAACTTCAAAGATTTCACTTAGTGATGGTAATTAGTTCTCTTCCGTAAATTCCAGAATGCCCCTTTCCTAGAGTGTGAGAACACAGTACATCCCAGGGTGAAGATGCTATTCCAATTCCGAACGTTTGCATTAAAGAGAAAAATGGTTAAGAAATGGAGTCTCTGATCTTAGTTTTGTGTCACATGCAGGACCTATAATTAGGACCTGGTAAGGATTGGATCACTCTGCTTATGGAACATGATAGCTTTAAGACTGTAAATGATGATGTATTGCAAAGTCTGGACACTAGTCATGGTAGTAGGAAACTGCAGTTAAAGACACAAAAATGGGGAGAGAAATAAATGGTCTATTTGAAAAAGAACACATTTGCCTTTTTTAAATTATGAAGAACGCAAACTATAAAGTGTAAAATGAGAAAGCTTCATGCTCTAAAAACCATATTAAATACACTAAGATTCTAATCATTCTGAAAGTGACATCTGTCTGGCTAAAGTGAGTTTTCAAAAATATCAGAATTTCACTATAAAATATGACTTTCTAGACCCAAATAATGGAAACATTACCCTTAGCTACCATGGTGAAATTTATTCTCTGTTATAATAACAATATTTGACCCTAACTCATGACAACATTCGCTGAATGCTGCCAAGAGCTATGTTTACTACACACTTTCCATTCCTCCTAGGATCTTTCAAACAGTTGTAAAAGAATGATATGAGGAGTATCATGAGAACAGAGAAAATTACTGTAAAAATCCATTTGTTTAATAAGAATTTTTCTTCGTTGAGTGCTGAAATTGAAATTAGGTGATGTTCATAAAAGGAAATAAATAACTCTTCCACATTAAAAAATTAGAAATGTGGTTTTTGAGTTGAAAAGTGTAAGAGAGGGTGTTAGAAATTGAGTTCTCTTCCCAGGGATGCATGATCAAGCCCCTATCACCTGTTCATGTGTGAGCTTACTGAGAATACTGTGTTTGAAGATATAATTGGGTTCACATGAGGTACAATTTCACTCACTCCAACATGACCAATGTCTTTAAGAAGAGAGACAGAGACACTAAGATACACAAGAACAAGCACATCAGGTGACAATGGAATCAGCCTGTGATGGGCTGGATCCTGATAATGAGCATAGGGAGAGATCATGGGACCAGATCAGAGAGATAGACCAAGGCAGAAGCCCACAGTGATGGAACGTGATAGACCATGGTGAGGGTGCAGTGACAGGTAAGAAAGACAGACTGACAGTAGACCCCAGTGATGGAATGGTGATACACCATGTTGAGGGTACAGGGACAGGTAAGAAAGACAGACTGACAGTAGACCACAGTGATGGAATGGTGATACACCATGGTGAGAATACAGGGACAGGTAAGAAAGACAGACTAAGACAGTAGACCACAGTGATGGAATGGTGATACACTATGGTGAGGGTACAGGGACAGGTAAGAAAGACAGACTAAGACAGTAGACCACAGTGATGGGACAGTGATAGACCACAGTGGCAGCCACAGTGATAACTCAAAGTGGCTGACCACAGAGATAGGCCCCAATGACTGGCCACAGTGAAGCCTCTAGTGATAGAGTGCATGGTCTGTCCATGACCTTGATCTTGGACATCTCACCTCTAGAATTATGTAAAAATGCATTTCTTGGATTCGAGGCCACTTCTTGTGGTTCTTTATTACAACAACTCAGGAAACAAAGCAACGAGCATGTGGATCACAGCTAAGATCACTTTGCCCCCTTTTTCCTGGTTGTTCCCAGTCACTTCCCAGACCAGGAAAGCAGGAGAGGGAGCCCAGGGAAGCCTAGACCTGAGTTGCTTCCTTACTTCCCACTGGCCACGTAGGTCTCTCTCAGTTGTGTGAGAACAAGGAGAGTCTGGCCAGACCACAGTCACTTTGCAGAGTCCCTTCCTCATATGTCTACTGGAAAACCCCTTAGCGCAGTGTGACCAATGTCATAAGATCTGGCAATGACTGTGCAGCCCCCTTTGGGGCCATGAGTATACATCATGACATTGATTTTTTTACGATGACCTTTTGAGGTAGATCCTAGCAATACTCTCAGCAAATACAGAACTGGCAGCTCAGGAAATTTGTTACCCAGGGTAAGCAGGATTCAGACCTTACAGGCCTGGTAGTCTTATGACCAGCCAAGCTCTCGTCCATAGTAAACTGTTTCTGCCTCCCAGTCACCCATAGGAAGACGGTGTGTTGAGCTTCATATGTAGTTCGTGTGTGATTTACATTGAATATGCAACATAACTTTTCTCTTAAACTGCAAAGATTGAGGATAATTTTATTTCTTTGCATATTTTTTCTCTACAGCCTAAATTATGCAAATAAGCTGGGGGTGTTTCTCAGTGTCAAAAACATCATGTAAAAGGAATACGTTTTTACACTGATACAAGTTTTATGATAAATTAAGATAAGAATACTTGCTAGATCCTTTTGTCTTCAGTATTGTTTTTAAAAAGAAAAGAAATTTAGTATAATAAAATAAAATAAGGGCCTTGAATGGACATAAGGATGGTTAAAGTGGTACCATCAATACAGAAAATGGCATTGCTTTTCTCTTTCCAAACACAAGGACCCTGAAGCTTTTCTCCTAGCAAGCAGGAGGTCTCTAAAAGCTGTAGCTCCCCCAGCGTGGCAAGCTGGCTTCATTAGTGCTAGATTTTAATTGAAATGTTAATTTCAAACTTCTCCGTAAACATGCTAAGTATCCTTATCTCAGAAATAGAAAATAACATTAATAGGGTCATCAAACGAAGAAAAAAGGCAACAGTGAAAATTTAGTTAGCACACAAAGGGAAAGGGGGGGAGATGTGCAAGAGAAGAGACAAGAGAGATGGGGAAATGAGGAGTTAGGAGACGCCTGCAGGAATGGGGTAGTAATAGTACATCTAGCCGAGCTTAGAGTGACACATAAACTATATGACATGGATGTATAATCCTATATGACCATCATCATAAAGGTACAGAGAAGGGTTATGCTTCTTACCCAGTTTCAGGAGGTCCTCTCCACCGTGTTTTCAAATGTGATAACAAGTGGTAAGTTTGGTTTAACTCCATTCTGGACATGGTGAGTCACAGCAGTGCAGCACTGCCTGCTGTTAATCATTAGTGTTCAGTGCCCATCCCGGCCTTAGTGATCAGTTGCCTTAGTGATCCAGTCAACATCACTGCCTCTGCGTTATCACTGAGCTCCTGCTGCCCTTTGCTAAAGCCTTGTCGGTGACAACAGTGATGCTTGAGAAGTTGCCACATGGTCCCATGTCCTTCATAATTCGTTTGCATTGTCTTCCTCTTTTGGAGAAACTTCTATTTTCTCCCCCCACCTCTACTGTAGAAAACACCAATATGGGATCATCAAGCTAAAGGGAACTGCACTATATTAACCTTTTGTCCTAAGTTTCCTCACATTTCTACATAGTACCTGGGGCTAGTGAGACTCAGAGGCTATTTACTTTTGAATTGCACCCTGCCCCAGGGGATTTTTCTTTTATTTCTTTTCTTCTATGGCAAGAATGCCAAAGAACACTTTAAACGTTATTCTAAAACTTCATCTGATGAAGTAGGCGTCAGTTATGGAGAACAAACTCAATTCCTAGAAACTGTTTCCATGGGAATGACAGCTATTATGGCTGTGAGATCTAGTATGAGAAATGAGTTTTCTTGCCAAAGGAATGACTCTGAAATTGTCCTACCTCCGTGTAAAAGTCATGATTTTAGAAATATTACCTTTCTTGTTGCTTGAAAGCTCAAACAGAAGTAAATCACTTCTAACCTTCATTGACTTGAAAACAGCACATTATATATTGGTCCAGGTTTATATGAGGTAACATGTATAAGAAAATACCACATGAAAAATAATGACAAAAGGGCATAACAAATACCATTTGAAATGTTGCCAGCTGTTACTGTGACAAGGTGAGTTTTCTCAATAACCCCTTAAGAGAGACTCTAGAAGTTAGCTCCGATCACTGTCTAATCAAGTTCAATGTGATTTCTTACTGACCACTTAGAGCAGTACTTCTTAGCCCTGCTAATACAGGTCCTCATGTTGTATTGACCTCTAACCAAAAAATGATTTCATTAATACTTTATAACTGTAGTGAAAACTATAATGTAAATACCAGGCATGCGGGATATCTGATATATAGCCCCCAAAGCAGTAGTAAGCCATAGGGAGCAAGCCACTGACTTAAAGGGAGAGCGATGGTACATTACCAGTAAGAATGTGTGACTTCCCCGGTTCACAAAGCGTTCAGTGGAGTAGTCTGAGAAGATTCTGTAACAAGAAGGTAGACCAGTAGACCACCAAGAGACATAGGCCTTCTTTAGAAAAGGAAAGCAAACTAGCAACTGTAAAGTTCTAATGTGAGCTTAGCAAAATTGATCAAACCAGAGAATTCTATGTGTGGGTATAGACAGTTAGTCTGGTACCATGGTATAAAGTATATATTTAGCTTTTAATCATAAAGTATTGTAATGTCAGTTAGGGTGAGATTTATATACAAAAGTAGATTATTGAATTTCTCTTAAATTTTATTCAAAGAAAAGTATTTTCAAGAAATTATGCAACTAGAATGCAGGATAGATTCTAAAGATATATTAGTGTTCAGTTCTAAAAGATAAGAAATTCTACATAAAATGCAGTTTCTTCCTCTGCCCTGTATTTGTTTTGCCTCTGTTCCTTTGTTTGCATTCCGTCCCTCCCCGTTATTGTTCTGCATGTATGAAGTCCGTACTTGCATCATGATGGTGGCACAATATACTGTTCTCATTCTTCTCTTCTTTTCACATTTTCTAAAATTTTGATCTTTTTCTTCTCAGTTTGTTCTTGAATCTGAGAAGATAACCTAATTTATAGAGAACCTTAATTTATGGCTCACATTTTAAGAGGTTAGAAAGCCCAAAATCAAGATGCCAATGAATTTGATGTCTGGTAAAGGCTCAGACATTGTGTCCAAGATGGCACCTGAACAGTGTCTGCTATGATAGAAATAAAAGAGCCAACACAGATGGATGTTATCTGAAGCTTTCTTTTCTGGGCAGTAATCCTGTGAGCCCCGATGACTGAATCACCACCAAAAGTGTGACCTCTTTCCTTATACAATCACAGTGCACATTACATTTTAACATTTGGATTACGGAGAAGGAGTTCAAAGCATGGTGGCCTTTGAGGCAGTTGTAATCCATTCTATCTGTAATCTTTGTCTTTTACATGAACTACTATATGTACTCAGAATATTAAGATAATGCCTTAGTTCCCTTTTTAAAACTTGCCCAATGGCTAGACTGAAAGTTCATTATAAGGAAGACAGAGAAGTTGTTAGTTGGTGGTATTACAAGGGTAAGTGTTGAGATGAAAGTTACAGTTGTGGGCGTTTTGATGGAGAGGGATTTGTCTTTACTTTAAAATTTGACATCTGTGTCTTAATTCTTAGTATCAGGAGAGACAGGGAAAGAGGAGGTAATGGATCCTGGTGAGTAGTTTGTTTCCTGTCTTCTTCCAGTGTGGTTTTAAAAGTTAGGATTTAGACTTCAGTAGGGGTGATCAGGCATCTTTGTACAACTACATCCAGCTACATCCTCATTTCACCCACTTAGAAGCACTTTTTGTTTTTGTTTTTGTTTGTCGAGACAGGGTTTCTCTGTATAACAGTCCTGGCTGTCCTGGACTGACTTTGCAGACCGGGCTGGCCTCGAACTCACAGAGCTCCTCTGCCTGCCTCTCTGTCCAGAATGCTAAAAAGCATTTTTCATCCACTGATATCAAAAGTTGCAAACCAATTAATTTATGAGACAGCAATGGCTTTGCTCATGTTGGACTCATTTTTATTAGCATTATTAAAATTAATAACCTACTGTTGGGATATACAGGGAATAATGCAAAGAAATATAAGCAAAACTAATGATTCACTTGCCTTTGCTGTGACAGAAATAATTTCTGGAAGATTATCAAAGACATGAGGGATATTAACATTCCACCAGCAACTGAAAAGAGTAAACACATATAATTCCTCTCACACATGAAAGAACATTTTGCATCCACCTACATGTTGGTAGTAGGTCACTCAACATTAAATGGATGCCTGCTGTGTACTAAACAGTCTTCTAGAATACACAACAATAACAGTAGGGGAGAGTTACAACACAATGCATGTTTATGGCACATAGGCATAGCTTCACAAAGGGCTCCCAGTTATATAAAGAAGAAGGAAAACAAAACACATTCAAATAGTTACAGAACATTAAAAAGGAATTCAAAAAGGCACAGGAAATAGTAGTAGAATAAAATCTAGGAATATGTACAATGAATGAGAACCCACTGGAACGACAGTAAGAGCAACATTGAGGGAAAAATACTTTTATTGAGAAAGTACAGCTCGAATTGAGATTTTTTGAAAATGAAGGTCAATCAAGATCTTATTGTTTAAAAGGGTAGCTTTGGTGGTTGAGTTCAATTTTTAAATCTAGCAGAGGCAGAACTATGCCCACTAGACCTCATTATCATAATAGTATATTTTAGTTCACTCCATGTGATGTTCCACAGTGAAACAGGTGAACTAAACACACACACACTCACACATGTACAAAACAAAGACATTTTCAAAATATATTTAATATGACTCCTTCATTAATAGAGAGTTACAATGCTAATTTTATACCCAAATGACAGAACCAGATACGTTGGTGGAATGGAGAAAATAGACAATACAAGATTAGATTGCTTAAAAGAAGAATAACTTCTTTTTAAAACTAAAGGCTCTCTAGAGAGAAAATAGGATTGGGAAGCTAATAGAGAGCCTCTCTTGCACCTGGCATATGAAAGAAGAAAGTACACTTGTCTGAAAAAGAAAAAAATTACATGGTAGCATGAGAAGCTAAGACTTGTCTGGCCTTCCTGCTTAGTTCATCTCCCAATCGGGCTCATGCTAATTAGCATACCTAGGACTTCTTAAAGACTTCATGCAAGGAGTAGGCTGACCCAAAAATCCTGAAATAGTAATGATAATTGCCGTTCACTTGCTAGCTATTGAGTGTGTTGCCTTCAAAATCTTGTTTAATCTTCATGAAATCTTATAAAATGGTGGCTATTACCACCATTTCATTTTTAATATATTTTATTAATTTATTCATGTTAAATCTCAATTGTTATCCCATCCCTTGTATCCTCCCATTCCTCCCTCCCTCCCGTTTTCCCCTTACTCCCTTCCCCTATGACAGGCCACCATTTCATTTTTAAAGGAAACAACTTACCCAAAGTTACACAGATTGTCTATAGCAAGCAGGATAAAAAAAAAAAAAAAACAAAAAAAAAAACAACATTTTAAGTAGTAACAAACAAATACCATTGTATGTGTAAAATGGACTCAGGGCAAAAGCTAGCCTCTTCTAGAATTTGTACCAGAGAAGAGGGGACCACTGTTAGCTACATTTGTCTTTTGTGATAATATATCTCCCAGTATGCTAGAGCTCTTAGCTTGTACCCTAAAAATCCTCCCTTAACACTTCTTAATCCTCCAGTATTGAATATATTCCTCTTATCTCTATCAAAAAATGTCCATAGTTCATTCACTGAAGTTGAATTATCATCAGATGTAAATGAGTCCAGAAGAAAGCACTTACAATATTTGATGCTTGAAAATGATTCTCATGCATAATGCCAGTAGATCTCCTCAAATGATCTTAATGTTGCAATACAGATTGTCTTCTGCAGCAAAAATAAAATATGTGCAAATGAAATGTTCAAGCCAGTAAATTAGGGACGATGTGATTTGGGTCATTTTGTTATGATAGCCCAAAGCTGGAAGAGTGTCCAAATAATAAAATAGTTTATTAGCAATTCATATTCTTTTGGTAAAAACCCAATCCATCATGAATAAGTAAGTGCTAAGGGAAACATTTGATTCTTAGAAATAAAGAAATTCACTTGCACTGTCTTCTGTGAAGCCATGTCCCAAAACACAAACAGTGTCAATAGAAGTCACCATATCTTTCCATCCATCTCTTTGCCTGACTTATGGAGTTATGGCATATTTCATGGGCACGTGTTTCCCATAGAACAGCTACCTAGAAGCTCAAGGATTACATGCCACCAATAGCAGCTGGAATTGCATAGTCTCCTAGTTCTCATTTATTCAATAAATATATACATGCGCCAACATGGTATAGAGTGGATCAGTAAAGACAAGAAAAAAAATGTATTCTCTGTTGCCTGTTCTAGATCCACCACTTTTCACAGTAGTCCTAAGTCTTGACAATTAGCACAGCTATTGTACCCATGGATGTACCAATCATTATATCTTTGGAAAGCAGAACCTTTTCATTCACCAGATCCAAGGCTTAACTCATCGTTATAGAAGGGAAACCAGAACCAATGGCAATCAAATTACTTCAACTGAGAACAAGAAAAGCAGCCATTTCCTAAAGAAAAGTTAATCCGGTTTTTACAAAACAATGAATGTTTATCTACAGAAGAGAGGTTTTTCTGTTAAAACTCCAAAATCCAAATTCAAGAGAGTGAAGTACAGAAATCTCTCTAGGAAATCTAAGATCTCCCCAGCACTTGTTTGGCTAAGAAAAGAAAGTGGGTCTAATAAACTTTCATAGTCAACAAGCCTACATTCGCCCTCAGTGGGACAAGAAGCACTGCTAGAAAATTAGTTCTCCAGTAGAAATAAGTTGAATCCTCCCACATAGATATATGGATAGCTCCCCGCAGCTGTCTGAACGCACTGTGTGTAGAAGGAACCTGAGCACCTATCATATAAACAGCTTTGGGCTACAAATGCTTACTTCTTTCCATGGATAGTAAATAGTGTATTCAATCTTATGTCACCCCCAAGTGAGCAGAGCTGCAGCTCTTCATGATTGAGACCCCAGGCTCAGTAACTTATAAAGTATATCTTGGTCTTATGTCTACTAGAAAAAAAGAGCGAACCCTCTGATTCCAGAAAATTGATTCAAAATTTGTCCAAAATTGTAATTTCAACTAAGTGAATTGAAACCGATAAGTTCTTTCTAGTAAACTTATTTGTTTTAACTTACCAATAATGTCATAAAATTTGCATACGTATTTTAACATTATATGAAGCTTTAGATATATGCACATGTACATATGTATATAAATAAACAGAATTGAGAATCAAAATTATTAGAGACAGTACACATAGTAAACTTTATAATTTAGCTGAGTACTTTAAAATCAGCGATCTGATCATAAGCTTCTATCTGAGCATCAAGAAGAAACATCTCTGAGGCCATGTTTATCATGATAATAATAATAATAATAATAATAATAATAACAACAATAACAATAATAATAAAGTACTTTAATACAATATTTAATACAATATTATAAATGGTTAAAATGGTATCATTTAATCATTTTACATTGTTAACATTATCGTCATCTTCAAGATGCCTCCATTGCAAGTAACAGGATCCTAATCTTAAGCTGAATAAGTGGTCATTAGCACCCTTTCAACAAGTATTTATGGTTATCTGTGCTTTGGCATTCGCAACATAATTGTACTTCCTTACCCTATTGTAAGTAGAGTGTAGCATTAGTTGTATAAGTGAGCTGTGAGCAGATAAGTGTTGCTTTAGAGCTATGATGTTTGTCTGTTTGTGAGACCATCCAGAACTTATTCTTTCGAGATGCTTCTGCCCTGTCAGCTTAGAGCCTCTAAGTGACTACAATAGATAGAGACTTGTTCAAGCAGGAGTGAACAGTATGCCTGTTCTGTGCCCAGCCCCTGAACTTGGCTTCGTTGTTACTGCTACATGAACTAACTTACCCTAACTTATATAGACAAGTTAAATAATAACACATTTAACTCGTTCAGGTGAACTGAAATTTCAGGAAAATAATTTACAAGGTAGTTTATAGGTGATTACAACAATTTTGAGCACTCACTGAATGGTTCAAATTATAATTATGGCAGCTCCAAACATTGTATGCTCACATGGCAATCCAACCGGAAGTGGTGTGGTGGTGATAGTTAAGGATTCCTTTTCCTACAAGCCTGTCTCTTGTCAGAGAAGAAAATATTTAGCAGCTATTGTCCACAGATGCCTCTTACATCTGACTAGCAGTAGTGGGTCTTCTGCCCTAGCTGTAGACCAACCAATGAGAGAAATACTGAAATCCCAAACACTGATTTAATTCAGTCCTAATTCACACTATCCCTGTGCCTCTGAGGAAATAGTCTATTATTCCTGTGTGCATTAATCTCTGCGTGATAACTGAGCATATCAGTAGCCCCTTAGCGGGTTAAGAAAGAGTGTTGATTTGAACAACAAATAGAACTTTGACAAGATCAACAGTCTTCTTCAAGCACAGAAAAGGGCTCTTAAGGAACTTGCTCTGTGCCTGTACATTTTGTTACTGTAGCGATTTTGAATCCACCGCAAAGAGGTGGGTATATTTGTAAAACTCTACCTAAATGTTATAATCATAGTGTGTATTTCCAAATATGTTTGCTTAGCCACACTATTACAAAGATGTCTAATAATGTAAATTTTCATAGGGAGACAGCATAACCATTCATTATTTCCTTCGTTATGATTATTTCACTTTAAGCAATTCTTAAGTTAAAAATACATTCCTAGAGTGCAAAATGAATAGTGGTTCCCTTTGTTCTAAGATAAGATATCTTACCAGAGAGGGACAGTTTATTCTGCCATGCCATTAGGCACTGAAAGTGGACACATTTTGCATGAAAGCCATGATTCCAGTTAAAAGCTAAAAGCAAATGACTGCCTTACGTTTCTGTCATGCAATCATGGAGACAATGAGAGAAACAGCACAACAAATTCATCTTCATGGAACACATTTTCTTTATAAGTATTTGCAATTCTAATTTTAATAGCACAGGTGTATTTAATTGCCTCTAAATAATACAATTCAAATCTATTCAGTGTTCAAAATAGGAGGCTGCAAAGAAATTTGGGGCATTGTCTCACTGTAAAGACCTATGGCTGAAGATTGACTTTAATATATCCAGGGAAATACATTTTTAATTTCTTGTCATTGGGCTTCATTTAGATTGGCATTTAGATGAGCAGGTCCATGAGTTCCTCAAGCACAATGTCCTGCCAACTCTTGTGAGTTTTTAATTATTTGTGCCAAATTACAGGTTCTACTGAATATTTTATCATCTCTTATAGTGGTAACATGTACTTTCTTCATGTATTTACTCCAAGATCTTCCTATAGAAAGAAATATACGACTATTAACAATGGGTGCCCTTACAAAAGTTTGGTAACAATAGGAACCCATCTTTAAAGTATAATGTGAGTTACTTTATCTGATGCAGAAAAAGATGCAATCTGTCAAAGCCAATAGCTCGCCTGATTTTCCTACATTTGAATTTTATCTGCAAAGGGACAATATCAATATTATAATATGTATATTATTGAATGTTCTCATATTATTCCATGATTCATCCTTAAATGAACTTAGGAAGCCTCAAATCAAGTTTTGCTAATATGAGTTTTAGCCTTATTTACAATGGAGGTCATGTTCCTAACAAAATCCTTCTGAAGCAGTTTTCTGGGAAGATAGTTGAACAGTCATGTTCATGGCAGATCACCATGAGACTGGCACCGAAGACATTTCCTCAAGAGATATAAGCAGTGTGTTACGCAATTCAGCTCTATCTGAAAGGAAGGAAACACTTCATCAGCTTAGAGCCAACTTTAGTTTGCTGTCCGTGTGGATCATGCTACAGAAGAATATTCTAATTGACTTTGTTTTAAAAATGACTGTGGTAGTGGCACAGGCTGTCAGGCTTTTGGGTTTTTTTTTATTTATTTTTTCTGACTTAGCATCTTGTCTGACTTTCAAACAGTCCACGTGACATGAAAGCCCTGAATAGACCAAGGAAGTTGCACTTTCTCTGTATCCTCAGCAGCATTTATTATTTTAGTCTTCTGGGAACAGCCTTTCTCACTAGAGTGAGATGTGTGATTTTGATTCACAGCTCCCTGATGATCAGTGAGACTCAGCTTTTTATTTTCGTATACTTGGCCATTTGCATGTCTTTTGAAATGTTTATTTTTAGTTCTTTGACCTATTTGGAGAGTTTTGATGGCCAGCTCTTTGGGATATTTAATATATTCTCAATATTAGCTCCTTGTCAGATAAATAGCTTGTGAATATCTTTCTTCAGTTCTTTGATGAGCAGAAGCTTTTTAAATATAATTCCATTTTTTTCTATTTTTACTTTTGTTATTTGTGCCTTTGATATCCAACCAAGAAGCCAAAAAAAAAAAAAAAAAAAAAAAAATCACTATCTACACCAAAGGATGTTAGAAAAAAAGGAGTGGCACTAGTTTTTGTGTAAAGCTTATCTCTTTGGAGAAGAGAAAGGATACAGTCAGGGCTGATTATGGACCCTTACAGCACCAAAACCTCATAGTTCTTCAGCTAGTTAGCAATGAGCGCACGTCATACACTTATCCCTCTTACTTGAGCTGAATTACAATAATGTTTGATAGAATTAGAGTCTAGGGAACCATATGCGAAAATTCATAGTAAAGAGCATGAATGCAGAATTGTGTGTTCCTTGAAGGCAACTCAAAATGTACATAAATGCGACATAGAGACGAAAATGAAATGGTGTGTTAAGAATTATGAGAAATCTGGACAAAAATGTTGGGGTAAGTGACCTGCAATTTTGCTAGTGGGATAAGAGTTTCGTTGACTTGAAAAATGTTGAGCACGCGGAACTAAGAGCACAAATCACTGTCGTCAGTCTCAACAGAAACTTTCTCCCCATCCTATCCTTTGTGGTTACCAGTTCTTTTACATTCTTCTGATTAAAGGGAAAACAGTATCTGATGAGGGTAGATATTCTTAGTTCTACAAGAAAATTCAGTCTCTAGATCTAAACATAAAACGGGGTTAGCCCGACATACACAGTTTTTAAGGTTAGAAGCCAAGCATTTGACATGAAATGGAATTCCCTATGAATCTGGCACAGTGCGATACTTGTAAGCTTAAAGATTAACTTAGGCATATAAATCAAGGCAATGGCAAAGAGGCGACAATCGTGGTTCTTAGTAATGCAGACAGATGCAGCATTACACAAGGAGCATCATGGCATAATGCTGCTTTAGTAATAACATCCAATTTAATGGGCTCAAAATGACTGTTAGTGTTTACAAATCTTTCTCTATACACAGGTTGCCATCTGTTGTCACGCTTAAGTATCTTAGGGTCATTACAATGAACTACTAGGACAGAATTATGGTCTGTTTCTAGCATACCATCCCATGCACTGTCTTGTGCCTTGGGAAGTACATAGAATGAAGGTCTCACTGTTCCCACTCCTAGCTTTCTGATACCCTTCATAAAGCTCCCGAGCTCAGTATACGTCCCTCCATCCCACATTCCTCAGCCAAAGATCACAATCTATTAGAAAGTTGAAGATAGGAGTCTTTCCATCCGTGTGAGTATTGTTAGATTGTTTTCCTGGGATAGCTTTTCCATTTTTAGAGAAAGCTCTCAGTACTCTTTTGTTTGACTTGAGTCTTAAGCCAAAAAGAGAAAAAGAATAGCATTATTTAATTGAAATATTTGCACATCATGAGATCAAAAGAAATAAAAGTTGAGGATCACCTAGTGAGTGTCTTACACCTAGAGAAATTCTCCCCTCAAAACATTGTAAACAATCTGCAGTAAACTTCGAACCCCTACCCAGATCTAGCCAATGGAAAGGACATTCTTCACAGTTGAGTGGAGAGTGGGGTCTGACTTTCACACGAACTCTGGTGCCCCATATTTGACTACGTCCCCTGGATGAGGAGGCCTGGTGGCACTCAGAGGAAGGATAGCAGGGTACCAAAAAGAGACTTGATACTCTATGAGCATATACAGGGGGAAGAAAGTCCTCCTCAGTCGCAATTATAGGGAAAGGGAGTAAGGGGAAAATGGGAGGGTGGGAGGATACAAGGGATGGGATAACAATTTAGATGTAATATGAATAAATTAATAAATATATTTTTTAAAACATTGTAAACTGTTGAAGATGGCTCAGAGTATCTTCATTGTTAGAATTTTAGCTACTTCACACAGTTGCTAAGTCCACACTCGACCAACTTGTCATTGTCTTAGGAGTTCTTAAGGTCCATTAAGTGCTCAGAAGTCTCATACTGTCCTACAGATTTCTAAAGCAGATGTAATGTGGTCAGTTCGTATGCTTATGAGTTTAAAACAGTAGGATGTCGTGTCAGTGTAGATGATGGTTCTACAAGAAGGACAGAACCATCTGCCAACACCTTAATTTCCTGTGAGGCCTGGTGATCCGCATTAGATGAATTCTCTCAAATCCAGAAAGCATCAGGTGTTTAAGCTAAAGGAAGCCCCACACCCTATTCTTGTATCTTCAATCTGCTGCGAAGCTATGTTTATTTCTTTTCAGTCTGCCTTTTTTGGAAATAGGTTCTTAGTTCTCAGAAGTCTAAGGTTTCTCTAAGACTCAAATGTTCATTTCATGCTGGGTTAAGTCCAGATCATCCGCGTTCCCTTCAGGTGGTAGAGGTCACACCAGGCCAATGTTCTTCTTCTTCATTTTGAAGAGAGAGAAATGGAATGAATTTTTTAAAGAAGCCTATAATTGAATATTTCTATCAAACATTTTAAACATTTCCAAAGAGTGCTTTTAGGATTAAAAACATCTACTAAATTTTAGAGAAGAATTTGATATCTAATCTTTACTCTTCAAAATGTTGGAGAGATATAATATTTATTGAATTCCATGTATGCTAGATATTTACATCAAATTGCATGTCATTCTTAAAATTAACTCTGTGATATTATTATTCCTACTTTTCATAAAGTTAAGTTCTCAAAGAAGAAAAACTTCACTGGGTTTTAAAGTCAGAATTCTTTCACTCCAAATCTCTAGCCCTCTCTACAGTATGTCATAACAAATAGAAGTAAAGTTAAAGACTATAATTTATTTTGATTTTATTGTTTCCCTTATTAAAATTCAACCCCAAACATTCTTTTAACTCAAAATAATATTCTACTGACATGGTGCCAAAGGGACCTCCATTTATACGAGACTGTGCTTCCGAATGAAGACTCAAAACAACCAATCACAACTCCTCAAACACTTCACATATTTATTTTTCATTGCTGCCTTCTGATCATAGTCTGGCAGGTTGGGATTAAGAAGTCTCTATTTTATTCTACCTTACTGTTTTCACAGAAGCCCAATTTCATCTCGCAGATGGAACGTTGCCTGGAAAGTTACAAAACATCTCAAAAATAACTAGTAGCTGTCTTAACTTTCTAATGAAATAGAAACATCTCTTATCTAGCCCCAACCGCATGACTCTTCTGTGGTATTTTCCTAGCTGTAGGTGTTAGCATCTGCTGTTTTAAACTCCTCAGTGTTACTCGGTGGGCCTGGGGTAAGGAATAAAGCCAATATCACTTTTGCAGTAAATATTATACAACTATACTGCATGGCCAACTCCACAGGCTGCTGCTGTACGAAAGAGCGTACATCCTTAAGCTAACGTGGCTGTAGTCCTGAGGGTGTGTCTGTGCTTCTCACACACACGGAACCCTGTAAATACAGCACCTGATCTCTTCTGACAGTGTGGGAACAGGAGCTTGCCAACTGCTTTCTCTGCCACTTCCTGGGGGCTGCTGGAGCTGAAACAACTCAACTCTTCTCCTGGAAATGCTCTACCATTCCCAATCTCCTCACCTCCTCCTCCCCATCCTCCCCATCTCACGAGTTGTGCTGCTCAGAGACAACCAGGAAAAGTGCCAGAGAACAAAGTAGCTCACAGCAGACTCCCTGCCTCTGAGCTGTATTCTTATTCCTCATCTCCCTCATATATCCAACAGACCTAAAGCATCCCAAAGTGGAGGGCTGAGAAGTGGACAGACAAGGTATAGGGCAGAAGCATGGCAACCTTCAGGAAGGGCCTGGAGTGAAGCCATGAGCAGAAGATTCAGTGGTCTAACCCAGTTAATACAAACACGTAGTCACTGTCTCCCTGAAGTCTCTAGAACGTAGTCTTAGTTTATGTCCCATTTATCACAAATGCCTAAGAAGACTTCAGACCGCAATGACTAAAGAAATTAGCATGCTAATTCACTACCTGTAAACCAGTGAGCTACTTCCCTGGGGGAATGGTACACACACACACACACACACACACACACACACACACACACACACACACCACTCCATTCATCTCTGTGTTGTTGTTTTCCTTCTCAGGATCTTCTTTCCAGCAGTTTTGTGACCAGCACTCCAGTATTTTCTCCCTTTCTACTCAACAATATTTAATTTAAAATAAACATTTTTTTCATAGATACTAATTTGATCAGCACACTAAATTTGCCAATTTTTAGTCATTCACTGAAAGGCATTAAAATGAACTTCAAATACTGACGTTTACATTGCTGGAAATGCATTGGCCTAAACATATTAAGCAATCCATCTACTGAAGTTTTTGAGAGAATTTTCAAAAGCTATAAGTCTATTGAGCTAATTACATTTCTTCTAGGCATTAGCTGGATTTCAAGATACTGTAAGCATAAAAGCAAACAGCCATAAGAACTGCAACCATAGTGGCCAAGCTCTGACTTTGATTATTTTATTGATGTGAAATACAGAAACAAAATGTAAAACATTTCATAGCTTTGATGGCTTAGTAAAATCTGCTACTTCATTATTTTACTAATTCATGTTAAAATATGAATTAAAATGTGATTTCATATCAAAATTTGAATTCATATTAAAGTATGAATAATCCATTTGACCCACTGGGTCAGTGTTCCAGTTCTAGTCAAAGCTAACAAAAGAACATTATAGACTCCTATTTTCAAAAATTTTTTGAGAAGAGACAGCAGAAAATAAAGGTTTTCTATTTTTTAAAAAGAAAGAAAACACAGGCATCTCCATTTGAACACTAGAATAGTAAGTGACCAAATGTTGTATCTTAAGTAATTTAAATCATTGATTTGAAATAGGAACTACTAGAAATTGGGTTAGTTACAAGAACTTTGTTGGTTCAAAGAACTAAGCCTAAGATTGGACCATCATAAATAAAGATAATAAAGACTAAATTAAATGAATAGCACAAATATTTTATAAATTACTCCATGTAAGCATGGAATATAAAGTTGATTCTTAATAAAAAGGATCACTAATTAAGTGAGATAGTATGGTATTGGGTTCAGTTTCTCAAGCTCTACATTCTCAGCCAGTTGTGAAGGAAAATTAAAGGTGTCTTGTTACTAGTGCACACACTGAGCAGCATAGCATGTGTTTGAGCCGACCTGTCACCTGCCAACAGAAAGGGTGAAGTCTTGCCACCAACATCTTGAGTGCTGTGTTCAAACATTGTATCAGTATTACCTGGGTGATCCAATTACTGAAACTACAAAGAAATGTAATACTTTAAAGAGGTTTGCATTATTTGTGGCTTCAAATGACTATTTTTTTTTTCTTGGGTTTTTAAGACAGGCTTTCTCTGTAGCCTTGGCTGTCCTGGACCCATTTTGTAGACCAGGGTAGCCTTAAGAACTCAAAGCGATACGCCTGCCTCTACCTCCAGAGTGTTGGAATCACAGGTGTGAGCCACCATACCTAGCCAAATGACTATTTTTTATTCTCCTCAAAGTTAGACTTTTATCATTTCTCAAAAAAAAAATGGCTTGAGAACTATCAAAATGCCTTGATTTTCAGTTGTTGCCAGCAATCTGTGTTTTTAGAATGTTGCCTGGCATTCTAATATGTCCCTAAGTCAGAACATGTTGAAAACACGGGGGGTTATATCACATATATAAAAACTGACCATGTTTCATCCAGATAACTTGTCAGGGGAAAAAAGCAAACACAGTTTTTCATATTTTCAAGCTATGAAATTTAATAGAACTTACTGGAAGTGATAATAAAAATCTTTACAACTCCCATTTGTGCTGCTGTCCACTACTCTAAATATTTTCATATTACAAAGTCACACGTCACAAAGCACACATACGTTTAAACCTTCCTTTCATTTCTCATAGTACCAATAGTAAAGATGAGGTTCACAGAGTTAAAATAACAGGAATGACGCATTTGGCAAGAAAAAGGTAGAGCTTAGAGTATATCTATGGTCTATGTGGTATATACGTGGTCCTATTATTGAAATCATTAACAGTTGTTTTTTATATTCCATTGATTCTTTTGAGTACTCAAAGAAACCTGATAGGAATGTTGTCTAATATGTTTTTACAAAACTAAACTATTATTGGAAATAACAAAGTTGCTTAGTCAGTTTTCACTGTGGTAACAAAAGAATTTTGGAATATATATGGTAAGAGACTCAAACTGCATCACAAAACCCTGTCTGATCCTAACTCTAATAAGAATCGCATTAGAGAAACCACATTCAGGTCCTCCGTGCTCTGGTCTGAAAGTTTGAGGTAATTCTCTCTAAGTCAGTCTTCCGTTTGATATTTAAGGTCAAACCAATTGAGATGATATGAAAGGGTCTCAAGGGGGAAGGACTCCAAAAATAAAAATTAGTATAGTAACTATGTAAAATTTGCTTAGTAAAGCCATAATATTATCACAGATACACATTTGATTGACCATGTTCAAGTAGATAAATCATTTAGGAAAAAATCATTGGCAGAGAGCAATGACCTCTGTAAATCATCTCTGTAAAATATAAAGTATACTTGTACAATTTTTCTGAAATATCTGGAGAATTTGCATAGCTTTGAGGTTTAACCAAGCTTTGACTGAAATGGTCAGAGGAACTAGGATGCCTTTTGGCTTTTAAGAGGTGTTCAAAGGAGCCATGTTCTCTCCGGATTTGAGTAGGCTTTCTTGCCCTCTAATTATTCTTTTACAGTTCAATAAGCATTTGCCAAGGCATTCATAGGAGCTAAGGTAGGAGAGAAAACATGTCACTCCAGATAGCTTCTTCCATGATGAAGACAATGAACACAAGTAAGCTAGTATTTGCAAATTACTTTCATTTCTAAAAGGACAAAAAGAACGAATAAATATGGATGAACAACAAAGTAAAGGGTTCTTGAATGTTATTAACCAGACAGATGTTTAAAGTATCTGTCTGGTGTTCACGAAGAAAAGCAAGCCAAGCGAATTCTATATTCTTAGTGGAGATCTGCAAGAACTATTAAGAACTTTAAGCGTGAGTCATAGAAGGCCTTGAGGTCATATGCTGACAGTCACAAGGCTTAGACACAGAGAAACTCCAAACAAAGGAATAAATTTTTAAACAGAAGAGAACAAACCCCAAGGGAAAAGCCACCATGTACAAGATTGAATAGATAAGGAAGCTCTTTTAAAAACAAGACCAGAAAATAAATCTAGGATCGTAGAAGGTATTCAAAATAAAGATGAAAGTTTATATCCAAGAGCCCATAATACAAACAGACAAAATGACACTTCAGCTAGGAAAACAGACATGTGAAATTGCCGTGGAGAGAAACATACTGAGAGAAACAGAAAACAACAGTTTGAGAAGAAAATTAATGTGTGGTCTAGAGCAGTGGGGACCCATTGGATCATCGAAGTGAAACATCCTGTGGATAGCTAGACAAGCAAGGAGCTTTGTTCTCGGTGTTGTCTACCTGTCAGTTGGGCAGTAATGAAGTTAATGAGCCTGATGCTTCCTTCTCACGACTGGGAAGACCCAGACCTCCTGTTCTCTACTCAGGCACAGCAGCCACACCAGCTCCTGTCAGCACAACCAATGCTCCAAAGATACAAAGATTTCTAAAATTATGCACAATATACTGGGGGAAAAGTCTTCTAAAAAGCATATGATACAACTAAATAGAATTTTGGTTGTTTGTTATCTATAGCCATAGTCTTAAATTGTAAAAGAGCAGTGAACATGTCCTCCCCTTTAGCTAGTGTGCTGTCGTCAAAACTAAATTGAATCTTAACAACATAAAACTGCTGAGAAAAGAAATGTTGATAAAAAAAATATTGCATTGTCTTTCAATTGCCAAAAGGAGCCATGTTCCATTCTTAGAATATGTTATTTTCCTTGGGCATCTTTGCCAAGATAGAAAACAAATTAAAGAAATTTCTAACCAGTTCAAAGCATCAAAATAGAACCAACATGAAAAGGGGCAAAGTCCAAGAGCTACTTATTTTAAATTTTTCTTATATAGAAATTGAGAAGACACTAGCTTCCATAACAGGGAAAAAAACTAAACAATAGCTTATCTTTAATTCTAAACTTAAAAATCAGAACTTGAGAGAGACCCACTAAAAAGTTGCATAGATAAATGGATTTCCCTTTAGCTGAAAAATTGTATTATCTGCAGAATGATTGAAACCTGCTACAAACTTCCAGAAGCTTCAGAATCGATCAGTTTGGGAATGGCCTTCACACTGCCAGCTCACCTGGCATCCTTCCTGTTTAAGAAGAAGACACGCCTTCCAGAAGCCTGCTGCTAACAAGCTGGCAGACGGACCCTGCACCTTATCTAAATCCTCTGGTAGTTTTTATCCACCCAAAGACCAAACATCATTTTCTACATCAAATTCAAACCTTCTAGTACTGTGAAGATATGGCCTTATCATTTGAAGCAGAGTGATTTATCATCATCATCATCATTATTGACACTGAATAGTAATATTTGATTTGGTGCAGATAAAATGACCATCAGTCAAGTAACTGATTATCAAGACTAACGGAGGCATTCAGGGAGAAACGTCAGAGCCTGAACTTATTTCCCTGTGTATTTGAATTTGACCAGCAGCACAGTAAATACTGAAATCAGGTCAAGGAATTGAGCCCCTGGTAAAATTTTACTAAACAACAGCTAGGGGCTTTGTGCATATTAAAGCCACACATGTTTACTGAAGTTCTGTGTAATAGCAGTTCTTGACGGTGTACATAAGGAGGCAGGGTCCCTGTTTTAGTAAAGGTTTTTCTTAAACAAGTGCTCATTTGATATACAGAGTAAGGCTGCAGTGAGAGCACATTCAATCTGCCATTTTCCAAGCTCTGTCCTGTCGGTCGTTCTGTGTGTGTTAGAGTCACCCTCATGGAATGAAACTCTGAAGTATTTCAGACTTGGTTAGCATTCTTCCATCATGTCAAGCAGTGATGTTCTAAGTGGCCTCTGTACTGGGTGAACTCAGCAGTCTCTCATACACTGAGAGTAAACAAAGCCTCCCAACCCTGAAAAACCACAGGTATGGTTGACATCAATACTGTAGATAACTTCTGGAGCATACTTTTATGAACAGATCTTCCAGTTTGCTTCTTGTTGGGGACAGAAACTGAAAAGGCGAACAGGTGGGGTTGAGGGAAATGTACAAAACATAACCCTAAGAAAGTCACTGTGAGCGCCATTTGGTGAAGGGTTTCTGAGTATGTGACAAGGAAACTATTCTCATTTACTAGGGTTTAAAAAAATAAATCGAAGCCAGCTTTGGTGGTGTACACCTTTAATTCCAGCACTTGGGAGGCAGAGACAGGCAGATCCATGTGAGTTCAAGGCCAGCCTGATCTACAAAGTAAGTCCAGGACAGCCAAAGCTACACAGAGAAACCCTGTCTCCAAAAACAAAACACAACAAAACAAACAAACAAACAAACAACAGAACAAAACAAAAATCTAATGTAGATTTTGATGTCTTTTTCTTGCTGAGTGTTTTGTTTAACAGGATCATCATTAGGAAATCAATTTGTTGGCTCTGTTTCTTAACAATTAAACTTTATTATACAACCCAACTATCTTACACAAGAGGGAAAAAAGGTTAAAGGGAAACAAGAGCGAACCTTCTGGTATCCTTTCCACAGGACAGGTCCCTAGGTGTCTCTGGCCTGCGTGCTGGTCTGGCCTGTTGGCTGATCCTTTTCCCAATCCACGTGCACTCAAGCTCGGTCTAAACCTGCTGCTCCTCTTGTCCTTACTGAGGTTAATCTCAGGGAGTATCCATGGCTTGTCCAAGGGCAAAGCCTGCCAAGACTGCTTTCACCTGTGACAAAGCTTATAATCCTTCCCACATCAATTAGATGAAAAGTTTAGAAACCAAACAAAATAAGGGACTGGGTAGGCAGGGAGAAGAGCATAAAGTCCTGAACATAGTGTTTTCATGGTAGCAAGCAAGGCTTTGGAACATCCTTCAAAACTCACCTCCTCCATGCTGCCCTTCTTGAATTCCAGGCCTATTTATCTTGTTCTTTCCCAGCCTGTAGCAGGTACAGCTCCTCAGCTCCACTGAACTTCTGCCTCTGTCCCACTTCCTATCTCTTTCTGGAGTTTTTCTTGGAGTGACTATTTTTAAGATCTCAGAGGCAAGGATCAGGCTTCTTTCTGTTCTCCGTCCTCTGCACCCACCTCCCTCCACAACTTAAATGCTCAGCACATTATCAAGGAAAAACAAGTGAAAGGCTAAATGACCAATTAGATAAAAGGCTAATGACCAGCTGAATAAATGGAAAGTCAAATGACCATGAGCTTGGTGAGTCGGTCAGTCTTGATGAAACTCACCCTGATACACTGCGTTAGGATTTAATTAGAAACCAAATAGTCTCCTAACCCAGGAATTAAGACCTTGACCAGGATGTACCAACCATTTACCAACCATACTTATGCACATACACACACACACACAATTATGTTTTCCTTTTAATATTTAACTCTTTGAACATACTCTGAATGAAACTCTTTACTATATCATTACAAAGGAGGTCCAGAATTCTTGTTCTAAAAGTGAGGAAAAGAGAATCTATCAAATACCCAAGTACCAAAAATTGTCTTTGTATCTGCTTAGCTTATAATGAGAAATTCTTCATCCTGACTTTTGTCTGTTTGTTTTAATCTGAAAGTATATTCTGTCTGTTGTAAATACTTTTTCAAATTTGCATTTGACGTTCTGTCTCCGAGGTGACTAATATCTTAATCCACATATATCCAGTGATTTTCCCCATGTGCATTCTGCAATTTATGAAAACCTTTTAAATACAAAGCTTGCTTTGTGTGTGTGTGCCAATATTTATAAGATGTTTATACTGCTTTGGGGGGGTTGTTTGTTTGTTTGTTTGTTTGCTTGCTTGCTTGCTTTTGGGTTTCTCTGTGTAGCTCTGGCTATCCTGGACACTCTTTGTTGGCCAGGCCGGCCTCAAACTTAGAGATCCTCCTGCCTTTGCCTCCCCATGTGCTGGGATTACAGGCATACACCTAGCATATCCTGGTAATTTTTTTTTAATTATCCATAAACAGTTTCAGAAGCAAAGCTTTGAAATCAGTTCCTTTTCCCGTTAGTTAATAGCAGAACAAGCATTTTCATGCTGTGTTCTCATCTTGGAGAACTATAATGATCTGGAAAGATGATGAATAATTTGGAGTAAGCTAGAAGTTGACGAAATGCTGCAGTGACATATGAGTGCACAACTCCGCAATGTAGCCACCAAATTCATTACAGAGATGTGAGTGCAGGAGTGAGGCTTTCATTGAACAAATAGAGATGTGTCAAATACTGAAAATACCGAAGTCACCGCTAAGTTTTTACAGTGTCCATAGCAACAAAATTGGATTGAGGTCCCTTGGTGGTCTAAGACTAGCACAAATAGACAAGCTTATATTTCCCAGGAAGGAAATAACAGCAGCCCATCTTAGGAGGGAAAAGGACCTGAATTTAAGGTGATCTCTTAAGATGATGGATGGTAATGCCACAGGCACAAAATGCAGAGCCGCCTGTAAAAGCAAAATCAAGCCTGAGATACCAAAAACAGTGAGCGATGGCTCTGACCTAAACCAAGATGCCAAAGAGTAAACCCACGACATGTTTGGCGGGCAATGGGAGCTACAGACAAAGAGAAGAATGAGGGAGTTGGAGCTGAAGAGCTAAGATTAGGAGCCCCAAGAAAAGCCAGTGGTGGAGAGCACCGCAGACTGTTCTCACTCCTACTAGAGGGGTAGAGCGTGGTTCTGTGGGTGTCTACGAGCGACACTCTGATCTCCGAGTCACTAGAAAGCATTTCTTTAGAAAGCAGAGTTGCTGAGCTACCTGCTGAAGCATCCCTGGGCCACAGGGTGCCTTATGAATTACTGATTGGGCGACTCTGAGTATAGTGCATTCTGATGGGCAGGCTTTAGATTCAGGAGGCCAAGTGCCCAGTGGAGGGGGTCCTGGGGGAATGCTAAAGATTTTCCTTTGAAAAGTGTACACTGTGCAATAGCTTTATAATTATGGAGCCTTTAACTTGTAGTTCTCACTCCTGTATTAAAGAAAAGGATATTTGAAGGACCCATTTTGAAAAGAAGAAGAAATTCCTCAGAGTCTCTTAAGTAATTGATTTCTTTAAAGTTTATTTTGTGCCAAAACTCCTTTGTAGAAAACAAAGGATGTTTTGCTATAAGATTATGTGCATTTTTTATGCTGGAAAGAATAGTTACCACTTGGTTTCAGTAGATATGCCCATGCAGCCTAAATCTATGCAAGCGCCTATCAAACCATGTCAATTCCATCACACAATGCACCCTGCTATGTTCTTGAAGCCATCCAGCAAAATGAGAAATTGGCTTCATTTAATAAAGCAAATGGCATCTACCTTACAGCACTAGAAAATTAAAAGATAGATATGCACCATCTGACATCCCCTGCTTAATCTGTATTCCCATCTTGAGAAAAGGATACTACACACGGTCCGCACCCACTAATGTTTGGATTGAATAAGTGCTTATGTCACTCTTCAGTTGACAGCCACCTTCACAGAAGAGTAATCTTTCTTAGTGAGGGGAGCAATGCTATTTTATTTTCCAATAAAAGACCTATTAATGCAATTTTATTTCAAGATGATAACTAAGATTTTCACTGTGTCTATGTCAATAGTAATGTTGACATCACAAATACTCTACAAATTTTGAATCGGTAGGAAGTGTGTTTCATGCATAGGAAAAGGATGTATTAAAATGTTTTCTAAGTATATGCAAATTTAAAATACTAATTACTATTTTAAATGATATTTTACACAAGTTTACTGTAAACTACCCAATACATTATATCACATAGTCAATAATCCCACTGGGATTTAACAACTATGTCTAGTAATTATATTTAAAATTCTGTCATTTCTAACACTTGTTGTAAGCCTAAAGAGTAAATATTAGATACCAAAGAGAAGAAAGAAGAGCATTCCAAAAATAACACACATAAGAAAAACAGAGTGCGCCGGGCGTGGTGGTGCACGCCTTTAATCCTAGCACCTGGGAGGCAGAGGCCGGCAGATGGCTGTGAGTTCAAGGCCAGTTGGTCTACAAAGGGATTCTAGGACAGCCAAGGCTACACAGGGAAACCCTGTCTCAGAAAAAAGAAAATGAAAAAGAAAAACAGAGTGGTAGGAATGAGCAGAGAAGTCCCGATGTCTATAGCCTGTTCACAATTTCCAAGAAAGAGCAAGTTCGAGTTACATGGGACGTTTTTTTCTGCCTTCCACCAGTATAACTTAAACAATCATTTTAAAAGCTTTCCTTTGGCTTCATTCTCATGTACCTGCTCCTTTAATTCAAAAAATACAAGAAAAATTAATTCATTAACTGGAAATTAAGAATAGTATTTTCAGAGTTTTCATTCTTGTCTGTTATTTTTCTGATGAAAGCCTTTAAGTTAAATGTTATAATTCTGATTTGAAATTTCATTTGTTGGTAGTTGGTAGCGATAAGCAGCCGCTGAACACAGTGCCAGTAGCAGTGTTTTGATGGAAGTGTATTTATACCAAGGAAAGAAATTGCTCCTGGCCACACTTTAGATGGCTGTTTATTTGCTTTATTGGATTTTTTTTTTTCATTTAAAATTTCCTATTAAAAAGGCCTCAAAAGCAGACAGACTTTTTCCTTTGTATGCTTCTTTAATTTTACACATTTTGTAGCTAAAAAAACCTAAAGACATTTAAGGTTTTCAAGATACTCAACCTGTTTAGTTTTCCTTTGTAAAATGGAAGTGCTGGTGAACAAAGTTGCAGAAAAGATTAAAAGAAACAATGTGACTAAAGTCATACGTGGTGATTAGACCATAATAAACAGACTTTCAATAACCCAAGCTGTGTTCTGTGAGATTTTCTCACTATACTAAAACTGAACTGAGTGAATGCTGCTGATGCTGTTTCTTTAGTAAACTCACTAATTTTAAATATTCCACTTCTCTCTTCAATGAAGTAAAATTTCAATATAAATCCTGCATTCAAAAAATTCCATTTATTAAACATGGCTATTTCTTTACATTATTATTGATGTTTGTGTAGACGCACAAAATAACTAGAGTGCGCTTTTTTATTCTATATAAAGGTACTAGTAATTTTGAGAAAATTCTAGTAATTATAGTTAAGATTAAAATTAACCTGCACGTTAGATGAACTGAAAGCAAATACAGCACCTAGTAACGATGCCCTAAGAAACAAAGGTCACAGCGCTGGAGAACTTGCTTATCGGTTCAGAACTGAAGGCCACGAAAGTTTCTCGGAGGCTCGAGACTGCCTGCCAGTCGCGCGCACTTTCTCTCAGACTTCTTCCTGTAATCCCACGTTCCTCTCTTTAACTTTTTTTTTTTTTAATTATTAAATAATGTTCCTCTGCTCTTACAGCTTATTTTCTTTCTGTGAACTTGTCAAATCATCTAGGTCTTGTCTTATGTGAGGCCTTTATGTAGCTCTCTGAGAGAGACTATCCCAAAAGTCTGACTTGGAGAGTAACTTACAAGATTTAGAAGGAAGGGACAGGATGAGCTCTGTCATGACTGGATTGAGCACAGAGCCTCCCGCTCACACATGGCAGCATCTTAACTCAGTCATCAGAGGAAGAACTGTCTAAGCGGAGGCTTCTGAATAGTGGCGTTGCTTTCGTGAACTTGCATTGATTTCCACTTTTTAAAAAAAGGCATCTTTTTTCAAATAGGTTAATGAACATTAGGAAAACATGTCGTGGGGTGTGTACTTATCTCTGCTATTCTCCCAAGTATTTCTGTAGCTATAAACGTGGTACCAAAAGTGGTAATTTTATGTCCTTGGGTTAGTATCTAATATTCAATAATATGCAGAGTGGTTGTTCTTCATTACAAAGCTAAATGCAGAGAGAGCACACAAGAGTGGATTCTCCGCTTTGAAGAGAGGTTAATTTTAAGTGTTTTTACTTTATCAGAGTACTCCTGACTTGTGTTCAACAATCATTGGCATTAATGATGTTTATGCAGCTCAAAGAAAATGACGCTTTTTCTCACAGTTTCAGTGCCCAATGTCTTTTTCTTATTGCAACAGACAAATCTAATTACTTCTGAAGAATCTGAAGAACTCAGATCTGAATCATGAATAATTCCATTCCAGTCAAAGTTAAATCTCAAATGTACCCATGAAACTTACATATATATACATATATGTAGGGAAATGCTTTACCTCTTCGCAGTTGGACAGCTGTAATGGAAAACTCTCCGTGTGCATTTTTGGCATATATTCTGTTATGTTAACCACCTCTTCCAATATCCAAACTCATCACTCCCTCCTCCCCATCCCTTGTGTGTTCTCACTGAGCTCTGTTGAAGATGTCCACCTTTCTTTTGATATCTCTTCATAAATCTCATTCCTCCTAAGGACTCGTGACCTCACTGAATTCTAGGCCCTGAATACAAAAAGAAATGACAGCTACCAGTCCTTGAGCTCCTGATGTGTGCTGAATGCTATCCTAAACTTGTTTTTAATCTATTAACTTTAAGCAACCAAAGGGAGTGGGTGCCACTATATGCCTTACTTGATAGAGAAGAACACGGACACAAGTGTGACGCAATCAGGACAGAGTCACACAGCCTCTGCCTGGGCAGGCCCTATACATCTCTCCAGGATGCATTCTCAGGGCACCAAGTACTTACTCCCTGCCTTCAACATGGTTATGATTTTTATATTTGGCTTTCTGCTTGTGTGATTAATGTCTGCACATCCTACCATGCCAGAACATGTTAAGATAACATCTAGTATTTGGTGAATAATTTCAGTTGACATTAATTCAGCTTTTGTCATGCTGCCCACTGCATCTGAATTCTTAATTCTCCAAAGACTCACTAAGTATTTACCAATTTTACTTCTATTGAATAGACAAGGAAACTGAGGCAGTACATGTAACAGAGAGAGTGAACAATGAAACCAATCTTCAAACTCAGAAAACTAGCTGGAGAGCTGTGCTCTGAATAAACGAAGAGGTGAATGAGTGGAAAATCAGCTTGGAGCATAAGGGAAAGGTGGCATGTGGTATATATAGAGGTAGGAGAGCAGTCTAGGCACAGGCCACAGAGCTCATAAAATTCTACAGAACGGTTCCACTGGAGCCAAACAAGCTCTGGGGAAACCCAGGCACAGAGATGGATGTCGTTGCCACATTGAGTTAACTGGTTCCACTGTTGATGGTCATGGTTCTCTCTGTCTTTCTCTCTCTTTCAGTGCCACCGTGGGCCTTAATTGCCATAGCCATAGTTGCAGTCCTTTTAGTTGTGACCTGCTGCTTTTGTGTCTGTAAGAAATGTTTGTTCAAAAAGAAAAACAAGAAGAAGGGAAAGGAGAAGGGAGGAAAGAATGCCATCAACATGAAAGACGTGAAGGACCTGGGGAAGACCATGAAAGATCAGGTAATGTACTCACTCACCCTTTGTACCTCTGCACAAACTCGTGTGTTGAGAGGCCGCGAGGAGGGGGCTTGTTCTTTTAAGCCAGATGCTTGGAGAAATGGACAACCTGTGGCTAATGCTGGTTTTGTAGAGATGGTTGACAGCCCTTTCTGGTCTTGCTCAGTCTCCCAAAGTGTAATGGAGACAGATACAGTGGGATTTTATTCTCCTGATCACACGCACGTGTGCATACACACACACACACACACACACACACACACACACACACACACACACACACGGGTTTCTATACTATCAGATGTGGCTGCATGAGCTTGGCATAGTAAAATAATTCCAGGACATTTTTATTCCATCTCATTAGCCAGTCTTAATTGCTTTAGGCAAAAAAAAAAAAAAAAGGGGGGACCTGAATGCTTTTTGTCCTGGACAGGGCATCTTTCTGACTCATGCACTGCCCTGAGTCTCTGATAAAGCCCTTTATCAAACTTGATAAATGCCAACATTGCTATACACCTGCCGGTTCAGCCATCAGATGCCAGAAATCATAAGTTATATGTGGTGAAGGGATATAGGATCCATCCCTAAAGAACAAGGGTGAGTTTGAAGACAAAATTATATTTCCTCGATTGATAATCATAACTAGAAGGCCGGTGCTATTGATAGGCTATGCGCCTGAGCTGTTTCCCCATGCACAAAGAAGATGTTTGGTGCCCTTGGGGGAGCTGCATATTTTCAACTAAGTTAACAAGACAACTTAGTTAAGATAAAGTTTAATAAAAAGTAAGAAATGCTTCTTCATTTTGGGGACAATGCTTACATTAAAGCTTTTAAAGAAAATTTAGCTCATATGAAATGGGAACGTAAAGATTTATTATAGAAATATTTGTAATTATTGTTTCCTGTCAGATCATTTAAAAAGTTCTTTTCACTCCCAAGTAGGAACATATAGACAGTTTCTCCTGACTGGCTTAGAGTATTGATTGCTGTTAGCTGAATCATGAACACATGAATGTAAGAGGAATTTGATCAGGTGTTAACCCACCCTCATAGTACTTACAGCTTCCTCGCTTTCCACACACTCATTCTCATGGTCTAATCCTCTGTCCCAGTCTGAGTGTTAGACTCCTTCTCAAAGACATGGTGGGGTTCATCGACAGCAATTTCCCAGGGGCTCACTTCTCTCTGCCTGCACTACAGCTTGGTGTTAGAGCCATAGACTGGACGTGAAGTCTGTTGCCATGCTCTGAGACCTTGGTCTAAGCTCAGGGTAGCAAAGATTCAATTTCTCTGGCAGTTTCCCATCAGTCACAGAATCTCGTGTACAGCTACAGATAAGGAGGGTTTTTCTCTTCACTTAATTTAGATACTCCAGTATTGGGTTATAGCAAGTAGGATTTAATACTAATGTTTTTTTCCCTTTCTTATTCATTTAGCTTTTTTTAGACAGTATCATATATTTTTAAAAAAACATTTTATTATTAAGTATAGAATTAATTTTTCTTGGTGAACATGGGCTAGAAAAAGGATATTATTTTAGCAATATCTTTGAAAACAATAATTTGAATATATGGTGCTATTTTTATAATTATGTGTGTGTGTGTGTGTGTGTGTGTGTGTGTGTGTGTGTGTGTGTGTGTCCTGGTATCAACACTTAAAAGCACTGATTATTTTTAAGTGGTAACTATAGCATTTCTTTCTAGGATAAGAACATTATAATTTCATCTGTGGGTTTGTTCTGTATGCTGTGATGCTCTGATGGCACAGTGCCATTATCCTCATTACACCATGGATAAATGACCAAGATCTCACCTAAAGACCTGGTAGTGATGTCCCATCCACCCCCTGATCTTTGGATGGGTAGGGGCAGAAGAATATGAATTCAATAGAAAATAGTAAGAAGAAGTCAGTGATAGTTTATAATTTGCTGGTATAGCTAAAGATCTAGAATTTCAACTACTTAAATGGGTTTAATTACTTTAAGGCAATAGTTTTATGTAAGTCAGGCTTCAGCTAGGAATATTTTTGGTTTTAAATGTATATAATAAAACATTGGAATAAGTGAAATTATCATGCCCTATTAATACTTATGTAACAATAGTATATGTTTCTACCAACCTTTACAAAAGTAGCTAATAGCTAAGAAGATGAAGGCTAAAGACAAACAAACATATTTTAGAAGAATTATCTGTCACATGCTAGCCTCCAAATTATACTGATTAAATTTTTAAACACTGTGTTTTCAAAATATTTTATATAGCAAATCACAGTGAACATGGGTCAGGGAAATAAGGGTAGTATATGGCTCTTTCATTTAAAGACAGGACAGATAAGAACAGTTTTAGATATGACTCCTGAAGCTATATAGGCCTGAGGGCAATCAATAAGTTTTTATTACTTCAATCCATTCCACACTCCCTGAAATTCAAAATTCAACACTCACGGCTATGTATCTTTATAGTAAGGTCTTATAACCAAGAAATAATCTCTTAAAATTCAGCAATGACTTCAAAAGTAAACTCTCGATTGTATATTTATATTACAAAAGATTCATGTTTAGGGTTTTAATATCTTGAGTCCTGAGATCACTAACCATACAGAGAAGATGATAGCAACTTGTAGAATCAGAAAACTGAAAAGGTCATTTCTCCGTGGTTTTCACTGATGTGTGTGGATATTTTAATTTTTATTTCTTCCTTCTATGTCCTCCTTATCTGTGTTGTGTCTCATGACTGTTCTGGACTGTCCCTTGCGGTAGGTTTCTTCTGCTACTAGACACCCCCAATCAGTGCTGGTGGCTGGACTCCACAGCTCAGGGCTTATCATTCTGACATCAAAAGGCTGAACTCAACTGATGTGCCAAGATGACGTGTTTCATTTTAAACATTGCTAACACGGGCTAAATAGAACAGATTCGGAAGCGTTACACTGATGGGCAGGAAAGAAAATGCAGTCCCTCGTACCACCTTTTTTTAGTGTGCCTTACCAAATTCCATCTGAACAGTATAGTTTAGAATAAGCAAATACTTTTACTCGTGACTGTGGACTAGGCAAAGTTTGAATGTCAAAGCAAACCACAGATATGAATGCCCCTGTAAGTCTGGGAACTTTATCAAAGGCCCTAGGTTCCCAACAAAGCTTCCCTGTTACAATTTGCCTGACTTTGGAGCTGTTGGGCTTACAAGTTTTTTCATATGCAATTGTTTTTTTTTTTTTTTCCTACAGAGGGAAAAATGTTGCTCTCAAGATATTATAACAGTTACTGACTTAATAGGTCTGTTTTAATGTGATGGTACAGTGTACGTCTTGATGAAGCTCAGGCTCTGGGCCAGGAAGAGACTTAATCACCTTGGTGATGAACAGGAACACTGAAGAATTGTAGAAATTTAGCCCCATTTCATGCAAAATCATTGCAGAGATGGTCCTGCACCTTCTATTCTGGCAAAAACCACTCAGGGAAAAGGAGATTTAATATCTCAGTTATTTCAAATTGCATTGGGCTGAAACATGACATATAAATTGTCATCTCTGAAAAGGAACTTTGGAAAAAGTATTTAAATTCATGATTTTTTAAAGTGACAATGGAGTAACATGTAGGTTATTTTCCATCAGTGGGTAGGTACATTAAGGAATTTTCTATTCTTAAAAAAAAAATCAAACTATTACAGGGAAGTAAACTACCTAAACCATAATTTCTATATACCAACCCCCTATGACAGTACTAAATATTATACACAGCTAGGGTTCTCAGAGACAGATGGAGGCCTCTACCTAATGAGCGCTAGTCAGACTCAGTCATCTTAATGCAATTTATCAATAACTGCGCAGATTCCTGCTTTGGTTCTTACAAAATTATTTTAACATTTAAAAATCACCCAAGTATAAATTAATCGTTCTAAATTAAATGGTGTAGGATTAAATGCATTTGAAAATTGTAATTTTCAATTTTTCAGACTCGTTGTCAACTCCTGAGATGTGTCAAAAAGCACAAAGGGTGACACGTGTGACAACAGTTCAACTCTGTTCAGATGTTCTTCTAAGCAGAAAGCAGGACTAATGAGCTCTGTCAGTCTTGCTGCAAACGGATTTGGGAGATCATCGTGGGGTTAGCGAGGAGGAGCCAGGGACGGAGGTTGCCATTTCAAGCACCAGCGATGCTCTCGGTGTATGTGATGAGTGAAAGGAGCATCTCCACTGAGAGTGATGACAGCAGAGAAAAGGCCCGTGTGACTAACAGACAGGAATAGCAAGATGACAGGCCATGGTATGATGGCCCTGGGGCCTCTTACAGTGTGGGGAAACCTCTCATACTTGAGTTCTGTAAGAATTTCCAGATCAGCTTGAAAGCTGATGATAGTTAGACACTAGTAAATACTCCTTACTGTTGTCAGAGATAGAAGGCAGCCAACTGCTCATATGCTTTACTTCAATTTCTGTGAGATTCTGCATCAACACATATATAAAACAAGTGATTGCTAAAAAGAAATTGATAACATTCACTCCATTAAAAACAATGTAAAGCATATGCCCAAGGAAAATGTGCAGGCCAGTACAAAATATGAGAACAGCTAATATAGATGCCTTTCAATTTTCAAACATACTAGTGAACATGGAAATGAGACATTTCATGATTTTTAATTGTGAGGAACGACTATGCATACAATGTAAGCTTATCTGTACATCCCTGTAAAGAAATCTTCCAATATTATAAACCTTTGTAGTAGAAATATCTAGCACAATCTTTGCATTTTAGGAAAATATTACATACATTGATTTTTGAAATACATATTTTATGACATAATGATCTTTCAAATATTATAATTTATATTTTACCCTTTGGGTTGTTTAGGTTTCCTAAGCCTAGCTCCAGTGGCCATTGCTCTTTAATGCAAAATGACTTTTATACCCATATGAGGCTTTCCAAAATGACAATCATGACTCTTTGGTCTTTGATATTAAATATACTCAAATCAGTTTAATTCAGCCTAGCTTTCTGAGGAGCTGTTATGAGAATAAAATGGTAAAGTTCGGCTGGAAATGGACTGACTACTCCCTAAACATGATTTGCTGGTGGCATGTTTTCTCCTTCTTCCGTCCATGTTACAATTACATATGTGAAAGCGCAATGAATTTACATTCCCTGAGAATCATGCAGCCCTCTTTGGCGCAAGCAATAAGGCAACAGCAGAAAGCCATGTATTCCATATGAATCTCTCAGTCTCTCCACTGCATGTACCAATGATGTTTTACATGGCGCTGAGCACCTCTGCAGCTACGAGAATGTGAAACCAGCCTGGATCCAAGCATGTTTATCATACTAGAAAAAAAAAGAGGCAATGTAATCAGAGCCAAGAATAATAGCAAGCTGACATTTTTCCTTGCAACAATGTTACATTTTTGCTTGCTGTACTCTGAGGGGCTTCTTCCATCGCTTCCATGTTGCTTGCTGATGGGGGGGGGGGGGGGGAGAAGGTCCATGCACAAGTGGAATTAAAAAATAAATATGTATGTTAGCAGCCAATGAGAATGTGTCAGACAAATAGATGTCCAGCATCTTAGTGCTTGCTTTGAACAGCTTGGAAGTCTAACTAACTGTATGGCCAATTTAATTTGGACTTTGATCAAAATTCATTAGAACTTCTTTTTCCTACTCGTAGGCCCTTAAGGATGATGATGCTGAAACCGGATTGACTGATGGAGAAGAAAAAGAAGAACCCAAGGAAGAGGAGAAACTGGGAAAGCTCCAGTATTCACTGGATTACGATTTCCAGAATAACCAGGTCTGAGGGGAAAATGTCTAATTCCATTACATTTTCTGAAATTACCAAGTAGAAATTGAAGCAAGATACTCCTTAAAACATTTCGTTTGCTGCGAGGGGGAAAATGCAATTATCAAAGCTATTGATGAAATCATTTCTAAGTACAGGCAGTCCCCTAGCTGCTAATTTAACTTCTGGTAATTAGAATTCACAGTACTCAGCCGATTACATCTACTCATGGCACTGACAGGAGGCAGGCAGAATACAAATGAACTCCAAGCATCACTTGCTGCTGAGAGCTCGCAGCCAGTCGAGTTGCTACAGGTCCCTAACTGTGAGTAGGATCAACCTTCCTCCAACTGTAGATTTCGATTCCAAATGCCAGCAGCTGCCATCCAGGCCCACAGTTAGAAAAATAAGCTTGAAAAGCAATAACAATTAAAACCTGGGCAATGCTCTATGGCTTCTAAGGGCAGATATAACCATATATGTAACACCGTGATGGGAAGTGAGAGATGAGATCTCATCCCACATGATGCGACAACCGTTTCATAACAGCAGAAAGACGGGCAGCTTGATTCTCAGAGCCCAAGAAGGCTACCCAGAAGTGATGAGGTTTTAGTTCTCAGAAAGTGTTGTGGTGCTTTACAGGCGGTAAACTTTAAACCCCTACCCAGATCTAGCCAATGGTCAGAACAGTCTCCACACTTGAGTGGAGAGTGGGATATGACTTTCTCATGTACTCTGGTGCCTCACATTTGACCATGTCCCCTAGAGGGGGGACCTGGTGGCACTCAGAGGAAGGACAGCAGGTTACCAAGAAGAGACTTGATACCCTATGAGCATATACAGGGGGAGGAAATCCCTCTCAGGAACAGTCATAGGGGAGGGGAATAAGGGGAAAATGGGAGGAAGGGAAGAATGGGAGGATACAAGGGATGGGATAACCATTGAGATGTAACAAGAATAAATTAATAATAAAGAAAAAGAAGATCAGTGACAACAGCCGATGCTCCTCACTGAGCGGCTGTTGTCCAGGTAGCGCCAGTGTGCAGAATGCCTTTGGAAACCTTCCTAGGTAAGAGCCACTACATTAATGACTGTTCCTGTGCTTTCTGAATTGCAAGATGGATAAGAAGAGTAAGTTAGTTCAGGGTGTAACCCTTGCCCTACTAGGGAGTCCAGATCTCCCCCACTATGTGTACTCCCATCTTCCTCTGCTGGGTGAGGGAGGATGGAAACACAGCACAATTACTGGAATATAGCATATGCCAGTGACGTCCTGTTTGATGAGCAGTGAGTGATCAGTGAAGCAAACATTAACACTCAGCTTTGATGGCTCACGCCCAAAGTCAGAACTGGAAGCAGTTGCAGCATGTCTGTAATTTACTTGGGAACCGACAGTTCAAGTCTTTGAATTTAAAAATTCTTGGGATTTAAAAAGGTATTTATTTAATTAGTTTCATTATAGCCTTGTGTAGTTATTTCATAGTATGTTCTAGATACCTGAATATTGTTTTTAGGAATGGTATGTCATGTCAGTATGTATTTATGTAAGATCATAGATAAACCATTTACATCTTATCATTAATTAAATATATCTCAGGTTGTTTCTACCAAATGTGAGCATTGGGATTTAGTTGGAAGCAAAGTAGCCTATTATTATATATTTCAAAAAAGGTAAAGGTTAACTTACATTACATTACCATGGAGGTTTCCAGATTTTTAACCTGTCTCTATATATTCATCTAATATCTTTTTCTACTCATATTTCCCAATAGAAATCTCCTAGCATCCCCTAGTGCTTAGGTATAGCTTTGAAACTTCTAACTAGTTTATGTGTATGGGAGTTTTGTTTGTATGTATCCACACTGGTGGGACAGTGTGATCACGAGGTTAGAAGGTGTCAGTTCCCTGGAACTAGAGATACACAGTTGTAAGCTGCCATGTGGGTGCTAGGAATCGGAGCTCAATCCTCTGGAAATGCAGCAAGGACCATCTGTCTCTTCAGCCCAACAGTCCTTTTGATAATAGAATTGGTTCTTTTTCACTCAGAAATAATGTGTATATTTATGACTGTTTTCAGCAAATATTAAGTCCAAATCTGCATTTTGTTATGCTGGTCTAGAAGATGCTATTGATAAAAGTTTATAAATAGCATGCATTGCATTAATTTTAATTCCAAATGTTCTTAGCTAGTTTTAGTCCCTCCATGATTCCTATGAGTCAGAGAAGGTTAGTCTGAGGAACCTTGTAGACAAGGTTGCAGTCAAATGTGAGTATTTGTTTACCAAAAACAGAAGATGCTCTTAAAATGCTTGAGTTAAGAAGCTTATATGGTGGGCAATGTAACATGTGTCTCTTAAACAGAGGTTAAGGGGACATGGGAAGAAATCACTCCAACCTCAAATGGCAAGTTATCTGAGTCTCTATAATTATCTCTCTTTACCAACTACAATTACCTCTCTTTACCAAGTTTTAGTTATACTACTACTGTTTTCCTTGCCCGAAAGGAAATCATGTGTAAGAAGCGAGGGTGAGGAAATAGGATGTTACTTACATTACCACACAAAGGCAAATGCCAAATGGAAGTATAACACACTGAGACAGTGAGCTTTATTAATCATGTGCTCATAATCTAGGGCCCCATTAGCTGACAGAGGCCATGTGTCTCTGTTCCTGTGCCTACCTTCCAGCATTCATTGCTGCTGCTGAAAGACAGTGCACAGACTAGGGAATGCAGCCAGCCAAAATGCACTGAAGATGCACTGGGTCACGCTACAGAACATGGGTGTGATTTTTTTTTTTTTTTTTTTTTTTTTTTTTTTTGGTAAGGAAATGAAGTACTTGTCCACTCCATTAGCTAAAATGTCAGACTCTCATGTTTGGGACTTGTAGTGAAAACCTGTGTATGTCCATATTTAATGAATTACGTTTGCATAGATAGCTCAACAAGTTTGTGGATTCAGAATCTGCAATAACAGGATTTCACACTTTTTTAATACTTGGCAAATATATTAACAAGATGGCTTGGTGGAGTGTGTGCTTGGAATCTGAGTACTAGAGAGAGTGAGACCAGTACTTTGCCACAACTTTGCAGCCAGCCTGAGCTACACTGAAAGATTTTTATTTTAAAAAACTAATAAAATAATGCCCTCTTATTTTAATATTCCCAGTGAAAGTGGGGGTTTTATTGGTGTATTAGGGAAAATTAAAAAACATGGTTATTTAACATGAATACTCAAATCTATAATTCTCCTTTTGAGAAAATTTGAATTATATATTTTATTCCACATTCGACATTAAAATGAAAATTGTTTTATCATAAGCTAAGGCTAAAAAAGGTAGATATCACATACGAATAGGTCAAGTGGGATAGAAATGTGAAGTTCTTGTTTTTTATTTCAAAATATTAGTCAGTGACTAAGAAATTTCCATTTAACTGCTCTGAGATGTCAGAAAATAATAAAAAAAAAATCTGTGCTTTGCAATTACAGACTAGTGGTTGTTTAACAATTTATTTCTACTTATAAAGCATGAGCTGGAAGAGGAACAATGCACAAGCGCTTTTAGCAACTGGGAAGTTACTTGATTGCAGCCCTTCTGTAAATATGAATTCATACTTAGCTGTAATCAGCAACCTTTAAAACTAGACTTCCTAGGGCCCACATCTGTCATAATTCGGTTGCTAATGTCTACAGAGCTCACCACATGTGCCCTCTGCATTCAGATTCCTGAGAATAAAAAGTTTGCTAAAAGCAAAGCGAACAGGGACACTGGGAACAAATCAACCTTTCTCGAAATGATCACCCTCTGTGTTGGTGGCTTGTTGCTGTTCATTTCAGCTGTTGGTCGGGATCATCCAGGCTGCTGAGCTGCCCGCCCTGGACATGGGCGGGACGTCTGATCCATACGTCAAAGTGTTCCTGCTGCCTGACAAAAAGAAGAAGTTTGAGACAAAAGTCCACCGAAAAACCCTCAATCCAGTCTTCAATGAACAGTTCACTTTCAAGGTAAATTTTGACATGGGTTTGTAGCTTTTCCTCTATGGTTTCAGATTAAATACTAGTTTTCATCATGACACGCTTACAAACATGAGCAATGTTACTCTAGGGCTCAGCAAAGATATATTCAGAATATTTTCCATCTTAGTTCTCAGTCTAGTGAAGAGTCTGTGTTGTAGGTTTCAGCTAATGTCTTTTCGGAATCGAATGTAGGCCTTTCAATATCAGCGTCTCACGTACGCCAATAGACTTGAACACCACACCCCACTGGCCTCCAAATATAAAGCCCAAGCTATTGCTTTCCAGAATTCCAAAGTCTCTGAAAAAAAATCTGTAGCATTCAGAATGGAGGAAGCTGCTCTCCAATGCTTACCTGGCTGCTGTGGGGAGGTTGAACAAGCTGAAGCCCTCCCTCCTAGCACTAAAAGGGCTACGGGATGCTCTAGCATCGTTCCTTCACTCTAGGCTCGTCTCTGATGCTCTTCATCATGTTGAGACACATCAGTTGACAAACAATAACCAAGAGACATTCTGACCAAATGACAACTCATCAAAATGACATGCCCTGAAAGCCTCAAGGAACCTTGTAACTCTTCGCTTGAAGCCATTCATAAAAAAAAACAGTGCTTCTGGTGGAGATGTGGAATTGTCTTTAAAATGTTTTCCTTAGAACAATACATTGCTGGAAAATGAAATTTCTGTGAATATGCCAGCAGGCTGATTCAAAATTACCCCATCCACCAGCCAGGCTTAGCAATAACATGAGCCCTGTGTTGGCAAACATTCCAGTGGGAAATGAAACAGGGGGCATGAGTCACCTCTTGAAATCTTGTTTGCAATTTCATGAAAGAGCAGTGTTTCTATTCTTTGGAGTCTTTGAGGTTTAAAGGCATGAATCCTTTAGTTTTTCTTTGCTTGGACCATTAAAAGAGCAGTAATAAGAGTCTGAAATTTTCTAGCTTCAAAATAAGACACTATAGGCCCTATATAAAAAAAAAAAATGTTAAATAGCAGTTACTTAAAATCTTCTGGTAATAGTCAATAGCATTAATTTGTGATATATTCATTTTTTCAGGTTGGCAATTTCTAAATGGAATTTAGGTTTCTTACAGTATTTGAAATAATATTGTAGTATATCATTTCTTTTCAAGAATATTCATGATATTTTACTTAGTAATGTCTATGACTCTAAGAACCATATTTAAAATTTTGGTTTTTTTTAACAACTTTTGCATTATTTTATTTCAAGAAAGTAGACCAGCTGTAAACATACTTGAATTATGATTATTTTGAGGCATTTAGGAAATATGTTGATTTCTGCAGTAGATATTATGAATTGCCATGCCATACAGGATGAGAAGCATTAGAGAGTTTATAGACCGGCTTTCAAGCTGAGTTAAATATACTTAAAATGAACATGCCCAAAAATAAATTCATCATCTTTCTGTTATAATAAACTTCCATTTTGAAGAGGGCATTAATAATAAATAATTTTTAAGTGCCTACAGTGGACTGGGTGTTTAAAATATACTCACTCATTCTCAAAATGGCTCCACTGAGTGCAGACAACTCCCTGGCTACTGTTTGACAGCTGAAGAAAGTGAGCTCCTTCTTCTGCCCTGGCCCAAAGCACAGACATCACACAGACTATTCAGCATGAACAGATATTCAAGAAATACAACTGCAAGTCACGAGGGCTTCTTTATTCCCACGCCAAAATGTGCTGATTCTATTGAAATTCAGATCTCAAGCTTATTGTAGATTCTTCCTAAAATAGAAAAACATTATACATAATTTTCACTTATAAGATCTTAGAAAACTAACCTGATTGTGACCGTATTTGATAAATGACAGATCCCCTTTAGAGGGGTCAAGTGTCTCGGGCATAAATGGTCAAATAGCCTTTCATCCCATTTCTTTCTTACTAAGAGTTCATTGAGAAACGTCTGCTGGGGCATATGACACATACACTGATAAAACATTCTGGGTATAAAAATTGATTAAATATTTAGTATGACTCTAAACAATCCCTTGATCAGACCTTCGTGTGCACCTCCTGAAGTGCTGCGTACTTGGATCGCACAGCTTTCCCTGGATATCAAAAATGTACTAATAAACTTTCCAAATCATAACATTTGTCCCAAATGTATTTGAGCAGCTGGAGAATTCATCCGTTCTTGGCCTTCTGCATCCGCTCATGCTAGCAAGTATCCCACTCACGAATGAACTTCAAGATCCACTTGATAATGAATCCATGATATTCAAAACACCAATTTTCTAGTCAGCTCCTGTCGATCACTAAATTATTTTAGAAAGTATGTCAGGCACCTTGTGAATTCCATTTAGATTCTATTAGACTGCGAGCTTTTGGCAAATCAGCCCCTGATTTAACTATGGTCTAGAGCAGTAGTTCTCAACATTCCTAGTGCTGAGTTCCTCATGTGGTGGTGATCCCAACCATAAAGTCGTTTCCACTGATACTTCATAACTATAATTTTGCTACAGTAAACCTAAAAGTGTAAATATTTGTCTTGACTGGTAGTCTTAGGGTCTTCATTTGGCACTCCTGTTCCCTCACCCCACCACCCCCCATGAGGTTGCAACCCACAGGTTGAAAACCACTGTCCTAGATTATTTGAAAATTTGGTATCCATTAAACTGTGGTGTCCAAATGACTTGACACTTTTGAAACCAGTTATAACCTCACAATATAACTAATAACATCAATAGCAAAATTATTTTGCAAGAGATATATAGTCAAATGCAACTGACTCATTCTCTCATTGATCATGACGAATTTATAGCATAAGTGACAGGAAGATCGATTAGTGATAATGCCAGTTGCTTCTAGGACCTTGGAATAATGATAAATCAGTACAGCAGTTTCCATTTTCTCCCAAGTAGTTTAAGAAATTGGCTAAAATAATCAATGTAGCCGAGCATGGTGGTGCACGCTTTTAATCCCAGAACTCGGGAGGCAGAGACAGGTGATCTCTGAGTTCGAGGCCAGCCTGGTCTACGGAGTGAGTTCCTGGATAGCCAAGTCTACACAGAGAAACCCTATCTTGAAAAACCAAATGAGGGGAGGGGGCAACAAACCTCAATGTAAAGGGGGAAATCCAATATTCATATTGAAAATTGTCTATCACTAGCAGGTTTCGAGCATCCTGTGACCAGATGTCTTACCTTCATCTCCTTTCATGCAGGTGCCATACTCGGAATTGGGTGGCAAAACCCTGGTGATGGCTGTGTACGATTTTGATCGCTTCTCCAAGCATGACATCATTGGAGAGTTCAAAGTTCCTATGAACACTGTGGATTTTGGCCATGTAACCGAGGAATGGCGTGATCTCCAGAGCGCTGAGAAGGAGGAGGTAGGAAAACCATTAGCATTTCTAACAGGATGGGCTGCAGTCATTCCCCTGTGGCTGTTCAAATCCTAACCCGTGGAGAGATGATCTCCCCAAGGGCGATGTGGGCCGTTAGAAACCGACAGCTGCCAAAACAGCGTCAGAAGGACTGTATGACCCTGCTGAGATATAGTCAGGGCTTCTGGGTGGAATTTAAAAGAAAATAGACAGATAAACGCACTGGGAATATAAACAATTCCTTCTTTAAAAAGACAGTGAGCAATCATTTGGTACTATCTGCGTGGGTTTTAGAACTGTTACAGCGAACTAAAAGGGTGCTTTTTCCTTGATTATGTCTGTATATTGCCATTTGTTGTTTCTCATGCAGATATCAAAGCATAATGGGTAAAAAAAAAAAAAAAACCTATAACACACAAACGCTGATATTAAGTCCATTTATTAAGTGACTCACATCTTCATAGTACCACTCAACATTGTTTTCTTCCTAGTTTTAATAGCCCGGTGTTTTTCTGTCATTTCAAGAAAGTTCAATATCTGTAGTGCGTTTACACGCCATAGTAACCAGTTCTGTTTGATTATGCTATGCCTGCCTGGCAGGGGCGTTTTTCTATGTGAATGTCTCACCGGGCTAATATTAGAAAAACAAACAACCCTTAGCTTCTCCCAGTTATAAAACGACTCTTTTCCTGGCCCCTCTTTAGGATAGTGGCAACCATTTCCAGCATTCTAACACTTGGTACTACGTGGTACTGTGTTGTCCCTGTCAGCCTATTCGTTACTCTCTTAGCCACCGATAGCTACTAACTTCAAACTCTTAATATACTACAAAAACCTTTATCACAATATGTTGACATTTGCATTTTAAAATTACTATTTTGCTATATAAAAGGGAGGAAAATGATTTGTTAAGCTGTGCTTTGTGGAAATTATGCTAATCAAACATGACATTCTTTGATGTTGATCAGAGTTTGCGCCAATATGAGAATAATCCTGAAAAAAATGTCAACTTTTTGAAGTTTTATGGTTCTGTCTGTGACTCCTCCATATGAATGAGCTAATAGTGACGTCAACTCAACTTTGCATATGATGAGAAAGCCCATTATGGGATAGTACTACAACAAAGTAGTGACATGCTTCATGAGCTCTGGGATGTTATTTGAATGTAACACACATTTACTAGCTGACTGATAATTATTAATTAGCTAGCTTTTGGTTGGCTAATTGGCTGAGTATGACCCACTTACACCTGACAAGGCAAGGCCACATCTCCAGCTTCACGGTCCTCCCTACTTACCCTTTACCAGGTTCCTGGTTAGGATTCTAAAGTCATACCCAGTGGCTTTCTGAGAAGTGTTTCTGCCTGCATTTAGGGAAATTTCCTGGTAGTCTGTATCCCCTCTTTCAAGAAGTCCTTGAGTAGGTGTGAAGTTTATGACTTAACACTAAACTAATAGTTTTGACCCAGGTAGACAAAGCCTTCTCTTCTCTCTTTCTTGGTGCCCCTTCTTTCCTCTACTGCTCTCATCTCCCATAACTTCTTTGTGACATTTGTCACCCAGATCATGAAAACAACTCATTCTGAAAATAGTCATTATCAGATTCCTGAGGATATGCTGCGGTGCTCTTAGTGAAAATAGCAGGTGTCTGTAACAGTTTCCAGCTGCCTCTTTCACCTCGACCTGTCCTGATATTCCGGGCTAACCTTGATTCTGGGGAAGGACCTGCCTTACAATCACACTTCGTCATTCCAATTCTAGCTGGTCCATTGATTAGCCCTGGCCCCTTATTCTTCAGTAAAGGGATGACTGGTCACCTATTTTTTCCTCATGGCCCTGTCTTCATTTTCCTACTCTGATCTTTTTTCCTACATCTATATCAACTCAACTGTATTTTCTGACACCACTGTGCTGGCTGAAAGCCGCTGGGTGTTTTTAATGGTAAACAGTAAACCGTAGTAATTTAAACACTTTGGAACACATTGCTTTTTGATCTTCACTCAGGAAGACTAACTTTGGTCCTGTGGAAAGGCCGTTTTCTCTATTGTGAAATAGGAAAATTCCTTCAAAAAAAAAAACACATGTCACTCAACATATCTCAGCATGGGTAGATAGATGCAGGTAGATGCTTTCTCATTACAGAAGAAATAAGACCCAATTACATTTCCTAGCTCAAGAGTCGCCTGTTCTCAGTGTCATGTGGTGTGCCTTTTCTGTGACTGTTTATTAAATGCAGAAAATAACTCCTGTGTGAATGAGCTGGTGTTCTTGGATGGGCTTTAGTTCTCATGACTTCAGAGAACTGTTTTCCCGTGTGAGCTATTGCATTCTCAATCTTCATCTCACCTATCAATGTTAAATATCATCTTAATGTCATAAAGATTTCAAGGAACAGCTTGGGAACTAGAAAACGTAGCCACAGGAGGCTTTTCAACCAGAGGTTTGGATAGAAGCAGGTTAAAGCAGGCCACACAGTTCCACCCCTGATCCACTGTTGATAGAATAAAGAGTTGACAGCCATTGAAGTCAATGAAGCAGCCACATAAGCAGAAAGGATGGCACGATGTTTTGGTGACCGATTTGTGCGCAAGCACTTTAGCAGGGCACGGGCAACTGGCTGGCGTGAGAGCCTGAGCCGTGCAGGTTCCGTTGGAGGAGACATGAACAGTTGAGTTAGGGCTCCAGACAGTTAGGTTCTGGTGCAGTGTCTGTCTAGCTCTGTGTTCCTCAAATTAACACAATCCAAGCTGCTGAGAGGTCTTGTTCACTGGCAGGTCTTCCTTATTTTGTAGGACATGGTTGGCTACTCCCCACTTTCTACCTCTGCATTGATGAAGGTGGAATTTGACCCTGGAGACAGTATAGTCTTTCTCTCAAGAGATGGCTCCTCATAAAACCATTGGCTTTATCCAATTTTCCTCAATGTAGAGCCTCAAAAATCTGTCCATGTAATTGATATATACAGTTCTCTTCCACTTGTGAAAGGCTCCAATATGAATATCATCAGGTTGTTTGTATTGAATTTTTCATAGTCCCCTTTTTGTTCAATCATTCAGAATATACTCTCTCATGTCAGCCAAGGTCCCACCTGAAGCTAATAATCATACTTTCAAAATAATCTATTCATTTCATACCTTTCCTGCATTACTCCAAATACTTCGATTAACAACTATGACTACATTTTTGTTTTTATAAATCTAGTTTAGAATTTGTCTCATTCCTGCATCCAGTTTCATCGCCACCAATACATTTTCTCCTTTACATATTGTTTCATATTTTTCTTCTCATCTCTAAAACAGTATAAGAAACACATCACACTAAGTCTTAGACCTAGGGGAGGGGAATAGGGTGAAAGCAGGAGGGAGGGAGGAACAGGAGGATACAAGTGATGGGATAACAATTGAGTTGTAATCTGAATAAATTAATTAAATAATTTTTTAAAAAGCAACACATAGCTGTTAGAAACATGTGGCATTTTTTTCTTTATTAGCACATTTGCCCTGATGAGCCACAAGCTCTCAGACCTGGCACCATTTTCTCTCTGGAAGAAAGTAAGTCTATCACCTTTTTTGTACAGATTCGTCAGAGTGCTTTTTAAATGAAGCTTTGTAAACCAGTGCAAATGGAAAAAAAATTGATTGCTGAATTAAAACAAGTTGGGACATAATTTAATTAGTACCCAGGCAGAAGGGGAGAGAAACTACTTTAGGTCCTTAATGGAAAATCAATTTTGCAAGAAAATTTCACATTTTTAAGCCTAATTAGAAAAACATTTACTTCACAGAAAAGCATTTTGAGAATACATATTCAATCAAATGGCAGGTTTTTTGGCTTCCAGTGGTCAATTACTTGATACTTAGCTGAAATGAGTTAAAGTTATTTCTTACAGCATCTTTGCAGCCAAGGATCATGAAACAGTTGATGTTGTTTCTAAGCACATTTTAGGAATTAGATGGCAAGTCAAGCTGTCAGAGACATGCCCCAACACATACCAGCAAACAAGTGCTCTGATCGGAAATAGTTTTAAGTGATACGTCAACAGTACTTTGCTTGTCACTCACTGACCATCACCTTTAGGAAATGCACTGAAAACATTCACTTACCTCCACAGCCTTTCAGGAAAATGTAAATAATGTGCTTCCAGACAGGCGCTGTTCTTATTCTTCACCCTGAAAACGTTGGGGCCAGGATAGACACATAGGAAAATCATCGTTGTTACTTTTAGCTGATGAGTTCAAACATAACTGGTTTTCTCCCCCTAATTTTTTGTAATGTCTTGATCACTGTCTCTTTCCTTCCCATAACCTTCGTTTTTATTCTGTTTATATGATTCATATAGAGCCTTATAGGTCATCTTTAACTAACTTTTAATGGTAAAGGTTAGATTAAATAATGATTACGTCTCTGCTTGAAACATGAAGATGAAAATCAGAGAAATATGAGAATGTGTTCCAAGGAGAATTCAAATAATACAGCCCAAATCCAAATATACCATGCCTATAAAATTTGTTGGTAAACAAATATATAGTACAATATATACCACTTAGCTGTATAGAAATATTTTATTAGACCATGGTATATTAGACCATGATACTTTAGGATTTTTATTATCTATATGTCTATTCTATGGGATTCAGAATATATTGATTTTACTTTACCCCACAGAGGCATAGACTCAGCTGATAGTTCATGAGGTGTCCTTGCCCAGAATTTCAATCACTAATTCTATATTGTATAATAAATACTGTCAACTTTATAATGTGGTTGAGAAGAATACAGAAAGAAGTAAATAACTTGAAATGTCCCTGACGTATATTGTGTTGTTGTTGTTGTTAAACAAATACATGGTACAATAGCTACCTCTTAGCAATATAGAAGAAATTTATTATATATATATGCAATTTTAGACTTCACATCTCATATAATTGAGCTCTTAGATAAAATTTTAATAATTTGAGTATTTTCCATAAAAGTTGGAATCATTTAAAGTAATAATTAACCCTGAGAAAGACCCTAGATATTATCAAAATACCATCTTACTAGTGTCTGTTGCCCCTATGCCCATTGCCACCTTCTCCTTCATAGGCCACATCACACACAGGCCTGGCTCCTTTGTGTTCAAAGCTGCTCTGGCCTTTTAATGTGTAAGCATCAGCACCTCCATGCTCACATGTGCACACACACAAATAATAAATTTCATAACTGTGTAAGAAAACCAGTGACCATAGTACCTTGTTTACATCTACATGGCAATGCTAGAAGTAAAATTAACATACAGTTCTGAAATCCACACACTCTTTCATGATAGCCTTTTTAAATTGCCTCTTTTGACCTTCTTAGACTTAAATTGTAGCTATAAATTACATTTTAGTGCAAAATATCCACTTTGGCTCACTTTTTGAACCTTGTGACAATAGGTCACTTTGCTTTAACAGCTTACAGTTGTTGAAGGCGTGTGTGTGTGTGTGTGTGTGTGTGTGTGTGTGTGTGTGATGATATGGGGTGTATGAATGTCTGTGTATATTGACTGGGTAGCCCTTTGAGATATTACTAATATATTGTAAATATATACATGATGGAAGATCTTATGAACAGAAGCATTTTTACTATTTCACAAAACTATTAATTTATAAATAATCAGCTTGATCTCCTCCAAAATGCAAAACCTTAAAATTCAATGACGCTGATTAATGCAAGCATATGTATCATCTTGGTGCGCGCAAATGTGAATCCAAAACATATATTGACTATCTATTAAATGATCATTAATGAAACAAAATATGTAAAACAGATGTTTAATGTGTATGGAAAATGCTAAGTCATAGTGGTAAATTTTCCTAACGTAAAACAGTACTTAACAAAACTACACAAAGAACCAGTTTGATTTATAAACAAATACTATGTTCAAATAAGAGATGTGGGATAAGGACGCTCTATAGAAGAGCTGGAGCTAATACTTCAAACTGAATAGGGGTGAGAGAGCTGGCTCATTGGGTAACAGCATTTGTTGCCTTGCCTAATGATCTGAGTTCAGTTTCCGGGACCTACTTGGTGGAAGGAGAAAGTCAAGGTTGTTTGTTTGTTTTTGAGACAGGGTCTCACTATGTAGCCTAGACTGTCTTGGAGCTGTCTATTTGGATCAGGCTGACCTTGAACTCACAAAGATCTGTCTACCTCTGCCTCTCAAGTACTGGAATTAAGTGTGGAACCATCATGACCCCCCCCCCTTGAGCCCTCTTGAGACTCATTTCTCTGATCTCCACATAGGCACTGTAAAACATATGCACCCAGGCCTGCGCATGTATGCCCACACACGAACGCAATAAGTCTAATAAAGTCTTTATCTGAGTATCTTTTGAATAAACAGAGAGACGCCTAGAACAACTCCTAAGTATAAGAGTTCAGCACAAGCAGGCCCAAGTAAGAATGAAAACGTAAATTGATATCTTGAGGAGTAAGACTGGAGTAAGTGGCTTAATGATGGTCTGTCCCTTAGGTATTGAACTGATAAATTCAAACTAAAAAGAGCAAGCTCTTAGAAGACTAGACATCAGACACGAAGCCACTCACCCCTCTCCCCCACCCCTCACATACACACACATACAGAGAGAGAGAGAGATTGTGCGTGTGCGTGTGTGTGTGTGATGAGCATCTGCTTATCTCTCTTCTTATATAGTGTCCTTCTCTTTGTATTACCCTTTTATATATCGAAAAGCAGAATTTATCCCATGCTGCACAGAAAATGAACAGCCTAGCAGTGACTTAGACCCAGGACAGTGAGACTCAGAACCCACTTCCCCTTAGCTCTGCTGCACTGCCACTACACCAACTGACCTCAGAGAGTGCAAGGATTATTTTCTGTGCCTGTTTTATTTTTCTGCAAAACATACAATAAGCTTAAGCATATAGCTCTCAGTAAATTGATAGAACAAATTAAAATGTAGTAGGGATTTTCCTTTACCAGCATGTACTATCAACCAGTCCAGCGATCCCAATGACTTTGGTTGCAGCAAAGCCCTGCATACTTAGATGCTACAGCTGCCCTCTCTGGAGATCTTTCTCAACATAAAGAACATTATTCTGCCCGTCATGCTCAACCATGGCTTGGCTTTGTGCTTCTGTTCCATCAAATTGGCCCTAAACCTTGTAGAGTCCAACAGTGATAATGAGGTGATAAAGGAAATAGGCGAAAGAATTTTAGCTGCTGTGGAAAACAACCAGGTGTATGTTCTTTTGAGGCAAATTGTGACCAAAATGTTCTGAACATTAGCAGTGTTCTGTGGTCTCTCAAATTGCTTATTGTGGGGCAGATTTGCACTGAATTTCATGAATTTCTCATAAATTTTGATACATGTTGTGCCAAAGAAATCCATTTTTTTTAAATAGAAATGTGTGTAGGTGTTAGGATTTTTTTTTCTTCTTCTTCTTCTTTTTATCCAAAGAATAAAAGACGTGCAAGCTTTTTAGTTGGATTTTAAGTAAAATGGAGCAGAGTGGTAGAAAGCGTGCTGGCACAGCAGAGACTGAGGAGTGGGAGCTGAGGCAGGGACAAACCAACACTGAAAGAACAAGAGGAAATGGCAGAAATGACGCTAGTCTGTGTCTGATTCCATATTTCGGGTTTTGTTTTGTTTTTTTTGTTGTTGTTGTTTTTGTTTTTGTTTTGTTTTGTTTTTTTTGAGTGGGAAGCAAGACAGGAGAATGTCCTGTTCTATCTTTCACATATTTGAATCTTTCAAAATGTAATCTTTTCTGATGAGCTCGTCATATGTTTTGGCACAGTTTTTGTTATTATCCTATTTGTGAATCTTCACATTAAATGTTTTTACCGTCTGTCTTCCTCCTACCTACCTTTGGGCAGGCCAAATGTTTGTATTTGAAATCTTTAATTTACTCCACAAGTAGAGGAGTGTTGTCAGTTGGATTGTACTAATTGTGCCACAGAGGGGAGAGGAAGGCTTACTGACTAGTCACTATGCCTTCCATAGTTACAGGAGAGACTGAACACACAGGCATAGCCCCGCCTGTGAAAAAGAGCCTTAAAATCTGCTGAGTAATTTCGTACTTCTGCTTGTTAAGACTGTTATGCCCCTTCTATAGGACAAAGATTGTGTTGATTTCTGGGAATTTGATAAATGAAATAGTCCCACTTCAGCTAGGCAGTTATGAGTCAACAGTGAGACAGAACCACAGAGGGGATTAAAACTCTAGACTTGGGACTGGAGAGATGGCTTAGAGGTTAAGAGCTCTGGCTGCTCTTCCAGAGGTCCTAAGTTCAATTCCCAGCAACCACATGGTGGCTCACAACCATCTATAATGTAATCTGATGCCCTCTTCTGGCGTGCAGGTGTACATGCACACAGAGCTAGTGTATACATAATAATAAATAAATAAATAATCTTAAAAATAAAAGTAAAGGGAAGGGGATGAGTCTTCCCTTTAAAAACACAACTAAACTGTAGACTCAACTATGCGAATCCAACCACGACCCTTCTTCCTCTTGGGAAGTATTTGCTCTTGCTGTTTAAGTTAGTATTACTAATCTCCATGGTAAAAGTTACATTCTAAAAGAGATTGTTATACAAAGGTCGTCCAACAGTATTTGGTACCATGTAAATATTAGTTATTTGGAGTGTTGCAAATATCCATCGGAGCCCTCGGTTTCTTGCGCACTGAAAAGGCATGGCTGTGTCTACTCCACTCACGTTTCCTTTGGGAAGACACTGAGACCAGCCCAGGAGATACTGTAGATGTCCTCATGCCTACATGTCATGAGCAGGAGTCTTGGGGGGTGGGGTGGAGGGGTATGAATATTTCCACAAAGGCCCACTCTGCAGAAGACTCAGCAGACGCAAGTGGGAGATGGCACAGGCACAGGGTAGCCAAAGTTCCAGCCTTTACTAAACTAAGAGGTTTTTGTTTTGTTTTGTTTTAACCCAGGTGGTAGCAAGTGCTGAGAAGGATGCAGAAAAATTTGGAGTTTTGTCTGTTGCCAACAGAAAGGATGCTAACTCTTTAGAAAACAATCTTACATTCCCTCACAACCCTAAGCATAGTTACAGTATGGCCTGACATAACCCCTAGATATATACCTAAGAAAAATGAAGAACTGTGTGTATATACTGGCATATCATATCACAGTATCTTATGAGAATATTACAGCAGCATTTTCACAGTAGACCAAAGCAGAAACAATGCAGATGTCCATCAGCCGGTGAGTTGGTAAAAAAGAGAATCTAACACACAATGGAATATTAGGACTAAGAAACATACAACATTAATGAGCCACAATAAGCAAAAGGACAAGCACACATTTATGCAGATGGCTGGGGGAGAGAAAGAGCTGTGTACAGAGATAAAGGGTGGCAGGTCATGAGTGGGAGTTTCTTGCTGGAGTAATGAAACTATTCTAAAATTGATAATGGTAGCTATAAAACCCTGTAGATATTATTGAACTGCATGGATTAAATTTATTATCACTAAATTGTGTAAGTTTTATAATATATGAGTTATATCTTAGGTTGGCTATTAAAATCCTCAGGTACTTACTCCAAACACGAAGCATGAGGCAATTCATCTGCATCGTCATTTGAGAGCCAGGGCTGAATATGTCCCTCTGGTCCTGTTTTAAAGGTTTTAGAGAGATCTCTTTAAATATTCTGTCTCTCTTAAGACTAGATTACTTGCTTACAAGACCATGGTCTTGGCTCCCACAACTCTTCTCATTGGATCAGGACTAGGAGTCTCCTTTTAGATATTACAAACTAAGGTGTGCGCCATATGCCCAACTAGTAAGAACTCAGGGCTCAGATGCGGTCAGTTTCTACAAGCCCACCTTCCCGTGGACAAGACTTGCAGATTTAATTCTCCTAATATAAAAGCACCATTCTAAATACCAGAACTAATCCCTTTTGCTACCCCTCTTCATGTGTTGGCTTATTCCAGATCCCATATTGCTCTTTTAGGAGCTTCTTATGGCATCAAGAACATATAAATTACAGACACTATGCACTAAAGGAAAACCTGCTACTGTCATTTTGCTAGAGGGACAGAACATCAAAAGGCCTTCTAGTTATCCTTACATCTTAGTGTGGCTCTCACCCTTTACCAGAGAAACTTCTTGTTGAAGTGACAAGAAGTTATCATAGACACTCACAACTACCCAAAGTGCAGAGAGGAAGTGATTGCTGAGTGTATGCCCCCACATGGGATGTATTATCACTCCTTCCCTGCCATCTTCTAAACATTGTAAAGTAGGTGAGGGGTGGGGCAGAAAGATAGTAAGAGGCAGAGTTCAGAGAGGACTGCAGCAAAACATTGTCTTCTTGACAAGGCAGGGCCACTGCACTCATGAACCCACAGTGATGGCTGCCTGCACGAAATCAAGACAGGTAACATTCTAGGATGGATGGAGGAGGCTCCTGAGGGCCCAACCCTGGCTTAGGTCTGCTAGTGGGTTGCTATGGCTAGAAACAGAGTCAGCTGTCTTTGTGAACATGGTCCCTGGGCAGCTGATCATTCCCCGGTGGTTAGCCCTGCACTTGTGCGCATCCTGGGCGCACCCATTGGACTAAGTGAGAAGAGTAATGAGGATATCTAGTTGGGAAGCGCATGAGGTGGGGGTGAGGCTTCTGGGAGAGAATTTGCAGGGGGTAGAGTGCTGGGTACATATGACCAATACACAGTATACCATTTTCAGGAAGTACATCAAATCACCTTAAAGCTACATACAATAAAATGTGCAGTACTCAGTTCAGAGAATCGTGGAAGCTGGAGATATAGTGTAGCCACTGGTCTAGTGTAAGGTACACAACATGTCCTACCCCCAAAACATCCTCGGTGCTTCTCTCCAGTTAGTTGCTGGGACATGCTTCAGGAAACCTCTCCTGACTTTTATCACCATAAACTATATAGTATTGTGCACAAATCTCAAACTGTTAGTCATTTTTCCTATTGACAGGCTTTAGTATTGTTTCCAGTTTAGGATAATTACTGGGGAGGAGATGTTTAACTGCACTTGGACAACTTTCCATATATATGTTTTCAATCTCCTGTAAACTCTGTTGCTTTATGGAAAGATATAGATGGATAGATGATAGATAGATAGATAGATAGATAGATAGATAGATAGATAGATAGATAGAGATAGATAGAGATAGATAGATAGATAGATAGAGATAGATAGATAGATAGATAGATAGATAGATAGATAGATAGATAGATATAGATATAATTTAAAACCTGAGAAGACTGGGTCACAGGTCTATATCTGAGCGTATTACCAAGTGTGTTGCATAGGATTCACTCATATTTCTTTTCTTTCTTACTTAGCTCGCAGTCAGTGTCCTACACCCCCTTCCATCCTTGGCCACATACTCAGCACCTGACAGCTCGCATCCTAATCATCTGACACACAGAGGCACACAGTGCCACAGCATGAAGAGATGCCTCGTTTGCCCACATTTGCATCTCTGCACATCGCAGTATGTCGTTTGGGGGCAGAAGTCAGCCATACATCAAATGAGTACACAACTCCAATCCCAAACCACCCAAACTTCTGAACCACATGTCCTCACTGAAAAATGCAAAATAGATTAGATATACATTTCTCTAGACTGCATTACTTTTACTTTTTCAACCCAGGGATAGCTAATATGAAATAAATGCCTACTTTTTTTTTTTTAGATGAGCACATGAAATAGCTATTTCTTTCTTATGGGTAAAAAGAACCCAAACATTTCCAGAGCCACGTAGGGGTGCGTGGGATATTTTGGCTCTTACTGTGGGGCCAGCGGCAGTCCCAACACTTTTTACCATTCCTGCTCACTCTTCCGGATTGCAGCTAGTGGAAGGGGAAGTAGAATGGCCACTAAGCTTTTCCATAGAGCTGATGATAAGTCTTGTCCAACAGCTTCATCCAAAACAGCTTCCGGCTCTTGCTGTCTTCTTGTCAGCCTTATCTCCTTGCCCCCATTTCCTTCTCTCTCTTTCCTTTCTTCCTCTCCTCTCTCTTCTCCTTTCTTTCCTTCTGCTCTCCCTCTCTGTTTAAATGCCTCACAGACATGAGTAATACACAATCACTTTCCTCCTACCACAAGCCCCTAACCCTGTAAACTGATGAGAGCAAAACAACAAGGTGTTCTCTGGGGCATTGTGCTTTGGGGCTTTGGGAGCTGTCAGGCTCCTTACACACAGCAGAGCCTTGAGCAGTAGAGAAACCAGTGTAGCACACCCAACCTGAGCCAAGCCAATCTGCTATCCTAGGATGCTTCCTGTTATGCTTCACACAAAGATTTCCTCTTGGGCAGTGCTCCTCACAGAGATTTTTTCTCCTAGGCAGTGATCCTCACAGAGATTTTTTCCTCCTGGGCAGTGCTCCTCACAGAGATTTTTCCTCCTGGGCAGTGCTCCTCACAGAGATTTTTCCTCCTGGGCAGTGCTCCTCACAGAGATTTTTCCTCCTGGGCAGTGCTCATCACAGAGATTTTTCCTCCTGGGCAGTGCTCCTCACAGAGATTTTCCTCCTAGGCAGTGCTCCTCACAGAGATTTCCTTCATTATTCTATAGTGAGACCCAACTAGCTCTCAGCATCACTCCTGAAACCACTTTCTGCATCCAAACTTTACTTTTTATATGGACTACAGAGCATATTTGGGAACAAATTTGGGACCTGGTTCAAAATAGTACAGAGATGAATATTTGTGGGTGAAATGGAAGACCTCACCTATAATTCTAGCCATAGCCAGAAAGGATCATTCAAGCCTACTTCTTTCTGGTCCAGGTCTCTCACATGATAGCATGCACACAGTGTAGACTATGAGCCGTTGCTACTAGTCACCAAGTTAACCAACTGTTCTTAAGTTTTATCTGTTATTTCTATATTAATGAATCAATATTCTCATAAAGTTTTTGCTAGAGTTTCTACTTTCTGCTGTGTTTAAAAATAAGGTGGAGGTGTTTTAGTTTAACACTGAACCAATGCAATGTTTAAAAAAACACTTGCTTAATTATATCTCAGTGCCAGAAATAAAAATAGAGACTAAAATATCAAAACTGAGGGAGATTTGGGAGCTTTATGTTTTTATTTGAACCTATTTTTAGATCACCAGTGTCACAAAGAGTGGGTGTAGAAAGCAACCTTTGAAAGGCCTGCCTTGTGGAACACTGTCAGCGTGCTTCACTTACAACCTGTGCAGGGAGGGACACACAGTTCTCTTTAAGGTCACTGATGCTCAAAGCGGTACTTACTGGTACTTTGTGTGCATCAGAAATGATGAAGACATCTGCAAAAGCTAAGTGTCTCAGTAGGATTGCCTGATCCCAGCTTTACATAATGGGACCATTTGGTTTGTTTTTGGTAAACCATGCCTCTGATGCTCTGTTATCTGAAACGTCAGGTACAGTGCTTAATACACCTGGCACAGGACCTTAACATCATCTCTACAGAGCGTTATGAGAGTTGCACTGTGCTATCATTTACTCCTGATACTTCTGCTATGGCATAGGCACCCTGACTATGGCCGCCTTAGTGACCAAGAAGCTGAGAGGCAAAGATGAATTGCAAGTGGACAAGCAGATGCCAGTGGGAGGGCTGCAGTCAGACTGTGGTGGAAGGCACTAGTTAGTGCATTACGTAAATGTGCTTCTAACCGTGAAAGAGGTCACAAGGCCCACGCTCTGGTGCTGTCTGAGGTTTTCCATACATATACCCAGCAGTTTATTTTCCTCATTCCTATTCTTCCAACTCCAAGGTCAGTATTATGAGGGGCGTAAGAGGAGCTACAACACCCTGTGTCTCTGCAGTACTTCCTAATCCCAGGACTCTAAGTCATGCTTTCTTAACAAATAACATGTGACAGACGCACACAGGGTTAAGATCCCACACTCCCACTCTTCCCCAGCCCTGTTGTCTACTGCACAGTATGGTCCTGGAAAGAGAACTGCTTGCATCACACCCCCTTATGCTATATGATGACCTGCACAGTACAGAACATCCCACCTGATAATTATACTTCAAGAACCAATAACGAATGCCATATGTCCCAAATACAGCTTTAAAAGGTACACGTGAGCAGGGGAGAAACTCCTTTTAAAACTTGTCTTCTTTTTTAACATTTTTCTTTTTGTGATTCTTTTTTTCAAGTCAGGGTATCACTATGTAGCCCTGTCTGACCTGGAACTTAACTCTACAGGCCAGGATGGACTCAAACTCACAGAGATCTGTCTGCCTATGACTCCCAACTCTTGGGATTAAAGGTATCTTAGTCACTGTTCTTATGCTGTGAAGAGACACTGTAGGCAACTACAAGGCAACACTTATAAAGAAAACATTTAATTGGGGGATTGCTTACAGTTGTAGAAGTTTAGACCATTATCATCATGGCGGCACCCATTGTGCTGGAGCAGAAACTGGGAGCTACATCCTGATCCACAAGCAGAGAGAGAGAACAGGCCTGGCTTGGGCTATGAAAACCCCAAAGCCTATACCCACAGACACACTTCCTCCAACAAGGCCACACCTACTCCAACAAGCCACACCTCCTAGTCCTTCCAATTCTTTCAAACAGTCCCACTCCTGTTGGAAGAACCCTGTTGTTTGAGGTTGCAGTCCTCCTTGTCCAGATAGTGATTCTGAGCTTGGCGTTAGGTGTAGGACTCCCTCTCCCCAGCAGGGCCTCTGACTCTCTGCCTGACTCTATCTGTAGAGGGTCTATAGACATAGATGCCCCTAACCACACTTTGTATATGGCCCTTGACACAGCTCCCTGCCAGCTCTTTCCTCCCTGCACCTATAGGATAATTAGGTACTGTGTTCCCATTCATATGATAGGAGCATGCTGCCAAGTGTAAAACAAGCATCCTTAATGTGTGTGGTTTCAACCAACTATGAGCACCGATCCTGGAAGCCCTCCACCCATTCCCCCACAGGCTGTATAGCCTTTGTTCTCCCTGATTAAAGTGGAACTAGATCCTGGAGTGCGTAATCTCTGTCCTGCTTACAGCCTGCCAGGCCCTGCATCTTGTCTTCTGCTCCTCCTGCCTTGGTGGGCTCGTGGCCAACAGCCCCCAAATGAAGAGGAGAACTACACACTCTCTGGTGACTAAGTATTCAAATATATGAGCCTGTGGGGAACATTCTTATTTAAATCACCACAAAAGACAGGCACATTTTCCCTGTCCCCCCCATATATATATAAAAAAATATGATCAAAATCAAGTTTATATATATATATATATATATATATATATATATATATATATATAAACTTGATTTTGATCATATTTTTTTCCTTATCCCAAAACTCTTCCCAGATCCTTCCCACCTGCCTACCCACTCAACTTCCTCTAAAAATAAAATAAAAATGAAACAAAACAAAACCCTGAAAATTCAAACAAACCAGTAAGACAAAAACAAAAAACAAAACTGAAACAAAAAGCCCATGAATGAAAGAAAGAAAGAAAGAAAGAAAGAAAGAAAGAAAGAAAGAAAGTGAGGGAGGGACAGAGGGAGGGTAGGGAGGCAGGGAGGGAGACAGGCAGATAGCTTCTTGGTTATGGGTGGGACTTTGTGTCCGTTCTCCTTCTCAGTGCTGTGATTTTCTCTGGTTTGTACTTGTCTTTGTGTATGTTACCATAGTCTCTGTGAGGTTACATGTATATCAGCCTTGTTGGGTCAGAAAGATGCTATAAGACTAAATCTTTGTTAGGTTTAGAGTTCTGAGCCTTTGCTACACGTGTAATCAAACTACCTATTAACATTATCCAGCAGAGTTAAGATATTGAGCTCCGCAGACTGGTTCCATGTTTGTCATTATAAAAATAATAATTTCTACAGATCAATAGAGCTGGCAGAAATGAGCAGCTCCAGTGGAAAGGACTGCAATTTGAAGCACAGTACAAAGGACTTCAATATGAAACATGGTGCTGACCACTCTCTTAGATTTCTATTTTTAAATTTACCTTTTATGAGAGGACCAAGTCAGGCCCAGGGGGCGGGGTGAATAGAAAAAGCCTGCACTGTACATCTTCCAAAGCTATGTGATGATCAAATGTGTACCGCCACTCCCCAATTCACCCTCTCTTCAGACAAAAACTAGTCAATATTTTGAAGACTGTATTGCAACACTCCTGCATTGGAGGTTCCCGTGTGATCTTTACAGAAATTATTTTGATCAATCTCACATAGAACTTAGCTAAATCTCTAAACACTTCTTGTCAGGTCTGCATTTTATCAGTAATGAAGTATTTTAATGAAGAGACTTCAGTAAAGGAAGCATTAGTCACCGTTGCTAGTTACACCCTTCAAGGCCTTCTACCAGCTGCTGTTAGAACCAATCACCTCCAGCAGCAGGCTCTCTCTCGGGTGCTTGCTAGAGTCCTTGGTACTTACCACCACAATGTATCCCCGTGCCCTGCTTCTTCTATTGTTCCCTCTTTAATTAATACTTTTTGTCATTGTATTTCTTGATCAATCCTTTTTGCAAGAAACACAATTAATAAGTTTGACTTAAATCAGAAATGATTAACTCCAGTAGTTTGATGAAACCTCATGGTGCTATAAGCATTTAACCTATAAAGAGGAGGCTGAGAGTCGCAGACGCTAATGGACTTGGCTGAACTCATAGAACCTGTAAAAAACGTCAGAAACATAGGCATTTGATTTATTCCAGAACCTACATTCACTATTATTTTATCTAAAAAGTCATTTGTGTCAGAAACTTCATTAAACTCCTAATTTTTTCCCTTTAAAAAAGAGTTCCGGAAAAGTATAAAAACATTGGTAATTAACTATGGGAGGAAATGAGCCTTGTAAGTAGGATGATGGGCTGTGGACATGACGACTCAGTCGGTAAGGTGCCTAGACTACACAGGAAGATTTGAGTTCCAATCCCCGATACCCTTATAAAAGCCATACACGGCACTGCACATCTGTAACCACAGCTCTGGAAGATGGCAATACCATATCCCTGCAGCTCAATGGCCACCCAGTCTGCCTGATTCATCAGCTAGTTCCATTTCTCAAAACAATAAGGTAAAGAACAACTGAAGGAGGCACCCAATGTTGCTCTCTAGCCTACACACACACACACACACACACACACACACACACACACACACACACACACATACACATATTCTCTCTCTCTCTGTCTCTCTCTGTCTCTCTCTCTGTCTCTCTCTGTCTCTCTCTGTCTCTGTCTCTCTCTCTCTCTCTCTTCTCTCTCTCTCTCTCTCTCTCTCTCTCTCTCTCTCTCTCTCTCTCTCTCTCTCTCTCTCTCTCTCTCTCTCACACACACACACACACACACACACACACACACACACACACACACACATCATAAACAGAATATATGGTAGCTTTTCTCTTTTACCACTTGCGGGAGCTTTCCTGAAGAAGTAATTAGGCTCAAGACACCTATTCAAGTAACATGCACGCTCTTTGAATCCTATCTCTTTATCATTTAATGTGTTAGAGGAAGATACAATGCAAGCAAACAAGGAAGAAATACGGATGGGACATAGCTGAATTTTCACAAGTCTGATTTAGGTGCGAACTGCTCTTCAGTGCTTCTGGTTTGAGTCTGGACTCAGCATTTATCAGGACGTGTTGTTGTACAAGTCACCAGAGGATAAATTCATGGAAAAACTCAGTCCTGTATCGCAAGCCTCCAGCTTCTCTCAGATCCTCTTGTTCAGCTCGTAATGAATTCAGTGCCCTGGGCTAGAACTTAAGTAACTGGGGGCAGAAACAGGTGCATCATGTGTAATCTCCACTGGCAGATAATGCCTGAGAAACTCTGTGATGTCCTCTAAGTAGAGCCCAGAGCCGCTTGCCCAGCCAGCCATTAGTTAGAGTGCCAGGGAAGTGTAGGCTGAGAACAGACCGCAGAGAGTTCATGATTATTTCTCTCAGTGCCCTGATGGGGTGACCCACTTCCCCTCCACTCTGCACACGCATGTGTGCCTTGGTCCCTAAGAAATGCTTCAGCTTGCCTCATTTTTAGAGAAAAATACATGTTCTTCCTTTAGAACTGAGAACAGAAATGCTTCTTCCAAAATGCAAGCTCTGATATCCCTAAACAAAGATTCTGTACATGGTAAGCTAAAATCGCCCAAGAATCTCAATATAAGATAGAAGTGGCTTAAGTATATTCTGAGCCTGTGGAAATTGAGGACTCATCTGCATCTAAATAGAAACTGCTGCTAGCATCATCTTCAGATTTCAAAAACACTAAATAAATAAAGCAAACCTCAGAGTAAAGCCTGCATTTGTTTGGACTCTTTTATGTCCCATATATTTCAACCATCCTAAGTCTGTGTTTATGAGCTAATTGTAGGTTGATATTAAAGTGCTAAGTCTCGCTTTGGCGTCATCTTTGAGTGTCTATCAATGAATTTGGTGATTATTGGCTCATGTTTGCATCCCTTTATGTGTGCTAGAGCCGACACGGACCTGGGTATCTGGTTCAAACTCTTCTTTGCAGCCTTGTAGTTTCTAGTTTGATTCAGGCTACTAAAATAGAAGAACCAGAATCCCTGGAAATGAGAGCTGTCGATGGTGACTGCATTAATTAGGGATTGGACATCCACTCAGTTGATACAGAACGACTTTCTGAACACCCCTTAGTCCAAGCAGAAAAAAAAGACGTGCAAGTGTGGGAAGAACTAATTAAACCGGAGAAGACCTTTCTGGAAGGGTTAAATGTTAAAGCAGATATCGAAGAGAAAGGCCTACCTCTTTGGAAGATTTTTAAAATAAGAATTGGAGCACAGATTATAGACCTCCTTCAAAATAAAGGAACAGACATGGTGATCTCCCAGGGGATGATTCATCAGAAAAAGTGTTTAAAAAGCAACGCCATGGGAGGAAAGGAGCTGTCTCATCAATCTAAATCAAGGCTTGTGTGCACTCTCTTTCTCGCCTCTCCTGCCTCCTAATCTCCCCCTGCATTTTCAGAAGACCTATCACATACTCTCTCCAATTACTTTGACAAACAATGATAACAGGAGTTGAGGTTTGGGTTTCTCTTAAAGTAATCCATTTTTGACAGTGAAAAATGGAAGAAAAGGTTTCCTGAAGCTGGGAGCTGCAGTGATAGATTTCGGGAGTGTAGCAGAGTGGGTTTCCAGAGATTGGCCTCTGGCTATATTACGTGGGCAGGCGCCCAGAAGCAGCAGCCCTCAGTGAACAGAAAAATGAATATAATAAAGACAAAAGTCACATCATGTTGACTTGCCTACCAGGTAGTAGCTTGTCAAAAATGATGCAGGTTAAAACAAACAAACAAAACCCCCTCTATTTTAATAAGAATTATTAAGCCCCCTTAACACACACACACAAACATTATAATGAGTTCTGGTAAACAAGTTTCCAAGCAGAACTGAGCCTTTGCTGTTATAACTATATAATTCTGTAACTGCATTACTGTAGGTCTGCATGTTCTCGTACCAACTTACAATTACCTGCAATAATGTGGGCTTCGTGTTCAACAATAACAAAGTGGTTATTGACTCTATAAGTTATATTGGGCATATTAGGTAGCCATTAGAGATAATTGTATGGAAAATCCATTAGCATGTTAAAGAGAAAAAGAAAATATAAAATTACATTTATAAATATAGATGTAATTGTACTTAATGGGGTTTTTGAAGCATTTGTGTATAGTCACATATAATAATTTGGGAATCTATACAACAAGAATAAATATCTTTGGATGCTCAGATTATCTTCTTCGGGGGTCCCATTTTTAACATGTACATAAGCAAATGTGGTGGCTTCCACACTCCGCAATGGGAGGAATCCAAATAGGGGACTAAATAGATTAGCGTAGCGGAAAATACACTGCTTACAGATGTCAGCAACCAAGATAAATAACATATATTCACATTGGCCAAAATACACTTTCTTGAAGCCTGGAGGATTACTCAAAGGACTTATATTTTTAGTGCTAGCTGAGCTGTAAGACGTGGCCAAATGATGGCTTCCTTTTCCTGGCCTCCACAGGAAGTGATAAAGGCTGGCACATGTGCCGTGCTACAGCAACCTTTGCATGTTTCCCCACCCTGGGGAGAGCAGGGTGCATAGGGATCTGCCAGACAGTTCATTCACTTCTCCAAGACTCTTGACCTGCTGCTGACAGCTAGGGAGCTTTGCTTCTGTAGCTAGTCCACCAGAAGCTCAGGGAAAGGGACTTCCTGCACTTACCATGTCACTCTCTAAATCACAGCTTCCCACTGTGACAAGGGTACCTCCCTGGGCTCGAAAGGGCTGTCTCGGGGCTAAAAGGAAGCATGTAATCTCCTTCTAGGTGAAAATGGGCCAAGAGAGCACTGGACACGGAACAAAGACAACACTGTTGCATACTTAATTTAATTTCCTTCAAAAAAATACATAGACTTTGTTTCTACGCTTCCCGTGCCTTTTAGATGTCAAAGTCGAGTTTCTTTATAAATGCCAGGTTTGGATAATTTAGAAACTCTTATAAACTCATTTCCAGAGCTAGGCGGATGGCTCAGTTGACAAAGCATGTGCTCTACAAGTAGAAGGGTCTGAACTCAACTCCTAGCACCCAAGTCAAAAGGCCAGGCACTGGGGAATAGTATGCTTGTGATTTCATCCCTGGGAGGAAAAGGCTCTTACTGACTGGCTAGCCAGCTCGCCTAATCAGGGAATCCATGTTCTGAGGTAAGACCCTCTGTCAACAAACAAGGACAGTGCTGCTAAGCAACTATACCCAAGGCTTATCTTTGACTTCCATATGCATATGCCCACACGTTCACACACACACACACACACACACACACACACACACACACATACACACACACAGATACACAACAGAGAGAGAGACAGACACACAGAGAAAGAGAGAGAGAGAGAGATCAGGGGCGGAGGGGACAGAGAGATCATTTTTATGAAACATGCAATTTACAGAAAACAGAGAAAGAGTAGCCCGTAGCCCAGTTGATGCAAGGCCTACATTTCTTAATCACTTTTCTTTTATCTAAATTGAGTGTGGTTCATTGGGGAGGGGGAGGGAGCGGTATCTTCTGAGTCAGACAGAGTAGTTCACACTGCCCAAACATGTTCTCTGCAAACTGGAATGTGTCTGATGCACAGGGGCTCCCTGTGCATTCATCCCTTCAAGAATAAGATGGAGAATGTAAAACCTGTGCACAGTCTATTGTCAAGATGAAATGAGATCCACTTACAAGAAAGCACCCAACACCAGTAAGCGTGCCATGGATCCTGGCCCATTTTTCTTCTTCCTTCTATACCCTGAGGCTAGTCTAAGATGCACGGTGAGTAATAAATTGAGATGCTTACATTGCCTACCACTTCTTCAAACACAAAGACATCTTCATGGATAGAAGAAAAACTAAAGCTGAAAGCATGTGCCATAAAATGCTTTTTAAGGGGTAGACCCTCAAAATGGAACAAATTTGCCTGCCTTTCATAAACGATGGCTCATTTCAGCATAAGTAAAGTAAATCTCAGCGAGTTTCCTTCTTCACACAGTATCTCCAGATCCAGCACATCCTTTCCCTCACAGCCCTCTCTCTCAGGGTTGAGGCTGGCTTTTGTTCTCTGAGAGGTTTGTGACAAGCTAGAGTTAATAGGTTTTCCATGGTGTCAAAAGTAATAACATTAGCATGCTGTTGTGAGTTAAATTAATTTTGTTTTGTGCACTGGCTTACATAAACGTGAATGACATTTTGAAATATGATCAGGCAGGAACTGGAAGAAGCCAAATGGCAAGGCAGAAGGAGACGTGACCATCAGAGCAGGGAAGTCAGGGGCAGTGTTCGTGAGCACAAGCAGAGGACGACAGCAAACTATAGAGGGCTTTGTTGTAGATTAGTTTCCCTCTTTTAAAAAAAATCCCAATTTTGTTCTGAGAGAAACAAGAGATGTTTGATATCCTGACTGACTATTTGAAAATGAAAGACCATTACCTTGATACTGTCTATATTTAGTGTCTTTCAATACATAGATTTTTTTTTCCATTTCACTCTGTTTGCAAGGGGAAACTGATTGGTAATAGCTTTGTTGATGTTGTTTTTAGTTTGATTTTAATGTTCAAAATTACTGTGTGTGGGTGTGTGTATGGGTGAGAGAGAGAGAGAGTGAGAGGGAGGGAGGGAGGGACGGAGGGAGGGAGGGAGAGAGAGGGGGTGCACATATACACATTTGTGTGGAGGTCAGAAGACAACTTGCAGAAGGTGGTTCTCTCCTATGGAATGGGTTTTTAGGTGTTGGACTTAAGGCAGTAGGCTTGGAGGCAAGCACGTTTACACTAAGCCATCTCTGCAGCCCAGAAATAGCTCGTAAGCTGAGAACTGAAAGTGGCATTTTAAAGATCTAACTGTCATAATAAGTTAAGGTACATCAGATTACACACACACACACACACACACACACACACACACACACACACACTTTCCATTCCATAGATTCATTTGTTGTCTGTAAGTAATTAAAAGATACATTTGTTAGGAGCTGGGCCATGGTGGCTCACACTTACAAGACTAAAGCAAAAAAATTTAAAGTTTAAGGCTAGCCTGATTTCCTTAACAAAACTATATCTCACACACACACACACACACACACACACACACACACACACACACACACACAAAAGGTTGGGATATACCTCAGGGGTAGAGTGTTTGTCTGGCATGCATAAGACCCTGCCTTCAAACTCCAACATAAAGAAATAAGATAATGTCGAATTTGACATGCTCAAGACTGTGGGTTCTGTCCCCAACCTTGGGAAAAAGTATATTGATCTCAGAAAACTAATATCTTATGGTGACTGTAGGGGCAGCTGTATATTTTGTCATTGTCCTTCATGAGTTCTAAAATTTTGACTACTTTAGCTGGAAATGAAATTATGATAAAAAGAAAATAGGGACTCCCTGTGAGGGGGTCATTATAGGCAAGGAGTAGACAATAGTTTTAGTAAGTTTTGCCTCTTTGTACTATAAATGGTAAATATTTTTTCTACCTTCAGAAGTATTCTCAATGTGCAACCAAAAATATTTGTTTGTTTGTTTGTTTTTTAGACAGAGTATCTCTGTGTAGACTTGGTTGACCTGGACTCACTTTGTTGACCAGGCTGGCCTTGAATTCACAGAGATCTGCCTGCCTCGGCCTTCTAAGTGCTGGGATTACAGGCATGTGCCACTTTACCCGGCAGCAACCAAAATTTTTAATGTGTCTACAGGCTTGCTTATCTTTATAAAATTAAGAGTGCATTTATTCCAAGGTTTACATGCTATTTAGAACCTTTAGCCTTTCTATAGACACTGAAGTGATGCTGCCCTCATTTCACAGCAAAGGGATTCCCTCAAAGGAACATTCATAACCTCCAAGTCACAGTCTGTATTTCAGTTCACATTAGCCAGACTCCAAAGCCTGTGATCCAGGAAAGTACAGCCTCTCTCTTCCCAGCCACCATCCCATCATGCCACCATTGGCTCAGTGCCTTTCTCATTTGACTAAAGTGAAACTTAAAAGGCAAGGATGTGGTTTCTCCAAAGAAGGTTTCAATAATTCAGTGTTTCAACCCAGTAAGCCTCCATCTGAAGTTCATGCCTTGCTGGGCACGGTACCGAGATGAAACCAGACACCTTCTCTGTACCCCAGGAGTCTGGAGCCAACACAGAAGGGTCGGTGCTGTGTGGAAGTGGGACGCTAAGGGGGAGGGAGGAAAGATGGTGGGGCCTCAGCATGATGAGATAAGGACTTCAAAAGCAAGAAGGGTGAGCACTGGCAACATGTAGAGGCTGAGAAGATGTACGTACAGTTCTGATTAGATCAAGTAAGAGAGGAATGAAAGGCAAGGGCGAGCCAGAGAAATGAACAAGATGGGAGAGTGTTACCCTTATGGACAGAACGGAGCCAGTGGCCACATCACATATGTTCTAGAGACTAACCTTGGTAGTGGGCAGTGTTGAAGACTATGCCTCCATGACAAGAAGCGTCTATGACACTATATAGCCACGGAGATAAACAATAATTTTTTTAAAAAGCTAGGTCATGGAATTTTTTAGTGACCAGATAGAAGGGTAGGGAATAGAAAAGTGCTAAAAGCACTCTCAGTCTTTACTTGGTTGTTGGCAAATGTGCATATAAAGCAATAAATGAGAGTGAAGATATACAAATATTAAAGAAAACATAAGTTGTCTCGATCATTTTGGCTAAAATAATTCATTTCTATTTAAGATCACATTAATATTCACTTTTCACAGTTCAGTTTAATGCCTTATATTAAGTACTTGATAGATAGCCTTCCAAATAGTATTTATACCTATGATCGCTTGCTAGTGTTTCAGTTTTTTTGATTCTGCTATCATCTTGCCAGTCAAATGACTTTTATAACATTGCTTATAAATAAAGCCAAAGGCCAAATTCATTCTTTGAAAAACAAGCATGATTATTACCCTCCTTGCATTGTAGGCTGGTATGTTTTGAAGTTCCCCTAGGGAGTTTGTAATTTTCCATTTCCACATGTCCCATTGAGCAGCCACATGTATGAAACTACTGCAGCCACGCTTCTGCTGATGTAAGTCAGGTCTGCTGAGAGCGCCAATGGGGCTCCAGTGCGAACTGTGATCTATCAAAAGGTAGGACTTTGTGGGCTTCAACTCTGGAAGACCCACCTCCTGAGGTACAAGAGAAAGGGATGCCTTCCAGAGGGTCCAGGCAAGGCGAGCTGCACATCCCCACGCAGGAACCGATCAAGCCCCACTCACGTTCTTCCTGAAGTCCAAGAAGAGTGACTCAGCTTATTAAGTCTGTATCTACATGATGCCCTTATCCATTCATTAAGTCAATGAAAGGGGCAATCTTTGTGCCAAGAACTGAGTGGAGAGTGTAAAACAGTAGTGTGTGTTCTTAACTTTGTGTCTACTGCATATGGATAGAGATGTTATTGTACTTGAATTATTATTGAAAACCTAGAGCGCATGTGCATCGTCTGCGTTCTAGGAATTGCTCTAAGTGCTTTCTATGTGTGCTCTCACTCAGTCCTTACCACAAGCAGCTGAAACCAGCAGCTGCTGTCTCTATTTTCCATAGTAGTAAACTGAGGGAGAAAACAGAAAATCTCTTCAAGGTCACTCAACACGTAAGGGGCAGACCAGGTCTCTAAATCTCCAACTCTTGGTTTGAATAACTCTGCCTCGTTTATCTTTTCTATTGCAGAAAACTTTCCTTGCCTGTTTTATCTTATTTGACCTCATTAAATCCCTGTGCAGAGAGTGCAATAGAGTCCACCATCCCTTCTGATTCAAGGCAGTGTAATACATCTCCTTTTAGTCAATCAATTTAACTGAGACAACCTCGGGAGTGTAAAGGAAAATTGGGAGCTTGTGTTTGTACATGCTCAGCTCCTCTGAGAAACACTTTCTCCTGAACATCTACAGATGTCCGTGGAAGACCTTGAGATGGTCATTTAAGAATTTTAGCTGCTGCATCCTGTTCACTTAGAAAGTCATGAAAGCAATTACAAATCACCTAACAGCTGAGGTATAATATTCAAGATGAAGAATCTGGCTGAGAACAGTTACACCAGGGAGATCATGACAGGTGATTTTTTTTTTTCAGTTTGGGTACTTTGTGCTAACAGTTGCCTTTCTGCCATACAGTGAGTGCTAGCTATGTTAGCTATGAGCCAGTAAAAAGGGAAATTTAAACATCCTGAGATGTTTATTGCAAAGAAAAAGCATGGACGTCGGGGCTATGCAAATCCGTGCTCTGAGTTTTAAGAGCCATATTATCTTAGTTACTTCCTAAGACAAATCCTTGGCCTGTCCATTCACAGACATCATGATAGCTCCAATGGCAAGAAAGAGATTGTTCCCAGGAGGGTAGCTCATTACTACCAACAGCCAACATTTCCTGAGCGCCTACTGTGTGCCAGGTTCTGTTGCATGCATACCACATGTTACTTGGTGTACATGTAGCATTCTTACTCTGCCGATAAGGAAAACAAGGCTGAGAATATTCTCAGCTCACGCAGCTAGTTCCCCGCAGACTGATGACTGCCAAAAATATGGTACCAACTGAATGCGACTTGTGTGGTGTCACCCTCCTTTATGAGTATAGACTTGGTCTCCAGTCTGTTTTCCTTTCTTGATTTCTCTAACTTATCAGCCAAGGAAGCTGTTTTCTCAGTGAGCTCTGCAGCAGCTGCCTCGATTTACTTCTGCACCATTTCATTTTGTTAACTCTCAAAATGCATTGTGCGTGGATACTCGCACGTGTGTGTGTGATGTATGGGGAGGGGGATGGAAACAACACTGGGGAGTCAGTTCTCTCCTTCCTACTTTAAAAACTGTGTGCTTCTATGCTTGAGAGTGTCAGTAACTTATACTGGAAACAGAGTTTTTCAGGCTCTCTGTGCTGCCCTCACCTAGAAGCAAAGCCTCTGCCTCGTTTCTCTACCTTTAGTTTACACTGGACCTGTACAGCAATCCTGTTTCATTCTGATACATTATCTTTCCTCTTTTTTTCATAATTTCTCCCATAAACTTAAACCTACAACACCGTTCTAGCCCTTAGCATCTCACGAAAGTATTTCTCTGTCTGTACCTGTGAATCGTCTCTGTTAACCACATGCTACCAAATACTCAAGGATTCCACCTGTCTGGAATGGAGCCTTTTCTCAGATAACAACCACAAACATGGTCTTTTCAGCTTTCAAGTCTTGATATTCTCCCTTGAATTTCTTATACTCTTTCTATTATTCAGAAGATTTTTTTACTATATTAAATTTATGCAGTAATTCAAACCTACATATTCATTTCTTTAGTTGCCAAAAAACCAATTTGCATATTAAAGCCATGGAAATAAGGACTACATCAAGGTCTAGATTTTATCCTTTTGCAGCATGATGTTGGACAAAAATTAATATTTTTAATAATCTACATTTCAATAAATATCTACAAACAACACAAAGGTACAGTTTTGGTACACACATGCATAGAGTATTATGGGATTTTTACAAGTGTGAATGAGAGCATAATAAAATCAAAAAATGAGTCATTCATAAGAATAAAACCATGAGGAGATAATGTGTCCTTCTGATGAAACTGACCAGGAAATTACCGGTCCACTTTCTCACTTACGTGGTCTTGCACCTTACTAACTTTCCTTCATTAAAATGTGATGCTTAAAGTTGACGACAGAATGCCATTACAAATAAAGAGGAAAGCTGTCTTAGCTTAAAATAAGTTGCAATTGCATAACATATGCTGTTTTTAAAATGTCTTCTGGTAGTCATTTCTCATACAAATCTGTGCTGTATTTTACATAACTAAAGGCTCCCTGCTATCTCAGCAGGGTCCCTCCAGTTGTCAGTCTGAACACATGCAAAGTGAGGCAAACAACATACCTTTGAGGAGAACAGCTTGCATTCAAATTTGTATCTTACTTTTAAGGTTATCAACTCTGTTTTTGCTTATGTGGTTTACTGACACCGCACGTTCACGCAAGGAACCTCTGAATTCCCTAATGATGCTCCAATTTTCTTAACAAAAACACCAGTGAACTTTCCCCTAGGCAAACCAGATGGAAACGAGATCATTTCTGCAAAATAAACAATTTGACAAATCTTGAATTTTGAATGTACTGAGATGATCCTGACCTGTAACTCTGCTACAACAAGCCGAACATTAAAGTCCACATGGTAGGTATGCTAATGCGAAGCATAACCTGTATGCAGGAATTAAGAACAGGTGATCTCCATTTCAGAGAAAAAAGTCAAAACCTGAAAAAGAAATATGACGCAGATGAGAGCCCTGGGAACCATGCTTGGATAAGGTGGCATGGGCTCACCAGACACCTGTTTTTAAATGTTTCTTTTTTAACATTACCATTTATATTATTACACATGAATAAAATAAACTACATACAGCAGGAAGAACCATGAGACAATCAGAAATTATACAAATGTTACATTCACAGTGATTTGGCTATTTGTATTTGGCGAACTTGAAGTAACTATCTTTCCTATCTTGTTGAGTCTAAATTTCTGAATGAGGATCAGTATCTATCATATCTCATCTCTATTAACTTAAAACATCTATCTTGATCTAAAAACATCTTAGCCCCTAACCTACTAAGCTTAATTGAAAGAGTAAACTATCTGGTCTTCAAACCCATCATAGACTTGAGAAGGGATAAAACTTAATTAGCTGAGTGAACCGGAAGTACAGGTTAGCAGCTTCCAAAATGAAAAAATGACTGAGACAGTTTACTGCCTGAACAGTCACCCAAAACTCTCTATAACATTGGAGTACCATCTTTAGCCTTGTAGCCCAATATATCTGACAGACATATTTGCAAGGCAGGAACTATTAAGGACTTGCTTACCCTGTCTTGGCAGAGTTCAGATGTCGACTCTGCCTGCATCTAAACTTGCCTATTGTTAGGCAAAATTCTGTCTGGCAGAAACGAGGACATTTTGCTTAGTGCCTGGTTTGCTACATTAGAAGCCATTTCCGTAAGGAGGTTCATTATTATTGGTCTTATACAGAGAGGAAACTAGGTTTGACTCAGGGACGTCTCTCTTTTCCTTTATCTTTCTTTTGTAGGTAAGGAGATAGGAGCTGAAAAGAAAGAAAGGGGAATATAGAAATATAAAGGGAAAATAGAACAAAAGGTAGTATATTGAATCTGTTCCTCATCTCAAGGCCCTAATTGTTACTCACAAATAAGGTTATTTTTTAATTCAATGGTATTGAACTTTATATATTGATGCAAATCATGCTCATGTCAAGTACTAGTCTAATTTCATCAAAAGACTATATATCCTAGGTCTAATAGATAGATATGATTCTATAGATATATAAGGTAAAATAGTTAAATAAAGTCTTCAAAAGCCTCAGAGACCTACAGAATATGACATGTAAAGATATTTTATTATTCTAACGATTCCTTGACAACAAGACAAGTTAACTCCTGGCAACACCTAGCCCATCTCAAAGAAGGTGATGAGCATCATCAGATACCTTTATCGGATTGCCTCTCACACAAGATGTAGCTAAAGTCCCTTCCTGTTGCTTTCTCAGTTACAACACTAGGATGAAAGCAAGTATTCAAATTCCCTAGTTCCACACCTACAATTGCTGCGCCATACACTCTCATCTGCACCTGAAAACCTGGATTGAGTAGACTACATGGGGATGACTGTGCTTCTATTGCCATTGTCTGACTATTCTTTTCATGATGATACTGCAAAACTCTTCGGTAGATGAGGCAAGGCTGTGGCGTAAAAATGGGCAAAGGATCCATACAGTCCCCCAGAATTCCATCTGGATGGCACTGATTCCCTTGGTTGTGACTAAAACAGTAGTAGTCACAGTTGGGTTTTCTACGTCTTAATCCAAAATCATCTGTTTTTATTTTTATTTTTTTCAAGACAAGGTTTCTCTGTGTAGCCCTGGCTGTCCTGGACTCACTTTGTAGACGAGGTTGACCTTAAACTCACAGCGATCCGCCTGCCTCTGGCTCCTGAGTGCTAGGATTACAGGCGTGTGCTACCACGCCTTTCAACTAAAAGAGATGTACAAAATTTGAGGGAGAACATTTTGAATTAAAAGATTATTATAAAAGGGCGATAAGCTAGGTGACACAAACAATGGAAACCTTTCTCAAGTTCTGCAGCCTGGAAACCACTTGGTGTCTAGTGAGGCCCTGCTGCTCTAGCAGTTCTTACTTGTAGGGAGGGACAAGGGAGCTCCCTTAGACCTCTTTGCTCCTGGTAACAATCCCACTCCCAAGGTTTGGCTCTTATGACCTGATCACATCCCTAAGCCCTCACTGCCTAACCTTGGAGTTGGGATCTCAACACTGGAATTGTGTGGGGATTCCAGCCTTCTACCCATAGCACAACTGGTCAGATACCCAAGCACTCTATCTCACCTATTTAGTGATCAAGTGAGGGTTCTTTGCATCCCTACAAAATGCAACTAAATCTAGATGATTCTTCTGCATCATTGTGCGGCCCAGCCGCTAACCATCTAAAACCAAGGCATGGGGGAATCCTCATTCTTGAAAATTATTTTTCTCCAGACATTAACCTAGAAGTCCAGGGAGCGGTTTCCTTCACTAAAGTGCTTGCACTGTCAACATGTGGACCTGAGTCCAATCCCTAATCCCTATGTCTAAGAAGCCAAGTACAGGTTCAGTGCGAGATGCTGTCTTAATTAATGAGATGAAGAACAAGAGAAGAGGATATTCAACAGCAACCCTAGGCCTTCATACACAAGCACACATGCATGTGAACACATAAGTGAGCACGCACACATGCACATGTATCACACACATGACAAAGGAAAAACTACAAAGGATATTAATGCCTTTCACTCACAGAATAGGCTCAGCATTTCTAAGCTTTTTATATTTCAGTTCTATTTTATTACTACTGATTATTATAAAAGGCAATAATGTCATTGTTTATAAATTTAGTGACATGCACACGAACCATTAAGATAGCCAAGTTTCCAATGTTACTATTCACTTTCCCTAGTTTGAAAATGGTGCTCTCTTTGCCTCTTTTCTACTTTTATTTTTTAATTAATTAATTTATTTATTCACTTTACATCTCTACTGTAGCCTGCTCCCTCCTCTCCTCCTGGTCCTACCCTCCCTCCCTTCTCCCCACTCCCTGCTCTCCTATTCCTCAGAAAAGGGAAGCACCCCCTTCCCCACTCACAACAGCTCATCAGGTCGCATCAGGACTGAACCTGTCCTTTTCTCCTGTGGCCTAGCAAGGCAGTCCCACCACGGGGAATGATCAAAAAAAGGCAGTGAACAGAGCCCATGTGAGCAATAGCTCCCGTTCCCCTTACTCGGGGACCCACATGATACCTGAGCTGCCCATCTTTTCTTCTTTCATATTCTCTAGTCATCACCTTCGTGGTCATTACTCAATATTCTTGGCCTTTTCATTTTCCCTAAAGGCTTGATTTCCCCCAAGACCTACTCCCATTTTTAGATTTGTGTCTTTAATAAGAAACTCCGCACAACTATATTAAAACCTTTTGATTATCAGCTTTGCATCTAGATGGCTGTATTTCATATGTCTGCACATAATTTCATTTTCCCCATATTCCTTACAGTGCTAACCAACTAACTCCAAGCTTTCCTTACTCTAGCCCCCAGACTAAGAATTCCTCTTTTTCTCCCTTTCCTATGCTAAGACACACTCTCTTTGCCCTCTGGCTTTGTGCTGACCTGTAACAGCTGATACTGTGTAAGGTGATTGGTTGAAGTACAGGGAAAGCGGCCCAGAAGTGGTCCATCAGTACAATAGCCTGGAGATTTGGAGAGGCAGAAACAGGAAGAGAGGCATACTGAGAATGAGCAAGGAAAGATATATGAAAAAGATTACAAGTGAGAAAATAAGGACTCCAGAGGAGAACAGCCGAGGGAAAGGCAGCGAGCAAAGGGACCGCTCTCACAGAGTGCAACAGGGACCTTGTGAGTTGTAGCTGTCCTTGACCAGTTTCCCGCAACTCCATTTGGGTTTGCTTTCATGTAGCACTGTTTGTCTTTGGGCGTGCTTGCAGGCATGCATGCATGTCTCTTTTATATGTTTTGATAATATTTCTAGGGCTTTCCTATTTATAGCCGTGGCCTTTATCCTTCACCTATCATTTTCTCCATAAGCTGCCCTTTGTGTTTCAAACACCTTTCTAGGGGAGACCACTTTTTCCAAGAGTCTTTCCAAAAATCGCTTATGCCCCTCCAAGAGCTCTCCCACCTCTTATAATCCTTCTTGGGTTTGAAGATTAGGAGAGCCAGAGGCCTTCACACTGTTGGCTAGTTTAACTTCTGGCCACATGTTCACACACCTAACACCATTTCCCCAAGTATCCTGTTCCCCCTTGTAGCATCAAGAAGTCATGAGCTGAGCTGGTAAGATGGCTTAGCAGTTAAGAGCACCTTTTGTTCTTGCTGAGGACACAGGCTTGATTCCCAGCACCCATATGATGCCTTGCAACTGTCTCTAACCCCAGTTCCATAGAATCTACTGCCCTCTTCTGGCCTACTAGGGCACTGCATATACATGGCACACTGACATACATACAAACAAAACACCCATGAGAATAAAAAAAAAATTTTGTTTTGTTTTTCAAGACAGGGTTTCACTGTGTAACCTTAGCTGTCCTGACTTCTGTTTGTAAACCAGGCTGGCCTAGAACTCTCAGAGATCCGCCTGCCTCTGCCTTCTGAGTGTGCCACCATGCTCAGCTTAAAATAATTTTTTTTTTAAGGAAGCCACAAGCTACTCCCTTAAGAGGGCCTAGCCTCCTGCCCCGTGCTATTAGAAATGCTTTGTTGTAAGGTTTCATTTTGCTGGCAGTCTTTGGCACTGTCTTTTCCATTACATGGTGTCACTGCAGGCAAAGCGTTCTCTGCACCTGGGTGCTTTGTGCTTCTGAGTCTTTTTAAGCTATTCCTTTTCATTCTGTGATCCTACCCTCCCTCTTGTCTCAGAGTCTCTTTTATTTCTTTTTCTAGAACGTGGGTTTCACTGTAGAAAGCCTGTTATTTATGGCTCCTCTTCCCCTTTGCCTTCCCCATACTCCTTTCACATTTCTGAATGCCTTGCCGTGGCCCCTGTCTATTGGCAGTTCTTTCTTCTCCCTCTGCAGACTTCAAACATGAGCCTCTCCATTCCAAGGTGGGGTTATTTACTCTGCATATGCCATCTTTTTTAGACAATTTTATTTTAGTTTTTACTCTCAGCTTATCTAAGTACCTTCAAAAGTGATTTTGAAAAAAAAAGCATAAATAACATCTAACACTTTCCATATTTCCTCCCATATAATCCTCTACCCCAAAGCACCTCTTTTTGTTGTTGTTGTTGATTGTTTGGTCTTGGTTTTTAGATTTTTCAAGACAGGGTTTCTCTGTGTAGCCCAGGCTGTCCTAGACTCACTTTGTAGACCAGGCTGGACTCGAACTCACAGAGATCCTCCTGCGTCTGTCTCCCCTAGTGCTGGGATCACAGCCATGTGCCCAGTTAAGCATCTCTGTTTTAGAGCTACTACATACCTTCCTGTCTTATTCAGCACCTCATGCTACGTTGCTGCATTTAAGATCTTCTTCAGGTCCTTTCCACTCATGGGATCTGTAGCCATGCATGCAGAGGGCGTTGCCTGGCTGTCCCAAGAGTAGCCAGCACCTGTTTCTGCTCTGGACAAAGGTAGTAGTATCCATGCGCATCTCAGACGTTTTGTTTCATACTTAGCTTTTGCTGCTCTTGGTTCTAAGTCCCTCTGCCATTGTTAAGTTTATTAGCATCACTGCTTGTCATTTCCAATGCAATCGCCCCGTGTCCCTCATCCCTTTGGCTTTAGCTTGGGGAAATCACTAAACTCCCTTGTGCTTCTCTTCCCACACAGAATGCCTTCCTTTCCTCTGAGGTGCAGATCAAGCGCCATTCCGATGGATGCAAATGGCTACAGATGTCTCTGTATTCTCCCCAGGTGGACTAATAATTAGACTCCCTCACGCCATCCCTAAGTGGGCAGCAGCTCTCCGCCTTCAAATGGTTCCCCCAGAAAACTCTTTAAAGTCTTCCTACGCTTCCCTCCCGATTCCCAAGTTGTTGGTTTCCCTTATCTCAGCTTCCTTCTGGCTTCTTCTCAATGGAAGATTAAACACAACACCCCGCACTTTTTTCTTTACTGTTCCTCAAACATTTCTGTCTTTTATCCCTTTTTCTAGTTGTGCCTACTGCCTTGCCTCCTTCATCATTTTCCTATCTTCTTTATAATTGCAAGGTTCCCATGTGCCCTCGATGGACCGCACAAAAAGATTTAAAAATCACTTCTGACCTCCCCTAACTCCCTAGCCTGACTTAAACTAGCTTTTCTCTCCATGCCAGCTTTCCTGTGACTTGTTTGTTTATGCCATGCTCTTTCCCTCACTTTTGTTTTTCTGTTCTGTGGCTTTATGGTCTCCTTGGTTCATGAATGAGCCTTACCCAACCTCAAGACAGACAGCACAAGGATTATTGTCTAGTTGAACAGTGGGGAAGCCACTCGCTCCATGTGTGGCCATGAGCCGGCTGTGCTGAACACTCACTTTCCTTATTCACCATCACACCCTGACAAGGTCAGTGGCTGCTGTGTGAGGCAACAGCATCTCAGAACTGCATGGGCATTGCCATTCCTCCTGGCATTTCCCCTTGGGCACCAGCATCATAGAATTAAAAAGGAGAAAGTATCCTTTTGGTAGAAGGGCCATTTAGGCTCTGTTCCCTTCTGCAGTAGTGGTCTCTGGGCTCATGAGGATGAGCCTGGAATCTGCTGTGGAGTAGCGGAAGTTCTGTAGACAAAGCCCCACTATTGTTTAGCAGGATTAGTGAAACTTTTGTGTTACTCTGTCATCAGCCTATACACATCAATCAGGCAAATGCATACCTTTACACTAGAGATGACCCTCTCAGGGTCACAGTGACAAGAAACACACCTTTCAAGGGTTATCTGGCATTGTTTACAAGAATGGTCTGCTTTCTGACATGTTTACTTAAAGCACCTCTTTTATGGCTATGTTAGTAATCTGCATTGTCATTTACAAAGGTACATTCTTATATCTCAAAGCTATCTGGATCCATATTATATTCTAATATACTATAACATTAATTCTCATGATCCAGATCCCTAGTAGAGAAACGCTCCTTTACATACCTTAGAATTAAAGTCAGGCTTGGAAAAGAAAACAGAATATTGAAAGTTGAGTCTGAGTCAGAGAGCCTAGGCCATCGGGCTGACTGACAGAGACTGTGAAAGGGCAGAGCAACTTGGTAAGTTTTGTCTTGGGGTACCTCACACAGGTCATGTACCCCTCCCTACCTCAGTGACTTGAATCTACCCAGCCTGTTACTAGCAAAAAACAGCACTCCAACCTGGAGGTCACACTTACCTGCTTTCTCAGTTTTGCCCACGTCCACTGACTCAGATAAGTCTTCTATAACTCAGAGAACTGTCAACTAAATTCAATGCCATGCCAGATGCCAGTGTTACCCACTAGGGGGCAAAGCGGTGTTTTTTATCATTTTAAGTTCTTGTAGAGAGATCTAAACTTTTAGGTAATGGGGATGGATAATTAGATTTTAGGAGCCACAGCACGCTACTACATGAATCTTTTTTCTTTTACCTTTTTAAATGTTAACATGCTCTTGACTTTATCAGGGTATGAGTGAGAAAAGAATACAGGGATATAAATGGCATGCAGCACACAGCAGGACATTTTAAGACATGTAAACATCACGATGGGACTACATGGATCTGATTAGCAAACCCGATGGCTCATATTCTTATCATTTTTTGTGGGGAGGACTCATCGGATCTACTCCCAATGAGTTTTAAGATTATATTATTATTAACTGAGTCACTCTGCTGGAGAACAGATCTCCACAATCATGCATGTATAAGATGCTGTGACCTTTGGCCAACCTGTCTTGACTCCCACCCTGCTCCCCCCTTCCCCAGTCCTGGTCACAATAATTCTCTGAATTCGACTCTTTTAATGAGATCACACAGTGCTTTCCTCCCAGGACTGTCCTACTTCACTTTATATTATGTCCCTTAAGGTCAGGCCTGTCCCAGCATGGAGACTTTCCTCTTTTAAAGACAGATATCTCATTGTGTGCATAGATAGTTGAATAGATGTTTACCATGCCTGAAAATATTTTTACAAAGCGTTTTTATGGTTTCCTGTGATATTTCAACACACATATACACATTGTTATATTTAATTAACATTAAAGAATGTTAAAGATGTCTGTCTACTAAAACATCATTTCTTACTGGTGAAAGCATCCAAAAATATTTTCCTCTAGCTTAAAAAAATATATACATTATCAGTAGCTATAGCTACCCTGCTATGCACTATCACACCAGACTGGCTTACTATAACCTTACTACACCCTTTCAACAGGGACTCTGATCAACTGTATTCCAGAATACATTTAGAGGCAATGATTGAGAGATGTTGACATAAGTGGTGAAAGGGATGAGGCAATCAAAATCAGATGTCAAGAGAAGTGAATGATGCCCAATTTCCTGACTCAGGCAGCTAGTTAGATACTGATGTCATCTGGTGAAACAGAATGACTCAAGCTTGGTCATCCCTGGTGAATTTAGAATATCCGATCATAAATACAGAATTTTGTGTTGGAGTCTAAGAGGTCAATGAGAAGTCCAGGGACATGGAGACAGCTGGATAGATGAGTCTAGAACCTGATAAAAGATGGAGCTTCAGATATAAATTAGAAACCACCGCTGTATCATAAATCCCAAGACCTTAGAAATGCCTAGTAAGAATAATCTTCCTAAATGAAGGTTATGAGGAAAAGTAGGGCTGGGGCTCAGCTATGAGATGCTGAAGAATCAGTAGCTGAAGAGATTGGAAAACTAAGCAAGCATTGCACTTCAGACTCCAAGAAAAGGAAAGAAATCAGCAAACCCAGCAAGGGTTCATGGGTAACATGGGGAGTGTTTCTGGTCCTGTCCTGTGGGTGGCATTAGAAAGCTTATCAGCAGGCATCTTATTAGAGGGATGAGAAAAAATGAACAGAGCATGGATAAACAGAGCCAACTTCTTTTTAATCCCTTCAATCTATTTGGCTGCGAAGGAGGAAAACCACGTGCTCAGGCTACAGAACCAAGCACACCTGTTTATGGGACTCTAACCCCTGTACACACGCTAGCTAATAAATCCAAGATGTAATGGAGGCACAAAGGGCTAAGTAATTTGCCCGAGGTTTAGCAGTGGCAGAGCTGCAAATAGAACCTGCGTTGTCTACCTACTGAGTCTGCGCTGTTTCTCAGTGACTGAGGAATCTCGTGAGCACATTTTAATGTTGAATCAAACATTCCAAAGTGTGCTTTTCTTCTGATAGTAAGATAGTGCACATGTACCCAATATATCTGCATTTATAGACATATTTTATACAGATTATACTATGCGTACATATGTATAGCCTACCTACTATGTTATTTAAAACATTTCAATGAAATAAATAACAATGAAATGAAAGTATGAGATAGAAATAGATATGAAGATGAGTCTGTTATTTTACTCCCATTCACCATTGGATCTCCCTGTGACCCCCATACTGGAGACTATTTCAGACATATGAAAAACGATAATCTTTAAGAATGGGTCTCAACCCATGACTTGTGACACACACACACACACACCCCCCAGGGTCACATATCAGGTATCCTGCATATCAGATATTTACGTTATGATTCACAGCAGTAGAAAAATTACAATTAAGGGCTGGAGAGATGGCTCAGAGGTTAAGAGCACTGACTGCTCTTCCAGAAGTCCTGAGTTCAATTCCCAGTAACCACATGGTGGCTCACAACCATCTATAATGAGATCTGATGCCCTCTTCCAGCAGGCAGGCACACATGTGGGCAGAACTTTGTATACATAATAAATAAATAAATTGTTTTTTAAAAAGAAAAATTACAGTTACAAAGTAGCAGTGAAATAATTTTATGGCTGGGAGGTCACAACAACATGAGGAGCTGTAATAAAGCGTCACAGCATTAGGAAGATTGAGAACCTTTAAGAGGAAGTTTTAAGAGGAAGAATGAACTTGGGGCATTTTGGTTTCTATTACTATGTGACAAGTTTTACAAACTCAGTGTTTTAAATGTGTCTTCATTAGCTTACCATACAGTACAGTAGAGGGGCCCGCCAAGCCGTCAGAACTGGCAGGTAAAAACAAACACTGAAACCATGCAAACTCGTTTTCACAGCAAGATGAGCCTACAACTCAGCCATCTCAAGACCCTGTCATGGAGACCAGGAACATGAGCTCCAAATGACCAAGCAGTTCCTCCAGTGCCTTTTTATTGAAACCACTCCTGATCTATCTGGGCATTGTTTTAATGTTTAATTTTGTAATTAGCATATAAAGTATTAGCTATCATTATATCTTTTGGAACAAAGTATATTTGAGCAGACTGTCTTTCCCTTTGTCCCACACTGTTTTGAATGCTACTCCCTAGCCCTTGAATGCCTTATATTTTCCCAAAGTACATGCCCCAACAAGCATATTCCACTATTTTGTTAATTGCTTTTGTATAATTTATTGACCAAAGAGCTCCAGGGACCAATACATTATTTCCATTAAATAAGTGCATGGTGAGCTGATGTCCATAGCTGGCCACTGCTGCTTCCATTGCCCTTTGCTGAAGTGTACTGTCATTTACTTTTAACAGATACACTGACTTTCTATTTTTTCAATCTTTATTTTAATTACACCAAATATCCACTTTTCAGCAGTTAATTATTTCTAATAGGACTGCCTATATTTTTTTACTGAAAACATACAGATATGAAGAAATTTTGGAAAAAATCTATTAGATCACAAAGCATCAGTCAATTTCTCTCTCTTTAGATCACTTGAAACTTGAGTTTCACACTGTAAGAAGAGTAATGTATTTTAAGCTGATAAGCCCTGTGCTTAGCACACTTGTTGTATGCACGAGGTCTATCTGGACTCTCTTCCTTCTGAGCCTTCATCTCAGCACAGGAGAAAGCTCTTCCTGGACACTTAGACACTACTATACCCCTCCCCCATACATGCTAGCTCCTGTTATAAAAAGAAAAGCTGTTTTTAAGCTTTGGCAAAATGCTGTGCATTTGAGATGACTTGGAGAAATTAGTAATGATTATGCATGGAGGCAAGGGGTTATCGCCAATTAGAGTGTCTTTTTCTCCTTTGGTCTGTCACTAGATTCTAGAATTTTCAAGGCTGCCTCCCCAGGTCATTTCTGCCACAACTGTACTGGAGTCAGTGTATTATATTGTTACTCATTTGGCTACCCACAGAGACTACACTGTGGCTTAGAATCATATGGTGGAATTCAGTGATTATTTTTCAAATAATTGAATCATATAATGTTTTATACAGTATCTTCACACACACACACACACACACACACACACACACACACACAAGTTCAAGGACATAAACTGTTACAGTCACCTAAACAGTGTAGTATACATTTGTACACTAGGGCAGATTTAGTCTTCTTAGCCTGGGTACATTTCGTAACAGCATTCACACTGTGACCATCTGGCCCATTAGTTGTAAATACCGATTTGGCAGAATCTTCAGGGATATGAGCATAGTTGTGGGAACATCAGGAGCTTGAAAAATCCTATCACCCAAAGAACATATTACCTAATACCTAATACTACCCATTATCCCGTACCAATGGCCTTTTTAAGAGAACATTGTAGACCAGGCATGGTGGCACACACTTTTAATATTGGCACTTGGAAAGCAAAGGCAAGTGAGTTTCTCTGTGAGTTCAATGCCTGCTTGGTCTACATAGGGTGTTCCAGGACAGCCAGGGCTACATAGAGAGACCCTGTCTCAAAAAAAAAAAAAAAAAAAAAAAGAGTGAACATTTTAATGTTTACAAATGAATATACAAATAGTATGAATTTCTATTTAGACCAATTAGATCTCCATTTGTTTCTCACCTCTAGATTCCTAACCTGGGGGCAAAGAAAATCTACTCATCAGAGTGTCTATTGCCAATTTAACACAGAAAAATCATCTTGCAAGTAACAGAAATAGACTATGTCCTTTTAAAACGACATAGGACCAAGTCATGTTGGTACCTTTTAAAAACACATTCAAAGGCAAATTGTTTCCAAAAAGTATCTGAACTTAGCCTATTTGCAAAGGTAACCAAAGCAAACCCTTCTGTTACATAGAAAGTGATGACCAGTCCTGTAGGAACCATGAAAATTTTTCATTTGTAATCAAACCTTTTTGTCCATTGGAGATGACCTTTCTTTTAATATCTGTAATGTTTTTCAAAAATGAAGGTTTTTTGTAGTTGTTCATAGAATCATTAATTTGTCTCTTCTATTCAGTGGCTGCTTTTTAAAAAAAAAATCATGGAATTATCAAGCTGCTCAGAACAAAAGTACCTTCTGATTGTCAGCTCCATAGTTTAAAAGAGCAGGTTAATTTCTCTGAATCTCACAGTTGGAACTTTCTAACACTAACTGGCAGTTTCCACCTAGTGATCAAGGCAATTCACTAAAATAAATTATACATAAGGCTGAAATTCCTAATAGTAATGAGGCCCCTTCATGAGATAATCATACCAGCAAAGGCATTCATCTGTCAGCTGCGACTCTGCAGGGTCTTGAAAATACCGATGGAAGAGCTACACCTCCCGAAGGATTTCTTTTCTAGCTCCATGGCAGGGTTAGCATGGCAGGGTTAGCATGGCAGTGTTCTGGTGTTAGGCACAAGGAAGAAGCTCCCAGTGAACCTAGTCATTGACCTGTTGGTCATCAGTATACAACCTGCTTTGGAATTTGCAGACACTGAAACTAAGGAATTGTTTCATTGGGCTTTGTCAAAAGTCTGCCAGAAGGGGTTAGGGTTTCATTTTAAACACAGGGGCATCTGAATAACGGTTGGAATAAAGTATGGGCAGGTGGGGGTGATGTGATGGTGGTAGACGTGGTAATGACAGTGCAAATACAATGCTGCCAGTCATTGGAGGTAGATACCATGGAAGGCTATAACGTCATTTGAAAAGAATGTAAACAACTCAATCTGATACGTGTTCACAGAAAGAAGACAGCTCAAGACGTAAGGGTTAAATAAAGGTAGAGGATAACAGAGAGGGGGGGAGGGAGGGAGAGAGAGGCAGAGAGGGAGAGAGGCAGAGAGGGAGAGAGGCAGAGAGGGAGAGGAGAGAGAGGAGAGGAGAGAGAGAGAGAGAGGCAGAGGAGAGGAGAGAGAGAGAGGAGAGGGAGAGAGGCGAGAGGAGAGAGGAGAGAGAGAGAGAGAGAGAGAGAGAGAGAGAGAGAGAGAGAGAGAGAGAGAGAGAGAAGCTGGCCTCTAGGAAAAGGTCTTGGGAGGAACAGTTAAAGAGAAGGCACGTGTTGAACATCAATTTAGACACATGGCTTAAGTGAGAACCAGTGATTATCACTTCACATGCAGTGTGCAGTGATCTTGCTTCAGTTTCTAATTGAGACCACCTACCCAACCTTCTGTAGCCTCTAGCCCTAAGTCCCTACTTACAAAATGGACATCCATAGCATCTGCTTTCACGGGCTCTCAAGAAAGTTATAATCGTTAATGTGTCATAAAAACCTGAGATGGAGACTTGCATATTAGTTTCTTTTCATTGTTGTGACAAAATACTGGAGAAAAGTCAAGATAAAGGCAGGAAAGAGCTCCTTTGGGACACGGTTTCGTTGCTTTCAGTCCACAGGGTGTAGGACTGTGTGGAGGGTAGCATGGTGCCAGGAGCATAAAGTACAGAAGACTTCCTTCCTTGTGGAAGTCAGGAAAAAGTGACAGAAAGAGTTCAGACTACGATACAGCAATAATAAGATGACGCTCTTCCTGTCCCACTTCCTCCAGCTGGGCCCCACTTCCTAGTTGCCTCTAGGTTATATCTATTGGTTATATCAGACACCTCATTTGGATCAACCAGACTCTAATACATGAATTTAGGGGAGACACTAGAATACTGGTGTGTTTCCCCAGGTATCCTTCTTGCAAATTGGCATGTAAAACTTTCAGATAAGAGTTTGATCTACATTTCCCCAGGTAGAGAGGTGCCTTGCCAGGCCACTGTGACAGAGGATGTGCTCAGTCCTGCTGAGGCTTGATGTGCTGGAGTGGGTTGAATGGCTCCCCTTTTCTAAGGGGGTGGGGAGGGGGGAGAGGGGAAAGAGGGAAGGAGGGTAGGACTGAGAGGAGAGGAGGAAACTGCCCGAATAGAGCTCTCAGGTCCTTCCAGTGCCCTGTATGGACAAAGAGCTAGAGTAAAACTTTCATATGCTAGAATAATACCATAGAACAGAGTGTAAATGTTGCTTTTATTTCCTCACATGAGGGCATGAGATGAGAGCCATTCCTAAGCCTTTCTAGCTCTTTCTGAACTCCTGCTGGCTGGTTCAACTCAGCTGTTCTGGCCTAAACACCTCTCCAAGCTGACTGATTCAAACCGACCTCTCTTAGCTCCTAAATGAATTGTTACCTGGCCTCAAACTAATTCTGCCAAGATGTCTTCATCCCTGGCTCCTTCTCCTTCTCTGGCTTCTTCTATCTTTACCTGTGTCTAGCTTGTTCTTTGTGCAGCCTGTCTCTGTAAGACACTCTTGCGGTGGGGGATGTGGGGGTGGGGGGTGAGGGGACTGGAGGGAAGGGAAGCTTTCTTCTCTCTCCCTGCACTGCTCTTAAGTTGCCTCTCTTTCCTGTCCTGCTCTCACGAGAGTTGGGCATGTCCTATCTCTGACTCAACCTGTCAGATCTTTTCCTGATTTGTTACTTTATCTGCCCGTCAATTGGATGTCACTTCCAAATATGTCTGCTTCCATCTATAAACTAGCCTTACCTCATTGTTTGGGATTGAGGTGTGTGCTGAGGGTATGTCTGTATTCCAGCCAGACCATACTGTAATCCAGAGCATGTCTGCATTTCAGCCAGATCACAGAGACCTAGAAGGTCTTTGGATGTGATCCCTTGCCAAAGCAGCCATGTTGCTGAATTAAAATTTCTCTACAACAGAGGAATATTTTTTCTGACCAAAGAATGAAGGAACAGACTTCATTAAGGGAAGGGCATATTAGTTTTCAACAATACATGATAGTCTAAGTCCCTAAATCTAAGATCAGGGGCTACCATACTGAATTACCATGTAAGCATAGGCAACAACCATATCTTGCATGTGGCTGAATAGAATACACATTCAAGGACTAACACTGTGGCCCACTGTTCTGTCATACATGTCTTTCCATGACCTCCCATGAGGTAGATTTATTCCTGATGCATGCAAGCTTCAGGTCCCTATGTCTGCCACAACATATGGAAAACATATTGTGATCACACTTACTACTGTCCAAAATCACTGAACCTAGAGCCAAATGATCACAGAAAAAAGAAAGAAAGAAAGAAAGAAACCCTGGTTCTCAAAGTTTCAGTTTTAGAGATGTCTTTAAAAGCACCAGGGAAGTCATTTGCCCATCCAAGGTACTCCCACTCAGAAAATGTACTAACAAGACAAAGATTATAAGAACTTGGTGATGTCACTTGCCTTCTCCCAGACAAGAGTTTTCCTCCATCTTGACATCAGAAATTACACAAGTAGAGGGAGGAGGGCATAACTAGCTTTAAAATAGCTGTTGATTCAGAGGTAATTAAAACTTTGGAAAGTCATTTCAGTTCATTCATGTAAAAATAATTTTTAATTTTGCATACTGGTTGTGATAATTTTATGAGCAAATGAAAAGTTTTCCATGTTAAAGCCTCTAAATTAATTAAATGCAGATCTGTAGAGTGTTAAAAATCAGACCTTTTCTTCTTCTATATCTTAAAATATCTACGTTTGTTCCTTTAAGCTTTCATTCTTCATCCATCCCATAGGCTGAAAATTGCTGTTATATCTCATATTTCTCCTTTATCGAAAATGTCTACCTCGCTTTTAAAGCTAAATAGCACATCAAATCTTTCAAAATCTCTGTGTGCTTTAAGGTTGAAGAATGAAATGGTCCAACAAGAAAAATGACTTGGTTTTTTTTTTTTTTCATTAAAACAATGGGGAGCCTTTATATGGTGGTGCATTCCTGTAACCCTCAGTAATTGACAAGCAGATGAGCAGGAAAATCAGAAGTTGAAGGTCATCCTCAGCTATAGTCAGTTTGAGGCCAGCCTCTCATCTATGAGTCCTTGTGTCAAAACTTTTTAAATAAAATAAATGAAATTTTTAAAGCTGCCTGCTACTTGGAAGTTACAGGACAGAAGAATAATAAGTACTGGAAAGAAAGGTGGATATTAGGGCTGAAATAAAAATATAGAAGCGAACTTATTTTAGCCCCTACATTATTCGTGGAGTCCGATAATGAGCCCTGTAGAGGGTATATGATCTAGGACCCCATAGTCGTTTCTGGCATGCCTGGTGAGGGATAAAAGTAGTCCAGCCTGCAGTACAGTGGGCTTACCAAGGAGACGTTCATGAATAAAAAAGAGATTCCTACTCACAGAGCCCTCCTCCCAATGACCGTGTCAAGTAGTAACTTTGTCAGTGTACAAATTTCTCTTCCCTCACCAAGTTTTAGAGTATTCTGTCTATATTTTGTATTAATTTCTATGATACTAATTCTGACTCTGTATTTTCAGGGACTGTGAAAAATAATATAATCTACTAACTCCTCTACTATGCCATTTACCTGTCAGGGTGACTTAAGCATATAAAGCGATTCTGGTACACGTAACTACTAGCCACAGGGAGCTATGCCCTCCATGATTCAAAGCTTGGGTATTTCCAAAATGTTCTTCTACTTAGGTTTTTGCAAAAGTGAGGTAAAGTGATACCCATGCAAGGACCTTGACAAAAGGGAAAGCATAGATGTGGAAGAATCAAATCGTCTACATAGTAATCTGAAAACTATGTTCATATCAACTTAGAGGCTTGTGATAGGATGCTCCAGGGATTCTCTAAATGAGAGAATTGGGCAGTAAACACTTGTGGTGTCATTTTCAATAGAGCATTCCTTAAATGTAGGAAGAGAGGCTGGTGCGCTCTCTCTCTCTCTCTCTCTCTCTCCCTCCCCCCCTCGCTCCCTCGCTCTCTACTCACCTACAAATAAAGCATACTCTTTCTTTTTTGAAAGAGGGATATAATGAGTACCCCCACAAAAAAGAAATTACACTGCCTTACACTGTTACATTACATCATGAAAGCTATTTCACACAGTAGACTGGCTCATCTAGCCCATATGTCTCCCTATAGATAAGGCCAACTACAGTCCCAAGAGGACGCCAACATGAAAAGACTTAAGGCATCAATTTCTATCCACCCTCCCTAAGGTTCAGGTCCACCTGAGAGGTCTGACAGAACTACTTCCCTCCTTAGAATCAAGATTTAGACTTGGAGAGGGAAAGCATAAGAAACTCTGATGGGCCATAGAGCTAATCCTTTAGGTAAGATAGCATTCAGGAGCCTCTCACATAAGTCATCCTGAAAGTCACAGCATTCCACTTAAGAGAAGAGAAGAGATGTGAGTCTTTTCTGCAAAAGGAACATTTTTGCACCACCATCATTTCCAACTCTGGATAAGTTATTCAGAATCACCTGATGGGTATGACAATATCTTTAATTTTTTTCATTCTCTCCTTCTCCTCACCCTTTTGAGTGCTGACATACAGTAGCACTGAAATGACACAAGGAGCGCTGAGTACTTGCATTGTGGTATAATGTTACAGTCTTCCAGCCTGCTGCTAGATTTTTACAAATTTAAGGATAAAGGCAAAGAAAGACTTCATTTGAAGTGAATAAAACTAAATGTACAAAGATTCATACTTGAGATCATGTATGAGAATTTCAGAATTTTTCAACAATCGGTAGAATTTAGCTGAGCAAAGATGTCTTTCTTTTCAAGTCCCTAAACGTTGGCTTTTAGATATAATCTTATTAGAAAGAGAAAAGGACAAAACATGAAATGGGTTGATTCTAGTATTAAAAAATTTATATGAGTAAGCCATACAAAGCTTTTTTATTAAAGCAAGGGCATTTTTCTAAGAGTTTTACAGTGTTATTCAGTGTGGTCTCAAAGACAGTCACCTTGGTCTCATCTCCAGAGCCACTGAATTATAGACATATTCTATTGGATGTTAATGTGTAAATGGTCTGTTTTTCAAAAGCTGAAAGAGATCACCTTGAAAAAGAGAAGACTAGTATCGTATGAGATGACCACTGTAAAAACGCCCGTTGACTTTGAAGTCTTCAGGCTCAAATTGTCATAACCATCCTACGGAAATTACAATGTCCAAGCACAAGCATTTCAATTTCACCTGAACACTCACTAATACCTCTTTATTGGTTCTCATAGCAAGAGAAACTGGGTGACATCTGCTTCTCCCTCCGCTACGTCCCTACTGCCGGCAAACTGACTGTTGTCATTCTGGAAGCGAAGAACTTGAAGAAGATGGACGTGGGTGGCTTATCTGGTGAGTCCTCAGTGCCTATTGATTGTAGTCTCACCGCTGTCTCACTGTGGATACAGAATGCATAGCACACATGCTGCGGCTTCCCGCTCCTTAATTGATCGCAGCTCTCTCTCCTACAGAGCTGGAAGCAGTCTCAATTCAGCCAACGCAGGGCCCCAGGAAGCCACTCTTAGTTTATTGGGATTGGCAAAGTAGATGAAATCTATTTTCCTTCCCCATAGCCAAAGTATCAGCTGTCATTTCTATGTCATTGAAAGCTAAAATTTTGGCTTCTCATTTGAAAGGCAATGCCTGTGACAAATTATAGTTTTGAGGATTTTTTGAATTCACCCTCAGTACTAAAATTTCTATTTTACCTGAGACTTATTAATTAGGTATTTGCTAACCTGACATGATTTTTATAATACTTTTATAAAAGACAGCATTTCACATCATATAAGTGTCTTTATATGAAAAGAACCCAGGAGCGGTTCGTTTAAGTCTTTTAATTCTACGGTTTGAGGCTAGAATGGAAGGGGGCTTTGGGCTTGAGTTCCATGTAACCCAACATAACACAGTCACGGGGAACTCTTCCACAAAGCAAAGTCAGCTCAAGGACTCGTCGCTTCCAGGGCTGAGCGTAATTTTTTCCTCCTCTGTGTGGTTAAATCAATTACAGTTTTAATGTTCCACTAAATCATTAAGGTGTGAGGGACTTTCCTGACGTGCCACAAGGTCATCACAAATAGATGACAGTTGTTTCTAGCTGTGGAGCTTCAACAGACATGACTCTATTCTGTGATTTTTTTTTTCCTGATTTAAAAAAAAAAAATTCTAAACATCACACCGATGCAGCATGGTGAGTTTATGCCGTGAAGCAAAACAGCTAAAAATTGTTGAAGCTGAATTCTATTTATTGACCCAGTGATTTAACAGCCCAATTCTCCGACTCTCTACATTTATTTCTGGGTATAAATAAGGGAACTTGAAGAAGCCACATTTTTTCCTGTCACTAAGACCCTACTTAATGTCTTGCTTTCATTTCTAATAGTATAAATTTTAAACTGTAAAGCAATAAGAATGGTTCCTCCTAAAAATCTGTGGAATATTTTCTGTGCTTATTTGTAAAACACATGCACAGAAGAGCATTAAAATTTTTACAATTAGCCAGTCATGGTGGTGCACACCTTTGATCCCAGCACTTGGGAGGCAGAGGCAGGCGGATCTTGTGAGTTCCAGGCCAGCCTGGTCTACAGAGTGAGTTCTAGAATAGCCAAGGCTACACAAAGAAACCTTGTCTCGAAAAACCTAAAAGAAAAAATTACAACTATAGTTTACTCCCAGATCAGGACTTAGTATCTTGCAGAGCCTTTAGACACTTTTGACCTTTCTCTTTCCTTTGGCTAAGTCGCCGTGACCCAGTAGGACATCCAGAGCACTCATATCTGCCCCAGCCACTCCAGACATCCATGGGAGCCGTGTCCTCTGTTCAGTGCTGCCCTCGTCTCCCTCCTAATTAATACTCTGCTATCCTCTGTAGAGTTCCCAAATAGCTTTACCAAAAAACTTAAGGCACCCTTGCTCTTGCTCCATTCTGGGGCTCATAAATGACGTCTCACCACCACAGACAGCTACATCAGCTCGTCCTTCTTCAAGACTGCTGTCCCTTTCTTCTCTGACCTGTATGTCAGCCTCCCCTTCTCCTCTTCAGGAGCTGCACAAGGGAACCTGGTCTAGCAGGATATAGCTGAATCACAGTCACTGGCGTGTGCATGAGCTCACTGCTAGCAACACAAGCAAAGAAAAGCACCAAGGATGACTCCCAGCACCTGCCACAGTAACTTAGCATTGTGACATAAAAGAGGCACAGCCACAGGTCAGATCTCACTCAGTATTCATCAGTTTGCAGTCTTATTTTCTAAAGAGAGCAGAAAATTCATAGTAGCTTCAGAACCCACAGAACCTAGATCCACCCCCATATTTGAATTACCTGGAATGATTATAATCATTAACAAACCCTAATTTTAAGGGCTTCCTGCTGCCCGCAGAATTAAATCATAATTACCCTAATCACCTAATGTAGACGCTTTCAAGCTATGCCATTCTGCAACTCAGTTTAGCCAATGGACCAGCACATCTCATCACAGGCCATGGAACGTGCTACACCCATTCTTAGACAATTTCCTTCATCTGGAATTCTCTTTCTTCCAACAATGTCTAGTTGCTGAACTCTTATTCCTTGCAATTACTCAACAAATGTGTACCGTGACTATACCTTGAGTCAGCCATCATGCTGAGCCCTGGGTTCAGGATGGTGGGTGACACAGCCCAGGGACCTGGCTCTCACGCAGCTCTCATTTTAATATAGGGAGAAAGACAGAGCCAATAGCTTAATAAAGCATGCAGTGCCCTGAAATGTCATAGACAGTGGCTAAAAGGGAGGCAACGAAATTAAGTAAGCCAAGTTAGGGAGAACAGGAAAGATCACAGGAGTAGGTGACATTCCTGGGAACAATAGAGCCAAGGTGGGGAAGTAAGCCATGGGTTCTTGTGGGGAGAGAGAAGGTTTAACTGGTAAGGGTGCCTCTTCTGGTCCCTCTCAGCAGAACACATCTTTGTCTTTTTTAATTGCCACTAGCAGTTTGTTTGCAGTCCTCTAACACCACACTTCTTTCTCACTAGACTGTTCTGTATTTATGTCTCCCACAATGCTCTCACTGAGGGGTGGCACTGAGCATAGCTGCTGGATGAATAATGAATTATTTACAAAGGAGCTGTGGCCTGGAAAACAAGTCTTGCATTTCAAATTTGCTTAACCTATTTACCATTAAAGCAACTTTAAGTACTTGAATGGGTTGTCTCAGAGTAAGTTGACCTATGTAAAAAGGGACCACAATTGTATAACATCTCACTCCAAAAGACTCAAATGCCACACTGCATTGGGCAGAAATGACTTGTTAACGGCAACCAAAGCTGGCCCTTCTGCCAGAGTTGAAACCGCACTCTGTCACTCCAAACAATCTGACTTTGTTTGGAGGTCCTGTCCACGCTAGCACAGAGCTCCATGTTGACACTGGACAGGTTATTTCCTCCTCTAAGCCTCTGTTGCTTTGCTGACAAAGTGCAAGAGCTAAGACTCCATCAAAGAGCTTATTGTGAGAAATAAGTGAGAGCTAAAGTTAAGTGCTCACCAAATATCACTATGGAGATTTCAGTTAGTAACTTTATCAAAGCTGCAAGATGTGAAATCAATGGATCATTTAGCCAACTGCTTGACTTGGGTTGGGTTCAGGGGAGACTCCTCTATTTGATAGACATGCCAGAGCCATTCCAGATAATCAGGAGTCCAGGCTTTGTACAGGCTCCTAGGGAATTCAGACAAAGTTAGGAACTCATCAGTAAAACATGCTATAGGAAATGGACATTTTACAAATATTTTTCTTACTGGTCTCTGGCAAGTTCAGGCAGTTCCCTTTTCACTGTGTTCATTTAAAATGGACAGCATAAAAATTTTGCCTGTATCCCACTTCCACATTGCAAATGATCAATCCTCATCATGACAAGTGTAATAATGTTTATCTTTGAGAAAGTTTTACATGAGTGTTTACATAATCCCTACCCCATCCCCACTCCTAACTCTTTCCATGTGCCCCACTCAAATTCTCAGGCTTGTCTTCATTATTATTATACCTAGGTATACACACACATATAAAATAAATACAACCTGCTGAGTCCATTTGGTGTTACTCACACATATGTGTTGGGATTTGATAACCTGTCAAGAGTTCATCCTAGGGTCAGATGGACACACCATCTTTTAGTGGGCTCTGCATCTAGGAGTAGAGCATTATAAGCTTTGCCCCATCCAAGTTGGAACAATGTGGTCACCTCGTCCATCCTACTGACAGCAGGACAATGTGGAGCAAAGACAGTAAGCTTGGAAAGGAGTGCTTGCCAGGAAAACATAAGCCCTCTCTATAGTAATATTACATCTAGTATTTCATTCTTACCACTGCCCTTTACACATCCATGCATTAGGAATGACTGTCGCCAGCCCAGTGGTTTATATGTACTACTCCTGCAGAGGGTCTGAGTTCAATTCCCAGCACCGAGCTCACAACTCTCTGTGAGTCCAACTCTAGAAAATCTTACTCCTCTGGCCTCCATGGGCATTTTCACTCATAAACACAGGCATACACATAGATACAATTGAAAATAATAAAAACAAATTCCATGCTGCCAGGCGTGGTGGCACAAGCCTTTAATCTCAGCACTTGGGAGGCAGAGGCAGGCAGGCAGGCAGATCTCTGAGTTCGAGGCCAACCTGGTCTACAAATCAAGTTCCAGGACAGCCAAGACTATACAGAGAAACCTTGTCTTGAAAATAATTAAGTAAATAAATAAATAAATTTTAAAAAGAATGAATCTCCCTTTTCTATTTTCTGCTCATAAATATTACAAAAAGGAAATTAAAAATTCTGAGAAAGACAAGACATTGGAGGAGTTGAGAGTTCCTAACTCCCAAAATGTAATATCTCTAACATACCATTTAGCCTTTCCTATGTACCCAACTTCAAGATGGAGTACAAGGCTCCTAGGTGCCTCTACTCTAATGAACTGAAACACAAAAGTCCTCAAGATAAGTAAGGCTAAAAATGGAGCTCGGGATGGTTGTTGGAAATGAGAGCATTCTTAGAAGTGGGGGGCTGGTGTAAGTGTAATTCCCAGGAAACAAGATCACTCAATGAGCTTTTCCTTTCTAGTCATCTTAGACTCACAAGTTGAGTCTCTCTTCTCATCTGAGGCTTCTGGAAGATAGTCCTCCCTGCCTGGCTCCACATTAAACAGAACATTGCACCATAAAGCTGTCCTCATCCTGGTTCCCTGTGGGGAGCACACCTTCCTTACAGACTTATTTCTATCATTTCACTGATCAAAAATTGTTTCCATATTTTTAAAAAAAAGGACAAAAAGTATGCAGTCCATGCCCTTTCTGAAGCTTAAATCTACCTAATTTTTGAAAGAAAAAAAAAAAGCAAAGCAAATCAAGAATAGAGGAAAGAAGGTTTGGGAAACCCAGGTGACAGGCTGGTACCATGAGCATCTGCTCCCATGGGGCTGATGAACACTAAGGAGCAAGAGAGGAAGCGAAGAGAGGGGTCAGGTGGAGACTGAGGCGGCTGGCAGCTAGCAAGAGCACTAGCAAGATATAGTTAGAGCAACAGTTCTCAACCTATAGATCACGGTCTCTGGGGGTCAAAATGGCCTTTTCACAGAGGTCATAGATCAGATATCCTGAATATCAAATACTTGCATTATGCTTCATAACACTAGCAAAATTACAGTTCTGAAATAGCAATGAAATAATTTTATGGTTGGGGGTCAGCACAGCATGAGGAGCTGTATAAAAGGGTTGTAGCATTAGGAAGGTTGAGAACCATTGGTCTAACTTTTCTCCACTATAATTTCTCTGCCGTGTCCTCTTCCCCCGTCTTGCTGGCTAGGACATAGTGATCTTAGAACTCATGACTCCAAGGCAGGAAGATGTGAGTGTGTTTGACTCCCATAATGATAGCCTGCCTCCATAAAAGGTGATTAATTTGATTAGCAAACAAATAAATGAGTAAGAAAAACTGCCTAGCTACAGGAGATGTCTGTTCCACATAAAGAGCACAGTGAACTTCCGGAAGCTGCAACTATGACAAGAAGGTAATGGAGCAAAGAATTAAGACTAATGCTTTAAAAGGTTAGCGTATGGCTCAGTGAGAGTTACACACATGCGCATTCACACATACACATAAATGCTTTGTTATCAGATGTTATATTTTAATTGTTTATTAACTTGTCTTTTCTTGGTCTACTTTTCACCATGCCACAAGTACGTATAATTTAGGAAATATAGCCATTTAAGCGCTCAGTAGTATTCAACAAGAAAAGCTCACCTGCTCCCAGGTACCCATTAGAGTCAGTATAAAAACCATAATCAGCAGAAAGAAATTATTCCTTCGAGCAAAATTATTAAGAGGTGACATTTGACTGATTTGGTGAGAATTATTGGGAGACATGTTAAAATTCAGGATTTCAAGAACCACCTCAAACCCAGTCCTGGGGAAGAGCCTGAAGTTTTAAACGAGCCTGCTCCCATGTTACTTCTCCATCTTAACCACCAGAAACCATGCTTTAAAAGCTTAGATAGTGCATCATGATTTTAACTAAGGTCTACGTCAGCCAGGTTCGAAGATAGAATTTTATTGTCAATAATACAGGAAAAAAAATACACCCTTTGACTTATATAGAAGAATTTTCTCAAGTAAAAAAAAAGTTTATATTTCTTTTAGAAATCTAGCATCTTCTTCCTGAAAAGTATCCTTAGCCACATGTTAAATATTTGCCTTTTCCTCCTCCATCTCTTTCGCTGAAAGAGGAGACAAAGGCTGGCATTTCCTTTAACAGGTTCCGCAGGCATTTTCTAACATCCTTGACCACCTTCCTGTCTGTCCATCTATTGGCAATGAAAGCATAATGAAGAAAACCGCTCCAAATTCAATTGACTTGAACTAAAAGCCACTAGTCTGGGAGCTACGCCAATAAATAAACAGGCAGAAACTTATTTGAGCCAATTAGATAGGGATATGCAAATTAATTGGCCATGATATCAGGGTCAAGGAATAATATGCAAATGCGCTGGCTTCTTATTGAGCTAATGGGACAGGAATATGAATAATAAGTTGGCAGTGATGTCAGAAGCCTCATCATAATTTTAGGCTTGAATGTTATAATATAAAATTAATTCTGCAACATTTCAAAATGCTTAATTATAATATTGACAAAAATAATAGGAAGCTCTGAGAAATGAACAGATTGTTCTAAATGAAAATTCTGGAAATGATGCGGCTCTAGAAACTTGAGTTATTAAAAAGAATTATAAAGGAGTAATAGTCAAGCCCAATGCAAGTTGAGAAATAGGCACCATTGCGAGTAAGAAAAAATAAAGAAAGATGCAGTGTCTGATGAACTGAACAGTTTTAAGGAAGTAGGAGCCACCAAGGGACCCTGGGACCAGCTGACAGCAAGTGATGGGCTGAGATGTACTTGTTCAGGACAGTAAGGACAACACTCCCTGTAAACTCTGTAGCTCTCAGGTATGTCCCAGTGACTCAGTACACATCTGAGTTTCCACTCACTCCATGCCAGGCATCGTGCCTGTCCTCAGTCACGTGAGTACAGACACTTGCACAGCACAGTGGATGTAGAATCCGTAAATGCTCTATGTGTGCTACCTGATTTAATTCTATTCCAAACCGTAGATGCAGTCTATTTTTAATGCTATCTTATTGATGGAACCAAACCACAGTTTGGTAAACAACTTGCTCAAGGTCACAGAATGTGTATTTGGCACAGCTAGTACATAAACATAATCCACTTTCACACTCCATTAATAAAACATCACTTTCATGTCCCACCAGAGTCAACCTGAAGAACAGGTGACTGACTACACTATAGATTGAAAGACATCTAAAACTTGAACTTGATTTCAAATATCCTTTAATCCCAAACAGAAATTCCATCAAGGGAGTCACTAATATGAATTACTTGGTTGATTGCTTAGTGTCACTTTGTTACTTGCACAGAAAAATGGAATTAGTGAGTCTGTAAGACTAGAAATCATGCTGGGCGGTGGTGGCACATGCCTTTAATCTCAGCACTCAGGAGGCAGAGGCAGGTGGATTACTGTGAGTTCGAGGCCAGCCTGGTCTACAAAGTGAGTCCAGGACAGCCAAGGGTACCCAGAGAAACCTTGTCTCAAAAAACCCAAACCAAACAAACAAAAAACAAAAACAAAACAAAAAATAGACTATAAATCAGATATTAATAGATTGCTATGTTTTTTGGATATAAATTGGCATGCTATTTTAACATTTGATTCTTTGCACACAAAAGAGGATATGGTTTAAAGCAGTGGTACTTCAGCCCTATCCGAGACGCAGTAGGAGAGTGTTGAACATGATGGAAAAGAGTTCAACTACAAGGAATGTGAGTACCTTTTAGGTAGGAAAATTCTAATGAAAATGTTTACCTACTACTATTCAGTTTTATCAATGGATGATTACAGGAGGAAATGTATGACATATCTGGGAAGGAGACAGTATAACGTGAATACAATGCTTCCTATCCCCCGCAAATTGCTACAAAATTCAGTGGCTCATAGTTACATATTTAAATATTAAAATATTTTCAACTGAACCTAAAGTAATTGACAAGAACTGAATTTATACTAAACCACTTAACATGAAGGTGAAGATGAGCTGAGGAATACTAAAAGAGGAAGCCATAGAAATAATGCTTTCAAATGCCCCTGTTACTTTTACTAGTCACTTTGACACCTCCCACTTTGAAATAGTGTTTTCCCAAGCACTGACTTATTAAACTCAATGAGTAAATGAGAAATCCCTACATGAGCAATCCCAAAACATAGACAAGCTTTGCTATAGTTTGTGTGTTATCTGTTCCTCAAGAGGTCTACACATTGGAGCCTCCCTCATTGGCCTGTGGTACTCCTGAGAGGCAAGATGGAACCTTTAAACTAGACAGCCTACTGGTAGGATAAGTAGAAATTGGAATCCAAGACCTTTCCACTCCTTGCATACTGCCGCTGTACGATGGGCTGCTTTGCCCTGCCCCCATGTGTTTTCTGCTGTGATATTTTGCCTCACCTCAAACCCAAACTCAATAGAGACAACCAACCTTGGCGTGGAGCTTCCAAAACAGGAGCCAAAATAAACCTTATTGGTTGTGTATTTCCACTATTTTGTCACAGGGACAAGAAGTTACCACACATTTTACTGTGGGCAATCTTAGAAACAATTCACTGAAATGGAAAACCATAACCCAAATTAGATCATGGGATTATAGAGTCAGTGTAGCGCTGGTGCTATTCCAGAAGATTCTATAAAGAAGAGAGGGAAATACCCTGCCTTTGTCCTTGTGTGCAGTTATGGTCACTCACCTCAAAACAGTGCTGCAGTGTTAAATGCCTAGCCAACAGGGGCAGCCTAGATGGGGGGATCAAGGGACTGTCTGTGAAGACAGGCTAAGAAGTTTGGGACTTTGTAGTCTGGAAAAAGAAACCCGAACACAGACATGATTAAAGTCCTACAATCATGAAAGGCAGAGCTAGAGTGATACCCACCTGCTCGTCGCACAATACTGGAATTAAGAAGTGACCTTGATGTTTAAAAGAACACAGATGAAAAGAAGCGCCATTCGAGGCGATCTCAAAGGTACCTTTCCACTCTGAAATGCTTTGTCAGTTTTTCTTTGCTGCCTTATAGTGGGGAGGCAAACACCAGTTGATGATTTGGGACAGACAGAAATAAAAGGCAGAAATCAAGAGATGAGATTTTTCTGTGTTACAGGTTTAAAAGGGTACTTTGCTAAACCTTTGGTTATCCCATCAGAACCCCCTCCCCTGACACTTTTGCATGCGTACCCCTTAGAAGCCCCACAGCTCTCTACCGAGCTATCTAACCCAGATTAATTGTTTGACTGCATTTTCTCCCTTCACCTAACCATGCCATTCCCTTCTCTCATTCAGTGCACAGAAAAAGAACGGGGAAGTTTCAGAGTTTAAATACCTAACTGGAATAGCAGAAGTATTCCCAAATACTTCTTCTTTAAACATTTAGCACAAGGCGGTGTTGTCTCTCTTTTCCTCTTGTAAGGTGTAAGATTCCTGTTAGTGACGCCTCCATCACCTTAAGTTTGCGAAGTTTGGGTCTCATGGAAACAAGAGGGTGAATCCATCTATGGCTCAGCAGTTAGGAGCCATCAGTGATGCCCCTAAGAACCAAAGTTCAGCAGCATCACTCTCATCAGGCAGCTCACACCACCTGTAACTCTAGCTCATGGACCTCGCTCCCCTTTTGTGGTCTTCAAGAGCACAAAAACATGTTGCATACAAGTACAAAGACCCAAACACAAAAAAAATAAAAATAAATATCTTAACAAATAAATCATCATTTTATAAACAGTGTAGCCAAGCACTGGAGCAGACATCTGGAATCTCAACACCCAGGTGGTTGAGACAGATCAGGAGTTATTATATAACCGTTTCTATTTATTGGGTGGACTTGTGTTTGTGGTGTGCATACACATGTATGTGAACACATGAACATCTGCAGGCGTATGTATAGATAGAGGCCAGGAGTTATGATTGCCAATCTCCCTCAGTTGTTCTTATCCCATATACTCAGTGAGGGCCTCCCACTTGAACCCAGAGCTTGGTTCATTTTGCTCGTTTACTTGGCTACCTTGCCCAGAACATCCCCAATCTCTGGCTCCCAAGTCCTAGAGTTAGAGGCGGGTTACTATGCCCACCTGGATTTACATAGGAGCGGGGCAGAGTCGGGATGAGGTCTAAACAGTTCATAAGCTCACATGTCAACTTCTCCCAAACCTGTGTCCACTTTGAAGAGAACACATTCTTTAACCCTCACTCCTCATTTCATTTATAGGTCCACTACTCTTTCCTTCTTCATAATCAGGCCATATGCTTTACTAAAACCTACTGTAAAAACACACATTGTTTCAACTTGTCTCCCATTTTCACATATATGTTACCACACAAGCCTCACCTAGACAGGCCAAATGTTAAAGTTCTGCCAATCTGCTGAGTTTTTTCTTTCTCTTCTGACTACTCTGACTTAACTTTTCTTCTTGTAGAATTCTTTTGCCATCATACAGTGGTACTCTCACAGTAGCACCTTGAGAAACAAATAAAACTAGGAAATGTAATTCTTGAGATCCGTTGGCTGTGCTAGCAAGCATCTTCAGAGATCTTACTTAATTATCATTTTATTCTCTTTCTCCACCAGCCTAAATGGCTTAAAAATAAAGTAGCATACTCTCCTCAAGAGCTAACAGTTGCACAAACATACACACATTTCTGGTAGTTACACTGTGATGACGGTCATAAAGACATTTTCTAGGGAAGAGGAACAAGCCCCTGGTCACATCTTTTGCCCAACATGAGAGGAGAAGAGGCCATGGCTCAGTATGACATGCCTGCTACTTTATGGACTGTCTTCCTCAGAAGAGGGAGGCAGAAGAACATAGCTGCCTTTGTGACATCCTATGCGCCTTACTTTCACTGTGACTTTTTAACTTTAAAAAAAAATGAAATAAGCATATTTCTTTAAATCTTTGGGGATACTGAAACTGCCTTTATCTGAGACTAAAGCAACAAGATTGATTGCCTTAAGAAATTTATAGATTTCAACTGATTGATGCCAGGCAACAATATGGCTACATAATTAATTAACACATTCCTCCCATTAACAAGGAGCCTAATGACTTTTAGTGATAGTAGGCTTGCAGTAATATTGCACATACATATGTGGCTGCAAGATTACATATTTATCTACATGATAGACTGGTTTGTCCATGGACTTCCATTTTCTGATTCATTAAGGGAGGAAATGTGTTCACAAATGGCAGTGCCTCAAGATGCTACAGCATAACAGCTTTTAAATCATAGGAACTCAAGAAATAAAGTTAAAATAAATCACAGCCTTATCGCTTCCTTTAGGATGCAAATGAAAACATCAGTACCCCAGTCAGTCCCCATAGTATCTTCCTGCTCATTAAAGGAAGTTGTCTCAAGGACACAACTTAAGATCGCATGTAGTTCCAGATTCTGCCAGTATCAATTAAACACATGTGCGCGCACACACACACACACACTATCACACTATATATGCACAAACATGTGCATTATACACAAATGAGATCATATCATATTCAATATTATTTTTGTCTGCCCACTGTGGTATATAACAGAGATCTTCCTCGCTGTATTTGATAAGCAGCCATTGCATCTATTGATTGTTCAGCACATTTTCTGGATGTATTACCATATATTAGGTATTTTCTTACCAGTAAAACTCTATTTGGAAAACTATCTTAACCAAAGGTTTCCAAACAATACTTAGATAAAATAATGAGCTCTTGGATAAGAAAAAATATTAATGGGGCTGGAGAGATGGCTCAGCAGTTAAGAGCACTGTCTGCTCTTCCAAAGGTCCCGAGTTCAATTCCCAGCAACCACATGATGGCTCACACCCATCTATAATGAAATCTCATGCCCTCTTCTGACATGTAGGCACACATGCAGGCAAAACACTGTATCATAAATAAATAAAAAATAAATCTTTTTTTTTAAAGGAGGAAATGCTTTAAAAACAAAATGTCCCAACTCCTTCTCAACGTCAAGCTTTTCTCAATGTCCCGGTGCTGCACAGGGTCCCTGAATACCTGAGTATTAGTAAGAGAAAGAGAGGCAACAGGGAAATGTTCATTTTTCTAATATCCCTAAATTTGCTGATGCTGTTGCTGCCTCTGCCTCTGCTACTGGCTTCTGTTGCTGAAAAATAAAATGTTACATTTCTACAGTCTCATAGTGCATCAATAAGAAGGGATTTTAAAGTAAAATGCAATTACTTGAAGTTCATAAACCTTTTTTAAAAAACAAATGTTGCTTAAAAAGACAACCAGCGTTGATTGCAAAGAGTTGCCCCCTACCAAAAAAAAAAAAAAAAAAGAGAAAGATAATCAGGTGATCAACTTGTAAATTTCCAGACTTTCATCAACTATATTTGCAGGAATTTCAATCCCATGAGACACACTCAACCCAGCAGCATTGTTGATAACAATCTGAATAAACTTGGGACAGACACTAGAAGTAAAAATATACCTTTATGAAGTCAAAGACAATATTTTCCAGACAATGCCCCAATCCCTAGACTTCACCAAACCACCGATTTGTAAGGTGCTCTAACTAAAGGTTGTCTACATTGAAAACAACTACAGTACTTCCTAAAACACAGGGGAAACACCAGAAGTGAACCTAGCTGAAGAGTTGAACATCAGAGAAGCTCCCATTCAGGATACTTAGAGCTCAGCCCTATTCTTCCTTGAAATACCTGTTCATGCTTTGAGAATCTCACTGAAATTTAAAAAAAAAAAAAAAAAAAAAAAAAAAAAAAAAAAAAAAAAAAGTTCAATGACAGATTTTAAAAGAGGCACTGAACACTTATGAATTATGCAACTCTGAACTTTTATTTTAATAACATCATTAAAATATAAACACCTTAAAGGCCTCCCGACAGGAATTTAACTTTATAGAATGCTTTCTGTGTGCCCTGACCTTGCCAAGAGGCATGCCTAAGGCATGATTTAACAGTTATTACAGGCCAGAGCCTAATAATAAGTGGGCATCTGGAAATGCCAGTGTTTGTGCTTGCCTCCTTGGCTTCCAATGGAGATGTAAGTCAGCCATGAACAGGCCCTCTCCTGAGAGCCCACGGGGTATAGCACAAAGGACACAGACTGGCATTGCAAAGCCCGAGTCTAAAGCCCATGACCTTTCAGACCCTCAGTCTGCTCACCCATAAAATTGGAAGATTAAACTGAGCTTCTTCATTGCTGAGTTCACAAATGAGGTAACATTAGGCAGAAGTTCTAAGTAGAAACCATCACAAGCCTGCCAGTTAGTTCTGAGCAAGAGAAAATCTTTAGTTAACTCTTAATTTTTTTTTTTTTTTTATTGTACCAAAGCTTGATTCTAGGAGAGTGTGTGTTCTTGCATAGCTGATATAGCTAGCCACGTATGTACATGACAATTAGGTGTTTGCAGCAGCATTGTTTGCAATAGTCTCAAAAGAGAAAACAACTTTACTAAGTGGATGAACAAATTCTATACATGCAGGGAAATAGCACTTTGTAATAAAAAGGGACAAATTTGATATGCCTGACAGTGTGTGTCCAAAGCTACAGAGAGGACAAGGAAGTGATAGAAAAGCCTATGCCTTATATTGTTAGACAGCTTGTCATTTAATTACCCTTTAATGAATTTACTGAACGATAAATAAAACTTAGCTCGCAGCATTGCTTTTAAAACCATCCCTGATGCGTAATCATGGAGGAGTGTATCTAGGTTCTATTGTGCCCGCTCCATTCTTCCTGCCTTTGCTCCGGCCATTTTCCTCTTTTCACTGTCTACATAACCTTGAAAGCGAATGAGGTAGAAAATAGTAGCAAGATACCAGACATTGTACCATTGAGCAACATACAAAATTAAACCCTGTATCTAGGGTATGTGGGAAGGAAGTGCATACAGGATTTTAACTGAACAGCAGTCATGAGAGCATCCAGAAATTAGCCCAGCAAACCCTCTCCTCTCCTGGTAGTAGTTAGCCATAATTCACAGATATTTTATAAGGAATAAGACATATATTTCTCAGTACAGTTGTTGCTCAGTATTTTGTTGGGAATGAGATCTGGGCCCAACCCATTTAACCCTAGAGCATGCCCAAAAGCTGAGAATGTTCAATTCTATGTGTGCAATGGTCTAGTCCTTGCAGATAGCCTGTACCAGTCCTGCTGTCCACTGCATTCTCTTCTGCTTACCTGATGCTGCGCAGAGAGTGGCTGTGCTGTATTGCTGAAGAAATGGTAACAACAACAAAAGTCTGTCCATGCTGAGTACAAATGCGATTTTTAATCAGTTCAGTTAAGAATGGGTTGAGCCTGGCATAGTGGCTCACACCTTTAATCCCAGCAGAGGCAGAGGCAGGTGGATCTCTGTGAGTTTGAGGCCAGCCTGGTCTACAAAGTGAGTCCAGTACAGCCAAGGCTACACGGAGAAACCCTGTCTCCAAAAAAAATAAAAAAAGAATGGGTTGAATCCATTCAGTTCACTAGTAGCCTCGGTTCGCCGATGGTTTGAGACACCAGATTTCTTTTCCAAATGCTTCTTTTATGATAACATGCGCAAGACAAACTGGGTTAATTGACTCAGAAACAGAATTAAAGAGGAAGGACAGAGTCTGTGTTGCCCTCATTATAAAGTTAGTACCTGACTGCCGGACAGACATCCCCTCTGCAATGAGCCACCATGAGCTGGACTCTACTGTAGCAGCATTAATTTGACTAGAAGTGTCAGAGCCTGGTCCCTGAGCAGCTCCCTGTTGCCTTGCCTAATCCTTTTTCCCCCACTAGTAAATACCTAATTGGACTCAATGAGTCAGCACTCATGACTTCTTGCTGTTGCATAACAGAGTGGTCAAGATGTTGCATTTGACTGATCTGTACCAAGCCTGCAATCTCTACAAATAATGGGGGGGGGGGGGATGCAGGGAGGGAGGAAGAGAGAGAGGAGGGGAGAGGAGAGGAAAGAGGGAGGCAATAAAGAATAGCACACATTTCAACTCATACACTTTCAAGACTCTTTGACCTCTTTAGCTTGTTTTCTTCTCTTTGAAATTTCATTTTCTATAACACACTTGTCCTCAGGTTGTACCCATCCTAGCAATTCAAAGCATGGAGGAAATGTCTCATTGGATTGTCCCGCAACACTGCAGCCTTCACCTAAAATGAACTGTTCACCTTGCTAATGGAGAAACCTATTCCATTAAAGTATTTACTAAGAGCCTAGATACGCACTGAAGTGGGGGGAGGGCAGTGACTGTGTATTACTGAGTCCCAAGGCAAGGTAAGATATTCCTCCTTTTCTCTCCTTGATGTGTTATTTAGGTAATTTCTCAATGTACCCACGTCAACACTCTTGAACTGTGCCTCCCTCAAACAACTACCCAGCCGGGCCCAAGGGTAGATCAAGTGCTCAGGAAGCATTCTCTGTGGAGCTACAAACCTGGTGACATCTGTGCTGTAGACTCTGCTAACGCTCACAAACAGAATTACAAGATGCATTTCAGCCAGCCCTCAAATGAGAAACTCCCTACAAATATATTATGATCAAGGCTGCATTTTCCCCCTCAGTAAAGATGTTTTTAGTGTTCAAACAAGAGGGGTCAGTGCCAGGGAACTAAAATGGATTATGTAAGTTCAAGATAAGAGAGACTGCTATCCTCAAGCCAAATTATATAGAGAAGTGTCTTAAAACTCTCCCTCAGATATCATATTATCTGTACATTTTGCCAGTTGAAATTCATGCAGAGCTAATTGTTAAAGATGCTAAAACTTAATATTTGCTTGCAAGCAAAGTATCAGAATGGACTCTTTTTCATCCTGGGTGAGTCCAGGAGAACAGAGCCATTCTTTTTCTTTCTGTTTGCTCTGAGCATGAGGTTCTTGACATTCCCTCCTTGTCTTCCTATTCAAATTTCAAAGTGCTTTAGCCTGAAATGTAAAACAACAGTGGGATCGTATTATCAACTAGGATTATTCATTTCTAAGAAGAGCCTCCAGCCATGCTCACTCCTGCACCCTGTACTGAGGTGCAGGGATGCTGCTTTCATGTCTGGTACCACATTTAACTAGCAGGACATTAACTTTCAAAAACAAGCACAGCGGGAAGTCAGGTCATCCTGAGGGCAGACACAGCGTCAGCCAAGGAACTATTTGTGGAATTGGAGTTGTGTAAACTACAAAAGAAGAGATTTAAAGCAAACACAACTGTCTGGGAGCAACTGAACTCTCTAGTGGAGTGATACAGATCTGCAGTGGAATCGGTGGGTATAAGCAGTGCAGATCCATCCTTGGTTATTTCCACTTTAGTTTCTACAAAAGTCTTGAGGCAAGCTTGGTAGAAGGACTGTTTAAAGGCCTACCTTCCCCAACTGTCGTGATTAGGCACTTATCTATGAAATCCCTCCATCTCTTAAGTCATTTCCATTTCTGCCTGAGACAGTCTAAGAGATACCAAGCATCTTACAATTACTACCATGGAAGAAAGCATCAATTAAAGACACCAAGAGTGTTTGTTTTGTCTTTAAAAGAAAGGGGTGAAAGAATACTGCTACCAGGAAAATAGTACCTGTAATCTAAAGCTAAGCATTCACTCCTTTGGTTTGTTTAACTGTATCATCATCCCTTCAGACAAAAGAGAAGATCAAGGTTTGGAAGTCAGTGGCTCCTTGCTGTACCCCACTGTTACCAGAGCCAGCCTGATGACCCCGCCATGACCTACGGCATGCATCATGTCATTCCCATTGGCCATAAGCCCAGTTCTAGAACCTAATGCTATTCAATGACCATCCGCTGACTCACAATTAATACTTTCTATAGATTATTTTTGACAAAGTAATGTCTCCAGCTGTGCCCACAAATGCCACCATACGCATATCCCAGCAACTCTGTGGATAAACAGCAAGAGCCCTGATGAGCACAAAGCAACTGCTCTTCATTCATTTCTTTCAGTGTATCTTATTTCTTCTGAAAATAAGGAAATAATGTGTCCAAAAGGAATTCCTGTTCTTTTCAGTGACAATACAAAAGGGGTGGTGGGGGTGTTGATGTTTACAAAGTTATATCATACAAAAAGAGCAGGCGTGGAGCAGTGAGCAGGGCTTTCCCAGTGGGAAGGCAATCACCGGCAGCTACTGAGATTCTGGGCAGTTTTAATTGGCTCTTGATCATCAGAAAGCATGTGAGGTAAAGGACTTAGTACATCTTGTTTTCCTCTTCCTTTCAGCCTCTTCTTTTTCAGTTTGGAAAAAGGCAGTCAAGACAATATTAGATTCTTCAGGAAATATCCTAGATTCTCCCACGCTACCTCTGTCATTTTGAGGGGAGGGTTAGATTTTGTTTTTTGTTTGTTTGTTTGTTGGTTGGTTAGTTTGTTGGTTGGTTGGTTGGTTGGTTGGTTGTTTTTTCCAGACAGGATTTCTTTGTGTAGCCCTGGCTGTCCTTGATTTGATCTGTAGACCAGGCTGGCCTTGAACTCACAGAGATCCTGCCTCTGCCTGCCGAGTGCTGGGATTAAAGGCATGCGCCACCATGCCAAGATAGCCTCTGTCATCTTCTACCTCTTGTGCTATCCACATTATTTTCCTTTGACCACTGACTGTTGAGCTTCTTGACCATATCCTGCAAATGCCTTTTGTCACTCAAGAATCTGAATTATTTAATCATTAGCAGTGGCAGGTGCCATCACTGTTCCTCTCAGTTTATTCCTATGGCCCCCTGGAGTTATCACTTCCCATCATTTTTCACATGCTAGGGGTCAGCAGCTCCTGTTCTGTGAACTGTTCTTTCCAGAGACACTGCTTAATTCACTCTTGGGTGGCCATCATCTAGCCATGCCTAGCATGTGTAGGTGGCCTTCATCTAGCCATGCCTAGCATGTGTAGGCCTCACGGGGAAATTAAAATGAATCAGTTCATTGTATCCCCAATATTGAATATATAATGTGAACTAAAGTAAACTGATCATAGAAAATCAAAATGAACTGAATGAATATATATTAAGACATTATCCCTGGATTGAATCCATAGCACTACAAAAACAAAACAAAAAACAGAAAACAGAAGTGCTGTCCTAAAGTAAAGTTATCTGGACGGTAGCAATTGTAGTACACTCTAGCAATGATGCCTATGATGTTATTCAATTAGTATCTGGTCTTTTTTTTTTTTTCTAATCTATATGTTTCCCTTGAAACTGATAGTGCAGTGAGGTCTCTATGCCAAGCTCATAGTGGTAGATATTGTCTGAACTACCATATATTTAAAGAATGGCCAGGAAACACAAACTCGAGAAGGTCGACTATTAATTCCAAAGCAGCAAGTGATATACAAAGTAATATAAACCAAGAGCCTTGAGGATCCTCCCACAAGATGATCTTTCTACACCTAGGATACCTTTGTGGTCCAAGCTTTGCTGAGATCTCAGAAGAGGAGAAGGTCAGATTGGTAGTAACAACCAGCATACAGCCCAAACAGACACAGACACATGCACACATACTCTTCTCCCCTCATTATTCCAGACTTCTAACCCTCACTCTACCAGTACATCTGGTTCAATCTAGATCCGTCCTTGCACTGGGCCCCTGAAGTTGTATTAATAAGATAGACATTGGTGGGCAGGGCAGCGGATACATGGAATCTCAACATTTATGAAGTGGTAAGTAGAGGGTAGCCAGTTCTAGATAGCTGGGGTAGGGGATAGAGAGAGACCCTGTCATAGAGGAAAAAAAGGCAAGAGAAGAGGGAGGGAGGGAGGGAGGGAGGGAGGGAGGGAGGGAGAAAGGGAGGGACGGAGGGAGGGAAAAGAATGGAGGAAAAGAAAGCCAACTGATGCCACACATTCCTTTTTTTTTTTTTTTTTTTGTCTTACTAAAGACACAAAAATATAATATATTGCCTTAATTTTCTCTTTAAAAATCAATTACTCATTAACCTAGAAGAGAGCATTGTAATATATCAATGTGATACCTAATTTTAATGTAAAAATACTATACATGCTAACAAATGGTAATTGCCCCATAAATCTTGAGCACAATGCCCTGTTTTAAGAAGAAACAGACTTTTAAAAACAACAGTAAGCCAGATTACATTCAGAGTTCTCTCTGCCGTGAAAGGACTAGGATCCAGTAGGTAGCTGGAAGGCTGCTCACAGGCATTTGAAGGACAGAAGTCTGGAATCATAAATTTAACGTGTATATATGAATTACCTACTTTCTAAGTACCACTGTGGGCAAGGAGCAGGAGAGACAAAGCTAAGTAAAATTCAATCCCTGCCTACAGAGGCAGGGAACACCACACAGAAATACTGTCTGTGATTTAGATTCGAAGTGGCAAACTTATTTTTCAGGAAACCAGGTAGTAAATATTTTAGACTTAGCAGCCCACAAGGATTCTTACAAGCATTCATCTTTGCCATTAGAAAACAAAAGCAACCCCAGACAGCATGGCACAAACAGGCATGGCTATGTTCCCATAAAACTATTTTGAGATAGAAATTTCATCTCATGAAATATTAATCTTCTTTTGATTGCTTTCAACTTTTAAAAAAACATATAAATCTTCTTAGCTTGTGGCCTACAAAAATTTGGAGTAGATAGACATGGTCCCTAGGCAGTCATTTGATGACCTGCAGGACTTCAGAGGAATTCAGAGGGAGAGAAGCTAACACCAGCGAGGATCAGGGAGGTCAAGGCAACAGCCTCAGAAGACAGCATGAAGAAAGGCATTCTTCTGTGAAACACACTGGGAGCACAGAGGCACCACGGAGAATTGGATTAAGATTAGCCACACCTCAGAGCTCCATCAAGGGAACTGAACCCTATGCTCAGGATGAAGATGAGGCTCAAGTGGAGACTGTTGGAGTGGTCCAGAGTGAAGGGTCCTATGATAACATCCCAGATATGGCATCAGTTGTACTTGGGTTAGAATCCCAACTTAGCCACTCACTTAGCATGTTGGCCTCATAACAGATGCTTTTCTATTGGGGTGACCTTTTTGTACACAGATTATGGTTTTGTTATTCTAATTGTACCTGCATCGTACTTTGTAAACATAACGCTTCCCTCACCTTCTATTGGTCTAATAAAGAATGAATGTCTAATAGCTGAGGCAGGAGAGGATAGGCAAGACTTTGAGCAGAGACAGGAGCTCTGGGAAGGAATCTGAGACAGGAAGATTTGCCAGCCAGCTGTGAAGGAAAAAACAGGTTCTGGGACTGAGAAGAGGCAATGAGCCATGTGGTAGAGCATAAATTAGTGTAAAAGGGTTAATTTAAGTTGTAAGAGCTAGTTGAGAACAAGCCTAAGCTAAGGCCAAGCTTTAATAAATCAATAAAATGTCTCCATGTCATTATTTGGGAGCTGGTAGTCCAAGAAAGTCGTTTTATACTTTTCCTCTCTGGATTGTAGGACCACATCACCAATGAGAGCTATCAAATGCCCAGCACCCACGCAAGAGGACTAATGAGTAAAGGGGAGGCAGAGACAACTAGCCAGTCCCAGAGCCACCATTCTACCACTTCATCCTATTACAGTTCTTACCTACAATTGCTTTACAGGGATAACTCTGTAGCATCATTTATTTAAAACTTGGGGGGACAGTCAAGATTAATCCTTCTCTAAACACTTTCCCATAATAAGTTTATTTTCTTGAGATCTGATTCCATTTCACTTTGATACATGGATATTTCTTCTGCTAGAAAGGTATACTTCCTTAAAGACACTCCATTTATATAAATGGGTGGTGTTCTCGTTTATGTTGCTCTAAATTTGAGGTGAGACAAAAGATTTCCACTGCATAATTTAGCAGGCTAGGTTGTTAACGTAAGCATCAAGATGGCATAAGAGGCAAACTTCACAAATGAGCTTCGCTAGAATGAACGCTTCCTCCTGGAAACTGTCAAGAGACCTTCTGTCTTGCTGCTTGATGGCAGATCACATTCTAAATAATAAAAACGCCGTTTAGCTATTCATTAGATTTTTCAGAAATCTTGTTTTAAGCCAAACCAGAAAGTAGTAAATTTCCTGTTGAGTTTTAACTGAAATGTCTCCTTGCTAGTCCTTCGTTCATTGTCCATTAAGGTCAACTATGTGATGGACTGCTAAATCATTCTGCTTGGATATAGTTATTTTAACTTCTTTTTGTTGTCTTGCTTTTTTCCAGGTTTCAGGGAGGGCTTTTTAGAAGGAGGGGTAACTTGACTTTCTGAGACAGTGTCTCACTGTGTAACACAGTCTGCCTTGGAACTCAGCAGTCTGCAAGCCTCAGTCTCCCAAGGGCTGGGACTAGAGGTGTGAGCCATCACACCCTGCTACTAAACAGCCCAAACTGAAGTCACCCATTTGTTTTCCCTACTATATGTATAGACGACACATACATATAAGTATTTTTTAAAGCCTTAATTTTAAGAAGTACTCTGATGAGTTTTTGTCATTTACTTTCCAAGAGAAAAATATCAGATCCTAAGTATATTTAGGAGAAATAATATGCACTAATGTGCGTGTTAATTTGGGCCTGAGTCACCAGAAGAGTGAAATTACTGAGCCCTGTTAGAGGTTCACAATTGACCACGGTCAGGGGGATGGACAGTGTGCTCAGCTAGAGACATATTAAAGTTGTGTTACCATTAGGACAAATGGGTATGGCTACCAGGCAGCTGAACATGAAACACATCTGTTCACTGAAATATTTAAATCCCCACTGAATCCTTCTTTCATCCTCACTGTGGCAAGTTTATCTTCTTTTTTACTTTCTGCACATTTGGAGCGTGGTGGTTAGGGCATGCATCTCACAGAGCATTAGAATTATCTAATTCTTAAAGCACCAGTCTATATACAGCACACAGAAGACTATTCCTTCATCCTCAGCAATTAATCCCCACCCTAGCTTGGCAGCCCTTTACAGCATGTCATACATAAAACCCTTTTCTCTCAATCTGTCAAACTCTATTCCCTTTCCCTAAGGGAAACTTCAAAGAAGACAGTTCACTATGACAGCCTCTCTGGTCCTTTATTTCCAAACAGACAATTGTGCATTGCCTAGTGATCCAGTTTACAAAAAGGATCTTTTAAAAAAAGTAATTGATTTAAAGAACCAACCAAAAGGTTAGTGTAGTTGCTTCCTAGTTCCTTTTGTTAAGCATAAATCTGAGTCCTGATTTGTCAGTGAATTTCATAGTATTCTGGTCCAAGAGCTGTTTCTCAAGGTCAAAAATCACAATTTAGTTTCTTCCTTGGCTATAAAAACAAAACAAGACCCACAGTTAATGCTTTTGATGACACAATAGTGTTGTTAAATCACTAACCCATGCCAAGAACAAAAGTGAAAAGATTACAAGATGGATCAACAGTGCTTACTCAACACAAGAAACATGCTGGAAAATCCATAGACTGTACCCGACCAAGTAGCCTATGAACATTAAAATAATTTCCAGAACAATGCCCCATTTCTCCTAAGGGGGGTTGGGTAGGTTTTTGTTTGCTCTCTTTGGCTACAGATGCTTATTTTCATTGGGAGTTGGTTATAAGTTATTATTGGTCTTATACAGAGAGAAAAATTGGTTGGTCTCAGAAATGTCTCTCTTTTCCTTTATCTTTCTTTCATAAATATGGAGATAGGGGCTAAAAAGAAAGAAGGGGGATTATAGAAATATATAGGAATGATAGAACAAAAAGTAGATTATTGAATCTACTCCTCAACTTAAGACCTTAACTGTTATTCACAAATAAGGTTACTTTTAATTCATTGGTATAGAATTTTTGTATATTGATGTAAAATAAGTTTAATTTTGATACATTGGTATAGAATTCAAATTTAAGATCATTCTTCACATGCATTATATATATTTCCACTATAATATGAAGTATTGTGCCCATACAACTCAATTATAATACCAGGTTTACTTCCAATACCTTGAAAGGGGTATTGCAGGCTATTTAGGATAATTAAGTAATACAAGCTAATTGTTAATTGATCAAATCACATCAATTACTAGTCTATTTTTATCACAAGAATATATATCCTAGGTTTAACAGATAGATAGATTCTATAGATATATAAGGTAAAATAGTTAGATATGATCTTCAAAAGCCTCAGAGACCTACAGATTAGATTTAAATTTAAAGATGTTTTTATTATTTTAAAGATTCTTGACAACAAGACAGTTTAACACCTAGCCTACCTCAAAGAAGATGATGAGCATCAATGAACTTCCTTATGGAGATGACTTCAAATGTGGCAAGCCAGCCACTAGGCCAAATGTCCTCGTTTCTGCCACAGACAGAATTCTGCCTATAAGTGGGCAAGCTTGATGCAGGCAGAGTCAATGGCCAAACTCTGCCAAGACAGAGTAAGTAAGTCTTCAAAAATTCCTGCCTCAAAAAATATGTCTATGAGATATATTGGGCCAGAAGGCTGAAGATGATGCTCCAACATTATAGAAAGTCTTGGCTAATTATTCAGGCAGCAGACTGTCTCTGTTGTTTTTTGTTTGTTTGTTTGTTTGTTTGTTTGTTTTTGTTTTTTTTTTTTTTTGGAAGCTGCTAACCCGCACTTTCAATTCAATAAGGTAATTAAGTTTTATTCCTTCTCATGTCTCTGATGGGGTTGAAGACCAAATAGTTTAGTCTTGCAATTAAGCTGAGTTGTTTAGGGGTTAAGATGTTTTTAGGTCTAGATAGATATTTTAAGTTGATAGAGAAGAGATAATGATAGATATTGATTTTCATTCAGAATTTTACACTCACCCAGATAGGAAAGATGTTTTCTTCAAGTTTGCCAAATACAAGTAGCCAAATCACTATGAATGTAACATTTATATAATTCCTGATTATTTCATGGTTCTTCTTGCTGTATGTAGTTTATTTTACTTATGTGTAATAATATAAATGTATATGTAAAAATAAATATAATAAAAATGTAATATTAAAAAATAATAATTTCCAATATATCACCTATACTCACATGAATATCCCACAGACCCACAAAGAATCAGACAGACAACAGACAGATAGATAGACAGACAGACAGACAGATAGACAGACACACACACACACACACACACACACACACACACACTTAAAAATGAAATTGTTTTAACAGAGAACTTAGAGCCACATTGAGAAATTCCTTATATTAGCTACAGGCACACAGAATGTAGGAAAGTTACAGGAATCATGCTAGTGACTTCCAAAATAAATGCGTGTTTGAAAGCTGGGCCTGGGTCAAAGTGTTTCTTTTCAACATAGGAGTGGGAGTTAGGGATCTATTACGCACTGAATTCTTCCAAGGTAATTTTCTTCTGGGGAAAGAAATGCATTTCATTCCAGTGTTCCTGTCATGTTTCTGACAATTTACATCCTCATTTTCACTTATGAGATTATGGTTCTGTAAATGGTCCTTGGGCCCAATAAGCATATCAGCAGAGAATTTTTTTAGTGTGTTAATCAAAATGCAAGAAAGACAATGGGATATGCTTGAAATAACAAATCACTTGATTGCTTAATTAGGTTAGCAAGACTGCCACAAAATGAAACCTTCATCTTTTTAAGCCACAGTTAAAAAATATAATGTGAAAATAGGGGTAATGTTTCAAAGAAGGCAGAAAATAGGAATTCTTAAAGGTTCCCATAAGATGCCAGCTGTGTGTTACTCCAAGGAGTCCTCTGAGAACTCTGAAAATGCCAATAGGCCTTGTCAATCATTGTAGAGTCCCAAAGCATAGTCAATGTTGTACCTAGCTTCCTAGTGTTTTCTGGGTAGTCCTTGTTAGCTCAAGCTTTTGTATTAGTTTAAGTTTTATTTCCAAGCTTGGTAGGAAACCCATAGAAAGCTGTGGTTTCAAATAAATCTCTCTATTATATATTTTGCCTCTTAATGTAATAACCAAATATATGTTTTTGAACTCAAACACCATCTAACAGAACTCTAACTTTGATAAAATGTTTATTAAGAGGATAATAAAATAGGTTCAAGGAGAATCTGGCAGTAAAAATATCCATGGATATAGTTGGAGTTTTAGTAACTGTAATGCTTTGCATGTGCCATCTCTTCTCATTTTCACAACAAACCTGAGGCCAGTGTTACTTACCATTTTGAACATTTGGAAAACATAGCTGGGAACTTAACTTACCAAAGGTTACATTAGAGAGAATTCAATGGCCACTCACTAACCTAACCAATGAATCTGGGTCCCGTTTTCTAACATGAATTTAAAACCCATTTTCTAAAATAATTTGACACCTTTGAAGTTTAACTATTTTACTCAAATTCTATTTGTTAGGAAGATTAGCCAAATAACCCTAATCTCACCCTTCCTCTGATTTTAATATTCCCTTTATATGGGGTCATGCCTAGACACACACACAAAAAAACAACAAAAAAAAAAAAAAAACACACCAGAAATAGCAATGCCTGTCACTTGGATCAGTAACAAGAGCAGGAAAGAATTAACGTATTCTTAAAGGCATGGCTTTGAATCGAGAGGGTTTTTTGGCAAGGATGCAGTATGTATGTGTTCCTTGTGCAAATTTGTACCTTCTTCAGTCAGTAGATTTCCATCATGCCTCTGTGTGTAAAGCAGCAGCTTCCTTACAGCTCCCCAGTATACTTGAAGATCCTCCCTATCCGTCCCACTTCTTCATAAGATGCTCATGCCTCCTTCCTCCAGTGAGCCTTTGGCTTCCAGCTCTTAAGATACACAGTAGTCCATTAGAATAGAGGTAGCTGCTGCCTTACTCAGAGCACTGTTTGCCAGGCCATGTGTCAAGTACTTGACAATCCTCAATTCATTTAAATTTCTGTAGTTGCTACTTTTTAACTCTATTCTAATAGGATTTCTTTTGGGGGAGGGGTTCAAGACAGGGTTTCTCTGTGCAGCATTTCTTAACACCTCTACCTCCCTTCCAAACCGCCCACTCCTGACCCTAGGTAGGTGAAAAAGAAGGTTAGAAAAGACAGGGAACATAGGGCTCTTTAGACATAGTTCCACCAGGTTAGGGTCGCCAGATTCTTTGGGAAAATGCCAATCTCAATCATCAGGATTTCCAGAAGTCCAGCAAACCAGCAGCCTTCTTTCTCTGTTTATCTCCTCAAAGTGTCCTTCCTCTCTCTGGGCTCTGATATTTATACCCTCTTAGAGTCCTCAGAACTGTACTAGTTGCAGCTGGCAAAGACCATGCCCCTCTCTGAGCTGCACAAGGTTGTTGGGTTTTCTTTAATATTTTTTATTTAATTTTAATTTATGTGCATTGATGTGAGGGTGTCAGATCTTGCAGTTACAGACAGTTGTGAGCTTCCATATGGGTGCTAGGAATTAAACCCGGGCTCTTTCGAAGAGCAGGCAGTGCTCTTAACCACTGAGCCATCTCTCCAGCCCCTGCACAAGGTTGTTATCAACTGTGGATAAACTAAGGCAGCCCCATATCCCATTATTTGGGATTAAAACAAAACCTGTTTACATAACTGAGTTTTTAAAGAAATAAAAACTTCCACTACAGTTCTCTTTGTAACTCTAGGTGATACTGTCATTCTCAGCAATTTTTGGCTGAAATTACAGTGGCTTAGAAACCCAAGAGAGTATTTGCTCTTACTGTTTCACCATATCTTCTCCTACCATTTAAAGGTTTTATTCTTAGAAGCATTTGTGACCAAATGGCCAATATTAATCTATAATTGTGTAATTTAAGTCTTTGTTTCTTTTAATTCTTTAATACTTTAAAATGCAACACCCTCAGCATTTTAAAGGTTACATATGTGCTTCTTTAGACCAACCAAAGGAACTTATCTTTTGTTTGAAAAGAAAGCTCTATACCTATATATATAACCCTGTGATTCAACTTCCTATTGAGTTGGGTGAGCATTCTCAGATCTCCTTGAAGAAGATGAAAGAGCCACCATGGTTACAAAACACAGAGCCTCAAAAGCCAAGGTCCAGCTAATAGTGCCCCAAGAAGATGCAGGAAGCATTCCTACACACTTACTCCCATCCCAGCCCATGGTATGGCAAGAGGTTGAAGGATTTGAATTCTAAACTTCTGATAGAATTACATCTTCCCAGAACAAGCGCTGAATGCACTGCCTGTCCCTGTGGAGAAAATCGTGGTGCCTATCATGCAATTCTGTGTTAAGATTACACCTACACCTGTTGTCAGGCTAAAGACTCAGATACTGCTGGACGAACTGCCAGGTCTGATGCGTGAGGGTTAGGGACTGTGGCTGAGCTACAAATTGCTTAGAAGCAAGCTGATTTCAAGTTGCCATGGCAAAGGGAGTGCAGACAATGAAAAGCTTTTACATTAACACTGGCTACCTCTTGTTATGATAGGATTGTCCAGCTGAGGGGCACTTTTTTTGTACTTCAACTGACATGAACAGATAAAATAATAAACAGTAATTACAGAGTATTATAATGATTTCTGGACTTGCCTCAGAGGGGCGTACATCTGGCTAGGTAATTACTTCTTTGACAGATAGGTTTTATGTGAGAATGAAGGATGATGAGCCAAGTTTATTGCCTGCTGATGAGACCGCGGGGGAGGAAGGTTGTGAGGTATGCTTATTAAGACCATTTTAGTCAACATGTTTTTCAATCAGTTGTCAAGGTACCCATCCCTAGTTAAAGAAATACCGCATATGAAAGTGACTCAGTGAGTCTCAGTTGTGGGAGGCTTACTTTATGGAAGTGACTAAATGGAAGACTTGAGGCAGCCTTTCAGTGGAAGGCAGCTTTTTAAAACTACGATGCCTTCATCTTTAATATTCTAAAATTTATTTCTGGTGTGTGAGAGAGAGATAGTCTCCTTATTATGTTTCAACTTCTTGAGAGAGTGGTTTTTCCTACTTGTTCAGATGTAACTTCTACAAGATTCTGAATAATACTTAAGCCATCTCTGAACCCACTGATTTATTTACAAAGTCCAAAAACACCTGTGCATTTTATACATTCCTTATGCCCTAACTGAACTTACCAGGGGTAAGGATGACAGGCAGCGATTATTTCCCTCTTGTTATAAGAACATATATGTCAGGTGGTGAACGAAATGAGAGGATTTGAGCAGGAAAGGAAGTCACAGAAGCTTAAGTAGAAGAGGAAAACATAAGAAAGTAAGGAGGAGATGAGATGAATTTGTGTAATAACCAGTATGTGAGAATTCATAGGAAGAAGCTATGTCTGCAGAAACTGATTGAGACTACCGAACGTCAGTGAGGTGAGAGGTTGGAATGTTGCAGGCCCAGAGCTTAATTACAATTGTTGTTGAGCTAACTTTTGCCTACAAACTAGCCTTTCCTCACTCACCTCTGCATGTGACCTAACACCTTATCACTAACAGATAAAACCTTTTGAAATATACTAACTTAACAGAAACCTATTCTTCACTTCTCCATTTGGCTATAACCTACCTCTCTAATGTTTCTGCCAACATATTTTTTAAATGTCTGGATTTATGTATGACTTTCTTTGTTCTAATATTATAAAAATTTTATGAAACTATGTCCATTTTGGAACATAGAACTTGGAGTAAGCTAAATTTGTTATTCTCAGGCCATCGTCACTCCTATTTGGCTCTAGAATAAACTATCTCTTTCCCCCTTTGAGGCAAGAACTGTAATTTTGCTGAGGAAACTATATAAGGGGCCCCAGAACTTGGTCACAGCATTGAGAAGGTCAGAAAGTCAGTTTTACACTTCTGATTCTACAATGACCACAACCCTAGGCACTACTCACTAGAAACCTCCTCTCTACTTGGAAAAAGGAAGTAAAATCAAGCACAAGATCTTGCATTAGTCTCCGGTACCAGGCCCACCTGAGTAAAACACAGTAACTTTCTCCCTCCCCCCCTCAAAGGAAAAACATGCAAGAAACAAAAAGAGAAAAACTATTCAAAAATGAAAATCAAAACAAACAGATAAAAAACCAATGAGACCAAAAAAAAAAAAAAAAAAAAAAAAAAAAAAAAAAAAAAAAAAAAAAAAAAAAAAAGCCACAACAAAGCAAAAAGAAACAAAACGTTCACAAAAAATACCATTGAGTTTGTTTTGTGTTGACCAACTGCTTCTGAGCATAGCACCTACCCTAGAGTACACTTTGTATATGCAGTAACTCTCTACTCGAGAAAAAATATTTTTTTTAAAATAGGGACATTACACTGGGTATGGTGACACAGACCTTTAATAGCAGCAACTCAGAAAGCAGAGACAGATGGATTTCTGTGAGCTCAAGGCCAGCCTGGTCTACATGCTGAGATGATGAGTTCTAGGCCAGCCAGAAACATAGTTAGGATCCATATTAAAAAAACAAAAACAGAAACACCAAGGACAATACATGGTAAGAAGTGGGATAGCCTAAAAGAAAATTTGAAACTTCTAGAGACATACAATGTATGAAAAGTTAAGTATAAAGACATGGAAAAACCATACCAGACCAGTAATGAGTAAAGAATTTCATAATTAAAGTCCCCAGTCATTAGGTGTCCACTTAATATCGCGTCATTTCGGCGACAAGGGAGCAGCAGGGCTCTTCCCTAGCATCAGAAGCTGAGTAAGCCATGTAGAATCCAAGTAAGGAGAGAGGAGTGAGGCACACAGTCCCACCCCAGGCTGTGGGACCTATACCCAAACCTTAGATGGGGATGGAGAGATGGGGAGGGAGAGGAGCGAGAGAGGAGATGGAGAGAGGGCGGGAGAGGGGAGAGGGAGGAGAGGAGGGAGGGAGAGGGAGGGAAGGAAGGAGGGAGAGAGAGAGAGAGGGAGGGAGGGAAGGAAGAAGGGAGAGGGGTGTGAGGTATTTCTCTGTAGGCCCTGGTTAGTCAATATTTGGGCAATACACATTACTCTTGGTTTTTTGTTTTTTTTTTACTCTTGTTTTTAATTATGCAAAACTGAGTAAGTATGGAAAGGGTTGTGAGTTTAAGAAGAGTTAGGATTGAACGTGATCAAAACATTGTCTATAAAACCATCAATAAATTAATAAAAAATATTTAAGTCAAAGAGAACCCCAAGAATTCATGGTTCCATTCCTGAATTCTATCAAACACTTGAATTGATGATTTTTAGTCAATGCCTCACTTTAAACCCATGAGCAGAGTGAGGATACCATCTATGACACGGGGGAAGTCATCTATCTACATAAGGGATTGAGTTCTAAACTATGTAAATGGATCAAATAACTCTGTAACAAGAAAGAAAACTGATTAAAAACTCTCCCAAAAATTTTTTTTCAAAAGATGTACAAATAGCTAACAGGAAAAAAATGCCCTAAAGAGTAATCAGAGAAGTACAAAGCACAATCACAGTACCAACTTAGTCCTGTTAAAATAGCTATTATATAAAATAATATAATATTTAAAATGGGACTGGGGTGGCCATACAAGTGTGAAGACCTGGGTGTGAATCTCTAGGACACAGGTGGAGCTAGGCACTGTAGTACACATCCATAATGCCAGTGCTTTTATGATGAGATGTGAGGCGGAGAAGAGAGCCCCTGGAATCCTGTAGGACGGGCAGCCTAGTATATACAGTGGTCAACATGAAGATATTCTGTCTTAAATAACGTGCAGGTGAAGACCAACACCGAAGGTTAGCCTCTGACCTTCACACACATGCTGTCATGTGCACACCTGCACTCACAAGTCAACACACACAAACACACACAGATTACTTTTTAGCATCTAACAACTGTTGGCAAAGATGTGGGGGAAAGCAGGCCTTGTGTAGTGTTGGTGGGAGTGTAAATTAGTGTAACAATTGTGGAAAAAGTATACTGGTCATTAACCAATTCAAAATAGAATTATTATATGATCCAGCAATCCTATAACTATCTATGTTAGGACAAGAAATCAGCATGTTGAGTGTATTGTAGTATTACTCACAATTACCACACTATGAGAAGAGCCTAAACATACAGTAATGATTGAGTGCATAAAGAAAATATAGCGGTGAGGGAGGGTAGGGCTGGGAGGAGAGGGGGCAGGAGGCTACGATCAGGATGTAAAATGAATAAACAAACAGTTTTTTAAAAAGAAAATATAGCATATATAGACAAAAGAATGCTACTCGGTCATAAGAAATGAGGAAGTCCTGGCCTTTGTGACAACTTGGAGAAATTTAATGAAATAAGAAGTTATCCGTAGATGAATATTACATCTCATCCATTTGTCAATTATTAAAAGTAATTGATCTCATCTGTTTTGTTTTGCTTTGAGACAAGGTTTCTCTGTGTGTTTCTGACTGTCCTGGGACTCACTCTATAGACCAAGCTGTCCTCGAGCTCACAGAGATCCACGTGCCTCTGCCTCCTGAGTGCTGGGATTAAAGGTGTGCACCACCACCACTCGGCTATAGTTGATTTCTTAGAAATAGAAAATAGAATGATGGTTGCCAGAGGTTGAGGTGCTTTGTGAGATGAGGGAAGTGTTGATCAGAAGCCACCTAGCCACAGAAAGTGGGAGGACTATATATTTGAGAGAACTACCCTCGTGTGCTGGCTGTGTACAGGATAATGGGCAGGACTATATTTTGTGGATGCCTTTTCTTGCCACGATAAAACTATGTGTTGTAACACATTTTCTAATTAGCTAGATTTAGTCATTTCTGAGTGTGTGCACTTCAAAACATGTTGTCTGATGAACACATATAATTTTATCTGTCAGTTTAAAAAAATAAACCAATTTTAAAACCTAGGTAAAGCTTTAAAAGAAATTCCAATAACTATATACTGCCCCTCTTGGAACTACTCACGTTGTAAAATGATCCTGTCCCCTTGCTTGCCTTCGGTCCCACCCTAGGGGTGACACATAGGAGGAAGGTGGTTTTATAGTGCCCACATATTATAATACATACATGTGTACAGTGAGGTATTTCTTGGCTGCTCATAAAATATGAATTTTTCTCCCAAATGATATGTAAATATGAGACCAGGAATAACTTCATACCTCTTACCCTGTCTGCTCTGCATGCTGTAAACTGGGTTTGCCTACACCTGAACACAGAGTGGAAAATATTTATTCCAGGCATAATGGTAGAGGTCCTTGTGACTCTGTACACAGACTTCTGTTTCCTCCTGAACTGGAAATGCTTTTTCTCTATCCAAGATTGTACAATAGTAAAATACAAGGTACAGGTGACTGACTGCTGTGGCTTCACTGGCTAACTCATGTGGTTGCAATGCTGTCCTTCGCAGAGTTTAAAACCACTAGATACCGCACATGCAGATGAAGTAGCTTTGCTTGTTGTTGCAAGGGCATTCCAAGGTCTTTCATCTCGTGAAGAGCTGACTGCCAAGATCACTCAGACGCAGGACAGCACATGCAGAGGGACCTAAGGGCAGTTGACACCTTAGTCACAGGAAGCACACAAGCTCTGAACCTCTTTGTCCTGTTATACTGGTGTGCTGACAAGGTACCCTTTTCTAGGACACAATAAACACTAAATTGTGGGAAACAGCCCCAAGTATGTAACCTTCCTTGAGCATACCTAGTATTTGGTGAGTCTTCTGGGGCATTATATGTGTCCTAATTATTCAGGATGGAGGCTTTTCCACCCTCAAGAAAATTCCATGTAGAGAATGGACTGTGGTCGTTTTACTCTGGAAAGAGTTCTTGTGAATATAGGTTTTGAGTGTCAATAGTTAGAGGGAATTCCCCAAACATCGTGGGTTTTGTCTGTCTGGTTGGTTGGTTGGTTTCACCTAGTGCTGACCTATACAAGGAAGATAGAAACTAGAAGGGAGCTGGAGAGTTTCCAGCCCTGAAAACACCCAGCTAGATGCAGGGATTTTGTTTGCTCTAAACACCTCTTAGATTCTTGGTGCAATTACCAATAACAAAGCTTTTGTGCAAAACCATATATAACATTTTTATATACTAAATGTAGACAATTTTCCATGTGATTACATTTGAATGGTAAAAAGAAATAGACAGTTGGTTGCTTCTTTATCTGTAATTCTTGGAAATCAAAAATGAAACTAGGGCCTGAAGAGGTGACTCAGTGAGTAAGCCCCCAGTTCAGTTCCCAGCACCTCTGAGGGTCTACTCATAACCACTGGTAACTCCACCTCCTGGAGACTCAACACTCTCTTCTGGTCTGTTCAGGCACTTGCACACATGTATGCATGTTATAAACACACATGTATACACACACATAAATATTTTTAAGATCAAGACTAGTTTAACCCTAGTGTGTACACTGTATGTCATATCTCCCAACCGTATGGAAGCCTGGAAGTGCCACACACTTAGAGCGTACCGATTTTGATTTCTAGGGCCGTCATTTCCGCTTTTGAGTGGAAGGATATTAACAAACAAAAATGAAAGTTGATTCTATATTGTTTGCAGATGTGACAGAAGGTCCGAATTTATCATCTGACAGGTTTAATTGGCTTCTCCAAAATTACATAAATATTATGAAACTAATCTGTTTACAAAGGTGCTTAATACCCAAATCCTTGAATTACTGCTCGATTGTTTGCTCTCTTTGGTAATAGATACTCCCACCAGGCAACATATAATAAACAGCTACTCTGAGCAAGTGCTGTAGGGGCTACTGTGCTCTCAGTGGGAAACAAGCTCCTATGAAAAATATTTTTGACCCAAATTCTCCAAAGATAAGGACTATAGAATAGAGTATTGAGAATTCTCAGGATCATTTACATAACTTGTTTTCTATTTGTGGCTGCTCAGTCAAGGTTTATGTATATTCATTATTTTTTTCCAAGTGTGATTAGCTTCAAAAATATAACAACCTTTGAACTCACCATCCCAAATTAAAATTACAGTCATGAGACCAAAATTGCTAGTGGCAAAGTGCTACCATTTTCCCATTCAAGTAGTGTCAGGGCAGAGATAAAAACTAAAACTAGCTCAGTGTGTGTGTGTGTGTGTGTGTGTGTGTGTGTGTGTGTGTGTGTGTTCACGCGTGCGCGCACGCGTGCGCAAGCCACTGCGAATTTTAGAATAAATTGGTGAAGTTGTCAAGTAGGGGAAGAACACTCAACTGTGCTTATGAATTCAGAATCCCTGCTTTGTCAACTCAGGAAACTGTTTTCCATGGGTGAGCTAAACAAAACAAACCCAAGAGCTGACTATACTATTGGCGTCCAAGGTGAAAGCAGATAACAAAATCAGTGTCTTCAAAGAGAAATCGAATGCTTCTGAGATTCTCAGGCCTGCTCAAGATAGAAAGCAGCTTGGCAGTGAAGGGGGTGTCACCACCATCACCAGGGGTCCTGATGCGGCTGCCCTGCTATTTTAAATCAATGGTGCTTAATCTTGACCTTGATTTACCCTCTGAAGGGTGGAAGGATCATTACCCTGCTGTAGGTAATAATTACAGCATTCCCAAAGAAAGCCCTCATGTCTCCTTCCAGAAGTCATTTCAACATGTGATTCCCCACCCCACACCCCCGCAAAAAATATAGGTATATAAATAATGAATGCCGAACAAACTTCACAGAGCTAACATTTCTTTGAAAATAGCCTTGTTTTCCTCCAAATACGGCTTCAGGTGCTTGTACCTCCCCTTCCGTTCATTTGAGCCCAGTGCCTGGACCGTGTTCCATGCCTATTGTGCTTTAATTTAAAAAAGGAATGAATTCCTGACACCTCCCACTGTTTGGGTCTTTAAACACCTATTGTGACTATAATTTCTGTAATATAGCAATGCTTTGCAATGATTCTCAAGGCCTTGAAGCTAGCAGTTTCCAGACATCCTAGGTGCCAAGAGTCCAGGGCATCTGCAGCCAGAGGGGCTGCAGCAGATCTCTCTCATCACGGTGGCAGTTGCCCCACAGCCTCCCACCTCCCAGGTTCAATCTTGTGACCGGCCAGAGTTCCTCCAGTACTTCCCTCTGCTCGTCATCCTCCCTTTCTTTCCCAGGATTAACCTTCATATGCAAAAGATACAATAGCTTATCACGACATTTAATAAAGTCATTGTGGGCACACCATACAGGAAGATGCCCACCTAGTTACCTGCCTGAAGGGGATAAAGGAAGTGAGCCTGAGATCAGAGAAACCATGATCATGACTAATATCATAACCTTTTTTTCCCAAGTTTCTCCTACTTTCAGCACTTCCGTCACTGCCCTTTCTTACCCCCCTTATAGTTTTTGCATGTTGTATCTTTACTGGTACCCTTCGTAAGGAATATTTTTGCACGTATTATATATTTTTGCTTAAAGGGACAGTGATATTCATTGTGAGACAGTTGTGTCCCCAAAAGAGCCTGGAAAGTTAATGACAATTCATAAACTAAGATTGGCTTTTGTTTTCTCCCATTGGTAAGTTTAACAGAGAGGGAGCTACACAGTTCTGATCTCAATTCTAACATAATTACAGCTATACTATAGCAAGCCACTTCATTTGTCTGGTCATTGATTTCACAATGAAAGAATATTACACTGCTGTTTAGAGTTCCCTTTCATGTTGCAATCAATGGTTACATTTTTTAACTAAGTGAAGTTTAGAATTCTGGCTTATCAAATGAATTTACTGGAAAGAATAAAAAATAGTTAGCTTTTCAAATATGAGACTACTTAAGTTATTGGCCCTGAATGTTTTTTAACTTTTAGGCAATCTGAATAATTATGCATGTAGCCTTTCTATTCTTTTTATAAGGAGTTGATTAAAGATACAAACAATTCTCTATAATAATTTGGTTTGTTACTCATTTTAGATGAGTCTCATACATTGTTAAGAAGTGTTACAATAGACAGGAGATTAAAATTCTCAATAAATAACCAAAACTTTCTATTACATCAAAATATGTATAAACAGGGACTACTCATCTTTCACACACATTCAATTCTGAGAAGTAGGATAGTTTGTTCAATATATATAGTTAAGTAGACACGTGCTCGCTGTTTTCATAGAGAGCTGTTTTATTATGAGAGGGATATAGGAAGAAGCGAGGTAAGAGAAAGAGCCACAGAGAGAGTTTGGCCTTTTATATAGCCCTGGGTAGGGCCACACCCAGGCATGTGGGCAATGACGTCACAGGTAGGCAGACTGAAGCAGAATCCTAACACCATTGATCTGTCCTGAACATGTAACTGTTGGTTTTTAGTTTGTCTGACTCAAGCACCCTTGTTTTATACTACACTCTTTCTACGGGCTTTTTTTTTTTTTTTTTTCTTTTTCCTTTTTTTTTTTAATTACCTTTATTTTATGTGCATTGGTGTTTTGTCTACATGTATGTCTATGTGAGAGTGTCAGATCTTGGAGTTACAGACAGTTGTGAGCTGCCATGTGGGTGCTGGGATTTGAACCGGGATTGTCTAGAAGACCAGTCAGTGCCCTTAACCGCTGAACCATCTCTCCGGCCCCTCTACAGGTTTCTTTTGCTGTCTTGCCAGAGACTGCCACCCCCTCATCTAACACTTGCAGAGATTCAGCTCTCAGCTTTCCCACAGCACTAGCACAAACTTTTAAACGGAACTATCTAAGGGACGTTTGTTCAGTGTCCCCATTCTTTAAGGTGAATGCAAAGTCTTTAATGTGTTTCACTCCAGTTACTCAATGCAAATTAGGTTGCCAGGAGCAAAGGAAAATCACTACTTTTATAATCAGTCACACTCTCTGGGCCCAGTAGTTAACGAAGTTAGTTTCAATCAGTATAAAACATAAGCAGCTACTGGAGTGTTTATTAAAACTGTGGTGCCCAGGCCACCGCCTTCATTCTGCTTTTGTAGTGCTGGGATAGCAACTGTCAAAAAGTTGCATATTAATAGCTGTTGGTGCAATGAGAAGATGGCTCAGTTGGTAACACAGTTGCCTCACAAATATCTGCACTTGAGCTCAGATCCCTACAGCCCACATAAGAAGCTGGGCATGGGCTAGGTGTGGTGGCACAGGCCTTTAATCCCAGCACTCGGGAGGCAGAGGCAGGCGGATCTCTGTGAGTTCGAGGCCAGCCTGGTCTACAGAGGGAGTTCCAGGACACCCAGGGCTATACAGAGAAACCCTGTCTCGAAATACCAAAAAGAAAAACAGAAGAGGAAAAGCTGGGCATGTTGACACATGCTGGTAACCCCAGTGATGGTGAGGTAGAAGACAGAGATAAGTGCACCTCTGGAAGCCGGTGAGCCAGCTAGCCTGGCCTGCTTGAAGTTCCAGGCCAGTGAGATACCCTGTCTCAAGCAAACAGTGGAAAGAGCCTAAGGAAGGATACCAGAGGTTGTCCTCTAAGCTTCAGGCATGTGCTATCCATGGCCACATCCAAATTCACATCCTAAAGAGTCACCATTTAAGAAATAGTCGATCAAAAATAGACAACACAACAGTGGATTTCAAACCCGTCCGCAAAAGCAGTTCTCAGAGCACCCTTCCCAGTTCCAACATGGATGCATTTGGCGTGGCACAATAATACTTCTTAAAATTTTTCTAAAGCTCCCTAGGATGAAAAAGCCTAATTTAATAAAGAATGACACAGCCCATAGGTCATTAACTCCAATGCATGTGTTAGGAAGATGGCCAAGAGCTAGCGTGGCCCATTTTCATTATTCACTGAATGTGGAAAAGATTTTTGCCAAGAGCAAAGGGAAAAAAAGACATTATCCGTGGTATTCATTGAAAGGGAATCTTTAGTTGATCCTCCAACAGTTGTGAGTAGACAGTAAGAATTATACATAATTATACCACTTAGAGCAGCTATAGAAAGAAATAAATGGATTTATTTTTATTCAGGGTGGCTGATTTGTTGTGATCAGAAACCAAGGGATTTTAAACTACCAAGGAGTTCAGGCCCACATGCGAGCTCTGTGAGATACTGGGCAGAATGGTAGATGACACAACAAAAAAATGAGGCTAGCACTGCAGCAATTTTGCCAGCTGCAAGGCAAACATCAATCTATTGTTGAAAACTCTCATTCTTACTAAAAAGTACAACACCCATGCCACATGAATAGTGTACATTCCCACAGAATTATTGCTCTTTAAAGAAGAGCAATAGATAGTCACTCCTGCAAAGAAGAGCATTAAATATCCTTTCGTCAGAGTATCTCAATGACTGCAGCATTTCAGTCTTCCAAAAATGTTATGGAATTTCTCAAGTAGGCAAGGCTCCATGGGAACTGGACAACAAGTTGAAGACTAAGTAATCATCCCAAGTCATTTTCTAAAAACCAGTTTTCATTTCCTAGCCTAGCTACAAAAGCCCAGCAATGTTGTGTCACTATGAAAACAAGTACGGCAGCAGAAAAATGTCACACCGTAATTAGCACCAAGACCATCTACTGAACCAAGATCACACAAGAACATAGCTAGGGGTGTGCACTGCTGAGAAGAGTGAAGTACACAGCAGCTCACAGCAAACGGGAAGAGGAAGGTGGGCGGTACCTTCTTCATCCCCCACTGCACTGTGCACATGGCATACGATTTACATGGAATATGAGGGACAAAGAATGGGGGTACAGGAAAAATAAAAATCCATAAGCCAAATTAAAACGATATAAAATGGAAAGAATTATGTCTGTTGTAAATAAAATATAAAATGGTTAGTAATTCAGTTTAATCAAGATTAATCTGGTCCACCTAATTTAAAATGCTTGTCTGTTCTGACAATGTCTGGATAAACAATCCTGGAAACATTTTTTAAATGCATTAATCTCCTTCTCTCTTCTCCTATCCCTGCCCTCTCTGATTTCTTTGGTCTTTTGAGTGAGAAATGAATAGTGGGCGCTCCACTGGTGTGTTCTGCTAACCCCTAACTCCTCTGTGCAGGTCATTCTGAGAGAGCAAGGCCCAGAAAGAGATGCCTCGTCAGTGTAGAACTTGTTTCTCAGTTACCTAGAGGCTATAGCAAAGGGTGGCACTGAAGAGTTCATACATGACAGTTTTTGGGGCTGCAATCTGTCCTAAGGCCTTGGCATCTGGTCACATGCATTATTTAAAATCAGACAAATACATAAGCTGTCCCTATAACCCAGATAGCTTCATGATCAGCACCTGGTAGCAGCAAGACGATGAAGACAGGCATTAACTTGAATTGCAATGGACCAGCATGTGGGAACACAATTCCAGATGTCACTGAAGCAGCTGTTAAAATCAAAATGTTGTTTGTACCAGGAAGGAAAAATTGAAGACACCAACAAGGCAGATAGTAAAATTTACAGTGGAGCCTCCAATGCGTGTCAGGTTTAACCTGGGCAGATAGCTGATAAACATAGGTTGCTATGACAACATACAGAATAGTCTGCAGGATCGTTCAGTATCAAGTTGGGAAGCCACTTACACTCACAAAGATCAGTATTAATCACAAGTTGATGCTACGTAGCGCACCCTTTATTCTCAGGTCTCATCTTAAAGGTTGACACATTATAGAATTGGTCTATTTATAGGTACATGAACTATTGGAATAGGGACTTGTCTATTGGGTTTATGGTAATGGAAACTTGTTTCAGCTTATATCAATAAAATGTGACACCTGATGAGGATTAATCAGACTTGGGTCTATAATTTTAAAAAGGATGGTTTTTATTCTTCTTAATCATCCAAGTGTCCTAACGTCAGGACTACAAATTGTGATAATGACATGCCTACACAAGAAAGTTGGGTTGCCATTAAGGATTCTTGGTCATCAGATGGATAAGCCTGTCTACCTCAAATTATCTCTGTAATTATCACTATGAATAGACTAAATTATATGAATCTCATTAGAATCCCAGTGTTTGAAAGCCTCTTATACACTATACACAGCATTAGTATTTTTCAGTGTCAATATAATTTTAAGGTCCCTAATAGCCACTAGACATGTTCATCTAATAAGTTGGGGGGGGGGGAGTAGAAAAGAGGTCTGGTTTCAGAAGAGCCATGAGTCAATGATTTATGCAATTCAAAACTTCCCCTGAATGATTTGGTTATAGATGAGTAAAATAGCTCAAGACTTGTCAGACATTTTGATAGCATAAGACCACACAATTCAGAAAATATTTCTTCTCCTATATGTAGGACATATTTTACTCAGATTATAATAAAAAGGGGAATAAGGATATAAAAAGGATATCAAGAAGCAAAAAAAAAATATGTACATGGATCAGAAACAAAATTCCATTAGAAAGTCATAGCACACTCGGGAAAGAAGAACCAGCTCTCCCTATAGGGATTTTCCTATATGGAGAAAACTGTGACTCAAGTACTTCCTATGGCTTGGTTGAAGAACATTTTTAAGTGATCCTTAAAATGTAAAGATGCTGCTTTTTAAAAAAAGATTTATTTCTGTGTGCATCTGTGTATGTGCATGTGTTGATATTTGCCCAAAGAAGTCAGAGGGTGGACATTGGACCCTTTAGAGCTGCAGTTACAGCTGTTGTGGACCTCCTGACATGGCTGCTGAGATCTGAGCTCAGCTCCTCTGCTAGAGCATCAGCATTCTTAATCCCAGAGCCACTCTCCATCCCTGGAATGTGGGATTGCCACTGAAGTGTCAGGAGGTCCCAGTGCCAAAAAGAAAGCCTCTACCTAGCCTATTTACTTCTGTTGCCATATTATGGCTCCAAATACTCAAGAATATTTTTTTTGTTTTGTTTTGTTTTGTTTTTTGTTTTTCGAGACAGGGTCTCTCTGTGTAGCCTTGGCTGTCCTAGACTCACTTTGTAGACCAGGCTGGCCTCGAACTCACAGCGATCCGCCTGCCTCTGCCTCCCAAGTGCTGGGATTAAAGGCGTGCGCCACCACCGCCCGGCTACTCAAGAATATTTTGTGTCCTAAATTAGCTACTTTGCCTAGGAATATAATCCTTAGTTGCTTCACGCTCAGATATGAAGTTACCCACAGCCCTTTCTGAGCTGAATGTTTCAACACTTCAGAATCTTGAGTGATATTTGTAGGATGTTGTACCGTCCAAGGATATGCCACTAGGTATGAGAGTGAGCTACCCAACAGTGTGAGTTGGCTGGCTGATATGATTTCTACCCTAAATTAATGCTATTTCACTTGAATACAAATTTAGTGGTATGGGACAAGGGAGCTGTGGAACTAGTGGACTGGGGCAAGAGTGAGGTTGAAGCATGTCCAAACCCCAAAAATCTTGTCTTGAGACTGGTAGGAGTAGGCCTGTTCTGGGCCCATATGTCCTGTGGCACATGGCCTCACAGTCCCCACCTCTGCCACTCTTGAGGTGGCCACATAGCCTGGCAGCCATATTATACGTCAAGCTTTCTCTCTCTTTATAACATCATGTTCAGCAAAGCACCTGGAATTGCTCTTCATGCAAGTGAGTCATTCCCAACACCTTGGCCCCAGCCAATGATAAGCTCTCACCCCGAAAACCTCTACCCACTCCCCAAAGGTGTAAATAACCTTTGCTCCAGACATCTGTCTCACTGAAGCTTGCCTCCAGAAAGTCTGTTTCTCACCATCCCCTGGCCACCCCTGCCTTGCTCCCACTCCCAGGATCCACTGGTGGTGGTCATGGGTGGTCACACTACAATGGGTGGTAAAGTGGGGCCAGGAATGGCAGAGTAAAATATATTTGAAAATTCTGCAATATTTTTTTTCTTTTCTTTTTTTGGTTTTTCGAGACAGGGTTTCTCTGTGTAGCCTTGGCTGTCCTGGACTAGCTTTGTAGACCAGGCTGGCCTCGAACTCACAGCAATCCACCTGCCTCTGTCTCTGCCTCCCAAGTGCTGCGATTAAAGGCGTGCACCACCACCGCCCAGCTAATTCTGCAATATTTTCAATGCTAGTATTATTTTGACTGTTACACGAACTATGATTCTCTCTTAAACTTCTCAAGACATAAAAATCATGTTAGGATGCTGTACATACAGATATTTTAGGGTCCATCCAAGAAGAACAGTTGGTTAGAAGTCAGAGCAAGCCAGTGTTTTGTTGCTGTGGTTGAACCTCCCCCAAATGATGCTAACTCAGCACAAAACTAGGCTAAACTGTCCTCGACTCTTTTTTGACTAGGATTCAATGGACAGAGCTTAATTCAAAGATAATAGTTTTAGAAATTATAGGTCCAGAGTAAGAAGACATAAACATATGTTAAGTGAAGGAGGTTATGACTCAAATACTTTGTAAAACCCAGTTGACAGATATTTTTCAGTGTGAACTAATACTACACACTTTCTCAATCTGAAACCTTTTGTAAGCAATGAGAACAGGGAGCCTGTGTGACTGTGTAACCTCGAGGAATTTGCATTCTATTAGCAAGAGATAAAAAACAGCAACAGAAAATTTATATTTAAGGTGCTAGGTATAAAAAGAAACTTTCATTCACATGAAGTAATTGTCATCTCAGAGGCTTACTGTCTCCTCCTGCTGGCCTAGGCCTAGTCCTGGAAGCTTCTCGCCTCTGTACAATCTAACTTAGGCCTAGACTGTTTTAGCCTCTGAGATTTACTGCTTAACAAGCTCACCGTTACTTGTTCTTTCTGAGCTCTGGGCTGACTGGTTCAACTCAGCTGTTCTGGCTCTAACTCTTCTCCCAGCTGATTTATTTAATCTGGTTTCTCTCTTGGCCCAGAATTGCTCTGTTTGGCCTCAAACTAACTCAGCAATCTGCTCTAATCTTCTGCCTTCTTCTCAATTTCTGGTGTGTTCCATCTTCACCTGAGTTCTCGTTCTCTCTCTCTCTCTCTCTCTCTCTCTCTCTCTCTCTCTCTCTCTCTCTCTCTCTCTCTCTCTCTGCAACCCATCTCTCTAACACTGTCCTGGTTAAAAAAAAAAAAAACAACAACAACAACAACTGTGTCCTCTCTCTATAAAACTGCCTCTTAAGTAGCTTCCCTTTTCTCTCTTTTCTTGTGACAGTTGGGCGCATCCTGTTCTGTCAAATCTCTGCCTTTTCTGCCACTCAATTAGACATCACTCTCAAACATAGGTGCCTCCTTCTGGAAACTAACTTTACCTTTGTTTCAGATTAAAGGCATGTACCACCACACCTGGACCTGAGTTTTTCTTTGCCTACTGCTGGCTTTATACCAGGCTGGCCTTGAACTCGATCTGTTTGCTTCTGTCTCCTGGATTAAAGGCATGTTTGCATTCCAGCCAGATCACACAGACCTAGATCTTTGGATGTGATCTCTTGCCAGAACAGCCATGTTCTGAATTAACATTCCTCTACAGCTGGTGCTTTGAATAACAGGAGTGAATGCAGGAGGGTTTAGTGGTGGGGCACAGAGAAGCCCCTTTCTTTCTTTCTTTTTTTTTTTTTTTTTTTTTTTTTTGAAAGTGACAGTTGAAAACATAGAAAGGTGCTTTAAAGCAACAAGAAATGTGAGTGCCAAGATTCTTGAAATGGGCAGAGAGTTTGTATAAGTAAAGAATATCTTCAAAGCTTGAAAGCTAACTTGGTGAGACCTGTGACACCGTTGACTGTATCTGAGAGGCAAGCAGCAGTCAGCTCCTGTAGAGCCAGAGGGCCTAAGGGAAGGAGGCCTTTATATATATATATTCCAGTTCCACATGGTGTGCAGGTAATGATTTCTCTTTGTCATCCTCTGAAGCATGGGATATGGTGCTGTGGCCCAGTGTAGTTCCATTTTAATATATTTGCTATGCAAGCAGCATGAGGACTTGGCCCCAGGTCCCCAGTCCTCTCTCTGTAAAAGCTGTGTGTGGCGAACGCTGAGGGTAGCAGCACAGCTCTGTTACCCCCAGCTCTGGAGGAACAGATAGATAGAGTCTAGGGGCACGCTAGCCATGGACACACACACACACACACACACACACACACACACACACACACACACACACTGAGAACCCTGGAGAGACACTGTATCTGCAGAGACTGACTGGTTAGAACTGTAGTGCTGGACTGTCTCAATCCCTGCTCACAGGCAGCCACTTTGCATTCCCTACCCCTCCAATAAATATCTTGCATGAGGAAAAAAGGAGGAGGAGGAGGAGGAGGAGGAGGAGGAGGAGGACTGTAGAGAGATCGGAAGGCATTATTTGGGGTCTATCTAGACCTCTGGAACAGCCATTCCTTGCCTACCTCTGTGTCTGAACTAACATCTTATGACCATAAATAATTAGAATCTATTAACTAAGCAGACAATTGGCTTCCACTAACCTAAAAGCTAATTGTATAGCTCTGTTGTATTTTAACTTTTTCCTTGACTTATGACTTTCTTTCTTCTGTAAAACTATAAAATTTCATAAACTGCTTCTACATTGGAACATGGGATTGGAGGGTAACCACAATCTGTGTTCCTGGCCCATGGTCACTGAAGATAGCACCAGAATAAGATACTTCTTATTCCATTTAAGGTAAGAGCCGTGGCTTTCCAATTGCTCACATACACTGACACTCACATACACTGGCACACACACACACACACACACACACACACACAGCCACACAGTACGCAGAACAATATTCATCTATTTTTTAGGAATATGTGATGGTCTAATCCAAACTGCTTCCAATCTCAAAATTTACATAGTTTATATAATGCTGTCCCACTAACAACTCTGAACTCTACATCCCCACGTAGAAACGAAATCTCTGACATTTATTTTCTCCAAAACAAATTGAACTTTGTATACCTTATGAGATAGATTGGGTTGTTTTCCTGTTAAGTGTATAAGGTGATGATATAACCACTAAATGGTATGGCTAAGAGGAAGGTTTTTATTGTAGGTGTGAGAGAAAACGGCCTTAGGCATCTAAAAGAGTCCAGAGCAGAGAAAGTAGGAAACTGAACATGGCTAGCGGGCTGAACCTGGCCATGAGAGGAACAGCACCGAGAGGGAGAGGGGGAAGAGGGGGAGGGGAGAGGGGGAGAGGGAGGGGGAGAGAGAAAGGGGAGATGGTGGGGTAAGGGAGGGAGAGGAGAGGAGGCGGAGGGAGGGGAGATGGAGAGGGCAGAGGAGAGGGAGAAGGGGGAGAGGGAGAGGAGGAATAGAGAGGGAGGCCTTTCCGAAATCTGCAGAACTGAAGTTTCCTTTGGGCCCGACACTAAGCACATTTCATTACAAATGACTGCTTACATCCGCATGCTAACCTACTGCTCTCTACAGAGGAGGCGTCCTTCACGTCCACATCCAGAAAGGGGAGTCAGAAGGCAAGGAAGGATAGACTGGCCTGCAGAAAAGCCCCTGGTACAATATAGGCTAGGCTAGGCTCTTCCAAACCAAGGGGGAGATTTACTCAAGTGTCCCTGGATGAATTTCATACTTTACACAAGGAAGACATCAGGAGAGGGAGAGGACCAGTGGGACAAGAAAGGATCATGAGAAGGGAAACATGAGAAAATACAGTGATGTGCATGTATGAAAAACACTGTGCTGGTCATGGTGGCACACACCTTTAATCCTAGGACTCGGGAGGCAGAGGCAGACGGATCTCTGTGAGTTCGAGGCCAGCTTGGTCTACAAAGCAAGTCCAGAATAGCCAAGGCTACACAGAGAAACCCTGTCTTCAAAAACAAAAAACAAAAAACAAAAAAACAAAAAAATAGAAAGAAAAGAAAAAGAAAGAAAAGTGCTATAATGAAACCCGTTATCTTATATTCTAAGTAAAAAAAACTTACTAAAATAGATAATTTTTGTAACAGCATGAAAAAAAGGTTCCATGATTAAGACAGACTACTAAGAAATATCTTAGACTGTGTTTGCACCAGTTGCTATCCTGTGTTTATACTTGGCTTGGCTCTTAAATAAGTACTGTCTTAAAGTAGTTTTTGAATTGTTGGGCATAGCTGTTATCCTAGCTTTTCACTGTCAGCTGGCTAGCCGCTATTTTTCCTTAATGACAGAGATCACACTTCTACATGTGAAACATAAGTGTTTAGTGCCTATTATGGTGCAAAATACACCAATATGGAAATAGTAAACAGCCAGAACAGCAATTGAATGAAACAATCACTAGATTATACATTTCTGTTTCAAAAGTCAGTAATAGATTTTTTTAAAGTGTGATTAATGCTATTTCATTCAAATTAGCACATTTAAGTTTTGTCAGTAAGTAGAGAAGCATTTACAAACAAAATGTATTAATAGATGTCTTCAGGAACACATCACCTATATTGCTGTTTTTTAAAAGTAAAGTCTTAGTATATGGAGTGGGTGTGTTTTACAAATAGTATAGACTGATTGGGAAAGATGAGAAAGCTTATTATGGGGGCCAATTTTTCTATTCCATATCACTTCCTTTAACACTTTTCTCCAGGGCCTTGTTGCTGACTCTTCTCTCCGCCTCCCCTTCAGTTTACATTGTCCAGCTCAACTGGACAATGCAAACAGCCAGTACTGTAGATCAAAGGCCAGCATGCACTCCCCAAACACCATCTCTGCCTCCTGCTTAATTAGCCAATGTTGACAGTAGTACATGGGCCAGTATTGTCATGCATGCTCTCCTTTGAAGCCTTGTGGTCTTAGAATCCTATTATTTCAATGTCATCTCTTTTCTTGGGGGAATGGAATAGGGCAAGGATGAGAAAGAAAATTTATCTTTTCCTTGTTCTTTTCAAGTTCTCAAGGGTTTGATATGCTCTATTCTAAAATGCGGATAATCGTATGACATTATAACAAATTGTGGTAATTTGAATTTTTCTCTTGCCTTTTTAAATTTTCAATCATTATCCTCAGCAGACAATCTCAAAGAAAACAATATGATAAAAGAGAAAGTAAAAATTCTGATGTGATGTTTCTGTTATTTAGATGTTATAATAAATTTAGTCCAAGTGTTCAGATAGGTTGCAAAAAAGGAAAAATAAAAGCTCCATTGCCTTTGTTTTAAGTAGAAATTGTCTGCATAATTACATTTATCTCCTATTCCATAACAACTCCGGAAAGAAAGTAGACTACATGACATCCTATGAAGTACATTTGGTAATTGCTGTTGGCTGGGCTTGTTTTTGAAGTTACTTTTGTACATACAAATGAAGAAAGCAATTTGAATTCTTATGTTGTCATATTACAGAGCAAACAAATGCCTCTCAAGCTTGTGGCAGGATCAGCTGGTGGCTTTGCAAAAGCTTCAACTCCTGGTCACACTCCCTGAGGTCTGGCTCTTTGCATCCCAGTAGTTGCATACCTGCCAAGTCTCTGGCTGGTGCTGATGTTGCTGATGCAGAGCCAGCCTCAGGGAACCAAAGGATTTATTTCTGTTTCCTGCTTGTCTTGAGAAGTAAAAGTTAGGAGCTGGTGGTGCCAGGCATAGAGTCATGTGGATGCTTGGAAGAGACTCCATCCATCTTTAACACCTTCCATGTGCACCTAATCCTGCTCTCTCTCTCTCTCTCCCAGAGGGCTGCAGCACACCCAGTGCTCTCTGCCTACCTTAGAGCCTCAGTTTTCCTCCAAAACTACATTAGTTGTCCTTCATCCGTCAATGAAAAGTTCTCCCTCCACTCCTCTATTCCAGAGTTATCCTGTGTATTTATGGATCTAGCATGACGTCACAGAAAGAAGTACAAAGGCCTGGGGTAAATCACAGGTCTGTGCTGCAGCTTCTCCAGCAAAACGGAGACACTAGTATCTGCCCCACCTAGATTTATCAGATGGGTCTGAAGAGAGGTCCTAGGGATGGCATCAAGGACAATACTAAATATTTCACCAATTAATTCATCCTCCCCAAACTTCCAGCATTTGCAGTCTATGGCATTAGCCTCCCTGTCAACCATTGACCATGACATCGCCCATAGATGCAGAGTGTCTTAGTGTTTCCATTTCTGCGAAGAGACGCCATGACCATGGCAGCTCTTATAAGAGAGAGCACTTAATTGGGGCTGGCTGACAGCTCAGAGGTTTTCTCCATCATCACCGTCACAGGAAGCATGGCAGCATACAAGCAGACATGGTGCTGGAAAGGGAGCTGAGAGCTCTATACCTGGGTTGGCAGGCAGGAAGAGACAGTGAGCCACTAGACCTGGCATGGAGCTTCTGAAACCTCACAGCCCACCCCCTAGTGACACACTTCCTCCAACAAGGCCACATCTCCTAACAGTGCCACTCTCTATGGGCCTATAGAGGCCATTTTTATTCAAGCCACCATTCAGAGTAAAAGGATAAACGTGCTAGATGGGGTTTTCAGCTTTCTGGAAGATATAAAAGCAAGTGTTGTGATTTGATTTTTTTTTTTTCAAGAAAGCAGAGTCCCTGAAGTCAGAGCTATAGAATCTGTGGCCATTCTGATCCCCTCTGGTCAGACAGCCTCAGGTCCCGGTGACCTTGCCATCAGGCAGAACACAGTACCTGAAACCACCCAGTTTATGACACCACTTGACAACCAAGGACATTACTGAGAGACGAGCATAGCTGTTCACTTCCAAGCCAGCTGCCTTCTGTACTGTTGCTATGTTCCCTGGGGTGTCGGTAGTAAGTACACTTGGGACCCATGAGATCCATACATAAGCTAGAAAGAACCAATACAACACTGTAATAACTTCTTTTCATTCATCCCTTTAAACAATAACACAATAATTTTAGAATCAAATCATCCATCCTATCGAGACTTTGATTGAGACCATACACAACCAGGGCTCTCTAAGCATCCGCCCCAGACAGAACATATATTAGCAAAGAAATGTGCATGTGAATTGAGTTATGAAAGCTTTTTTCTTGGCCTTATTCCCTAAGATAGATAGATAGATAGATAGATAGATAGATAGATAGATAGATAGAGATATAGATGGTTTATACTGGGTTTGGTGTTAAAAGCAAATTGACAAGTTATCTAAGAGGACTGCACAGATTGTATGCAGACATCAGAGCATAGTGTATAGAGAATCTGAACGGCTGTCATTTTTGTAGGTGGGGACAGTCATAGAACCAATGCCCCATGGATACAAAAGATGATTCTCCTTGAAGCTGGGCACATATCATCTGGGTATTAAGTCATCTGAGTACTAAGTCATCTGGGTACTAAGTCATCTGGGTACTAAATCATCTGGGTACTGCTGACTCTATCAGTGTGTCCTTGAATAAACTATTTTTTAAGCCAATAGGATACTGGTTACCAAATTGAATTAATATCTCTATATATGTTAATATTATGTTTCTATATATATATACTCACACACACACACATGGACAGAGGGAGAGAGAATCGCGTGAGTCCATTTTTACATGTATCAGGTAAGAATGGGGCATGCTCAGCATCCCTGCACTTAGTGATGTGTGTCCCTGCGCAACAGCAATGATATGAAGTCCAGGTTTGCTTCTTCCGCTCCAGAGTAAATGCCTTCTCAAAACCTTTTTTGTTGGTCAGTGGGCGATTACCACATGAAAGAAAGACATTGAAAACAAACGTCTCTAGCCATGAACTCCTTAGGAAGAAGGGTGATAGGAAGGCACCGTGTCCCTGGCGTCCCTAAGGGGACATACCATAGCATACTGCAGCACTTCTAGAACCTTGGACCTTCCAACCCCAGAGCTGAGTCCGTCTGGACTCCATCCCCCTCCAGAAGCGCAGACCACAGTTTCTCCCATACCACTCGGGTCCATCAAAGAACACACAGCTCATGCAGGACACTACATCTTGCAAGGAGGACAGGCTATTTTCTAAAGCTGCCGTATCCCACTTGGCCAGTAGGTGCTGCCATGTAAGCATGCTCAGTCTTCCGGTCTGTACTGAAGTTCAAGCTTAGAACTGCAAAGAAGGGGGGAAATCTACATTTCAAAAATGACTTACAAACAAACAAACAAAAGCCCTTTCACAGTAAATATTGAGAACTGATTGATTGTGAGGGGTCCGTTACAATTCTAAAGTGCACCTGAAAAACACCTCAAAGAGAGACAGACAGAAAGAGGCTTCCACAGGTGTTTCCTCTGTGCTGCAAATCTAAACAATCCCCCGAGTTCAATCACAACAAAGCCAGAGGCAAGGAAAAAACCCCCAGCTCCCCACCCCCAACCCCCCAGCAACAAAGATGAAAAGGAAGCAAGTTTAGTAAAGCCCATGACTCCCCCTGGAGCTGGTTTGATAAAGAGATCTCCATGAAAGCTCTAAATCCTGGTGTGTGAGGCGGGGCTTAGGGAAGACTCAAAATGAAGACAGTAAGACATAGTCACTGTCCAGGCTGACGTCTGTAAAGTACGCGGTAGTCGAAACCCACCCGGGAAATGCTACCTGACTCCCCAATTGATCATGGGTTGAGGGTCTGAATAAAGACATCTGGTTAGACCTCAGTATGACTAAACAGCTGCATACTTGAGATACAATGTCACCAACAGCCCTATCCTTTTACCCACAGGGTAAAAGAAAAATAAATTCAAGGCATAGGCTTAAAGAGCCTGTGGGATGTTCTTCTTGGGTAAAGGGCAGCCCCCAAACACCACAAATATCCAACACATCTGAATGAATTATTATGAAGTCATTAAATTACATGTGTGTATGAGGAAACAAAACCTCATTGGGTTACTTTTCCCAATACTTTTATATTTTGGAGGGGAAAAAATAATCATAAGAAAACTTAATGCTTCCACCAGAACCTGAACAGAAATAAAATGTTTATGAGTTAGGATTCTCCAAGGAGATGGAACCAATAGAGTGAGTACCCTTAGAAAGGCAGGAAGTGGAGAGTGGGGGTTTGCCGTAAGGAGTTAGAGGGCTCAGCTCTGGTGGCTGGTGAGAAATGTCAAGAACACAGGCAACAGATTGGAGACCAGGGAAGAGTCCGTGTTGAGCCTGGAGGCAATCTGCTGGCAGGTCCCCCTCCCCTGGCAGAAGTTGAACAGAATGGCTGACGCCTGTCTAAGGCCTTCATTTTTATTCAGTCCTTTCTTTAGCGACTCTAACTCTTTAGAGACATTCTTGGGTACTCGAGGCTAGAACGTGAACATGCAGATGGGGAAAGGTGAATCAACGCTAAGATAGCTTAGTGGGTTTTCATATTGGGGGAGGGAGGACACCGAGGGAGGGAAGAACAGGAAGGGTAGGGAGAGAGGACAGGAAGAAAGAGATGGGAGAGGTTGGTAAATATACTTCTCAGAGCAGAGATTCTGAAAAGGTAGTGCCATGAGCACCAGCAGCAGCTGAGGAAGGAGACTTCTTAGGGCCCACCCCTACACGGTGAAGCCACAGGCAAGGCCCAGGCATCTGTGGCTAGCCTGCCTGTGGTTCCAACGAAGGCTAGAGTGAGAGAGCGTCTCTCTTAGCAGCTGCTACAGTACAGGAACGGTGCCACCTGAGAAAATTTCCAACGGGCTGTGTAAACATTGTTTAAGCCATGTGTTTTCACTAAAAATATTATGCTGATGCATATTTTTCTAAATAGAACTTTGATCCATTTTTCTCTGTAAGTTAAAAAGTAAGCCAGCCACAGTTGTAAGGACAGGCATCCTAACAGTAGTAAAAAGGCACGTGGCACCTGAATACAGGTGTCACAGTGTAAAAGAACCGTCCAAGAGAAGTAATTTATTGAATATCACACACAATAGGCTAATCACTGTTCTGTATGCTTGGCGGCCTCAGTTAACGTATACAATTCCCATGAACGGAAAAGCTAAATTCTCATGGTAGAACTTGGGTAAATTCATTCTATGCTCTCTAAAAATAAAACAACTACACATAGAACTTTTGAGCGGCCACTTTTGATCAAGGGTCAGTTGTATCCCATGCTTCCAGACACCTTATTCCCCCTCACAACATTAGCCTTTAAATAGCAGGTGCACCAGCCAGTCTCCACACTCCATGCTGTTTGGGAATCAACAGAATTCTACAGAGCAGGAGGTTCTCATTGGTTGTGGCCATTTCCACGTCTTAGTGGATGGGCAGGTCTGCAAACAAGGACGTGAAGGATTCACCATTGCTTGGAGCACATACGCTGTCTGGAGACTCAGGTGCACGCCGCTAGTCAGGCTTGTTCCTAACCCTGAGCGACCTGTCTCACTCAGTTCTGAGCACGGAAGATGCAAAAGGTGATATTGCGTGATGCAACTAGAGCTACCATGCATAATTATGTACGGAAATTATGTTTAAAGAATTTTCCAGTTCTCTGGGGTGAGAGATTTTTATTTGTGGAATCCAATTTTTACATCCGTAATCAAGAGAAAGATTATTCATTGAGCCCGCTCCACACTGGACTTGAATCTGGATATGTCTTCTTTGTGACATTCCGTCACGGAATGACAACAGTGAGATTAGTACATTTAGGCAAGCCCATTGTGAGTGAAGCTCCAGAAGCGCTTGCCAGTTGCACTGTTTAGCTATGTCCCGATGGAATAGAAAGCATTCTCGCACTGAGCAATTATACCAGCAGGCCATCGATTGAGAAGCTGATGTTTGTCTGTGGCCACAAGAGCAAGAGAGGCCCCATTCCTGGAAGCTGTGCGCTATCATTTTTAAATAAAGGGGCTCTTTGTCACTAGTTTTCTAGGAATTGAAAGCATTTGGTGTGAATTCTCTTTTATTCTTCCTGACCAAATAAAATCCACAAACACTCTACAGGCTCTTCTTGTATGAGGAAGGCAGGTAATTCTTTATTCCAAAATCATAAGTGATAGGCATTCTTTCTTCCCACAGAATGACCAATTCAAGGCAAGTTACAGTCTATAAATACAGGTTTGTTGGGGGCAGCTCTCAGCGGGTTCACTGGTCCCAAAGAACAGGGCCAGGGACGCTGATATGCAGGAGACAAAAAGGGGATAGGGGGCGAGAGGAGAGGAAATTCAGAGAGAGGGGGAGAAAGCAGAGAGAGAGGGAAAGCAGAGTGAGGGGACAGACAGACAGACAGACAGACAGACAGACAGACAGACGGACAGACAGATGGACAGACAGACAGACAAAAGAGAGGTGGGAAACCAAAATGCAGAATATCTGGATTATATAGGGAAGCCCAGTCCCTGGGCTGCAAAGTTCAGGGTATGCCAGCCATGCCCTGTAACAGGTGGGGACTGGGGGATGCTGGGAAAACCTGGAGGCCAGGTCTGGTTTGGTTTAAAAAATAAATAAATAAATAACAAACCTCACTTACTTTTCCTGGGTCTAAAACCCAACAGTAAGCTTTTACATAATCCAAAGTGTTTTCTTCCCATAAGAATTTTTAATTCCTGAACTGTCAAGTTATAAGAAATACATATTCCATAAGATGTTTGCTCTTCACTAGGCAACTTTTAAATAATACAGTTTAGGATGGGAGGTGGTGTGCATGCCTTTAATCCCATCACTCAGGAGGCAGAGGCAGGTGGATCTCTGTGAGTTTGAGGCCAGCTTGATCTACAAAGAGAGTTCCAGGACAGCCAAGGTTACATAGAGAAACCCTGTCTCGAAAAACAAAAATAAAGGCTCACAGTTTAAATGTCATTTATTTAATTAAAATAATATAAGGTCTGAATATAGCCATCTGTGGGAAACACAAGACAGATTCACTAAAGTTATATCCTATCATGTCTTTTGTTTGGTTGGTTGGTTTTTGGTTTTTGGTTTTTTGAAACAGGCTTTCTCTTGTAGTCCTGGCTGTCCTGCCTGTCCTGGACTCATTTTGTAGACCAGGCTGGCCTCGAACTCAGAGATCCATCTGCTTCTGCCTCCCGACTGCTGGGAGTACAGTTGTGTGCCACCACGCCGGGCTCTCTATCATGTCTTATGTCTTTAGCATGAAGCAGGAGTTTCCTGACTACTCACAGATTCCTAGGCTTCCCAAGAGCAGGGGATAAAATGCATGAATTTGAGAAAAGAATGCACTGAGCTGCAGATAACACAGAACTCAACCATGAAGCCTAGAACAACCCCACCAACTAGTTTTGGCATAGATACTTCTGTCTAAAGCAGTGATTCTCAACCGTCCTAATGCCCCAACCCTTTAATGTGGTTCCTCTTGTTGTGGTGACCCCCCCCCCCGCAACCGTAAAATTGTGTTCAGTATACTTCATAACTGTAATTTTCTTATTTATGAGTGCTAATGTAAACATCAGGTATCCAGGATGTCTGATGTGTGACCCCATGAAAAGCTTGTTCAGGTCCCAAAGAGCTTGACACCTACAGGTTGAAAATCACTGGTCCAGAGAGCACTCAGGGTTTGCATGTGTCCTTTCCTTCCAATGTTATCCCACTGCCCTGATTCCGCCATATCCGGTGCATTCTTTGAAGCATCCAGAGGTGCTATCCACTCACAGCCAATTTGGCCACAGCAGAAATGAGGTGGAGTGAGAAGGGTTCTCCCAGGACCAAGGGATAAAGTGTGAACCCACTCTGGTGCTGCAGTTAACTCTCACACTGCTTCTGTCCCCCCCCCCCACCCCACCACCACCACCTCCCCCATGGAAGAAGAGATGCTGCAGAGACTCACTGACCAGTTAAAGTTCACCAAGTCTGGTCCCATCTATTTCATGCGTTTGCACTGGCTTCAGAGTCAGAGTCCCACTTAAGACTCCAATTCTCTCTGCCTCCTCTGGACAATGCTTACACAAACACTGCCTTCCTCTCAGAGGCTTGGTAAAGACCAAGATCGTATGCTAACTGTTGAGTGGGCTTGGAAGTGGCCCGCACATGGGGGCACATGTACACCACTGTTATTTTGTGACTTTGCCATGTCGTATGGTGCGGAGGCAAATGCACATTGCTGTGGAAGTCATAAAGACCAAGAGCAGCAGTTCTCAACCTGTGAGTCGTGACTACCTTGGGGTTGGCATGACCCTTTCACAGGGGTCACCTAAGACCATCAGGAAACACAGATATTTACATCACCATGTATAACAGTAACAAAATTACAGTTATGAAGCAGCAATAAAAATAATTTTATGGTTGGAGGTCACCACAACAAGAGGAGCTGTATTAAAGGGTGGCAGCATTAGGAAGGGTGAGAAGCGCTACCCTAGAGGGATGAATTGATGGCCCTGGGCCTCAGTTTCCTCAGTTTCTCAAAGAGGAAGACAATGCCTTCTCCAAAGGGAAAGAATGACTATTAGCTGAGCTGAGCTGCAGTGGGCCTTTCCACAGGCCCTGACAAGCAGTCAGGTGATTTGTACTCTTCTGTAACTCTGCCATGACTCACTGTTTGCTCTAGCTCTAGCTCTGGCATTCCCCTTGAGGTGATTTGGACTTGTGGCTCATTATTTTCTGTGTGCTTCCCCCATTAATATACAGTGAAACAAAGTTAAATTGAGTATCATGAACTATGTTGAGAGGAAAATAGGTTCATAAGGAAGACCTCTTATGACTCTTAGAAGAAAAAAATGTCACCAAACAGAGTTGGGGGGTGTCAATGATGGAAGAGGTAGACCACAGCCACCCACTATGGCTCTTCAGCACCAGGTGGCAAGCACTATGCCATCCCTCTGCACCACTTACAGACACAGGTCAGTGCCCTGGGAAACATGAAAGCAGCAGAGAGCTTGAGTGTGACACTGCTGGCCCTCATTGGACACATCACCAAGATGGTGCCACACACTCTCAGAAGTGGAAAGATTAGCCTCGGGAAGAGTGTGTCTTCTTTGCAGAGCACTGCTATACGGACTGTGGGCCTCTCAGGCGGCTTCCATCTGTCACCAGCACAGAGGCATATCCAAGCCCCTCCCCTCAGTGGCTCATCCTAAAGTCAGAAGATCGGCTGATTTTCTATGATACTTATACCCTCAGTGGAAGTGCTTGCTCTTTGTTTAGCATACTCCGAGGGGATGCGTGGACACATAGCATGCCCTTGTTTTTCCTCTCTGGCCACATAACTATTTTATTGTGACCTCCTCTTACAGGCCCCTCCCACAAACAATAGTGTCACTGTCCCAGTCCAGCTCACACTGCCTTCTTAGAGTTGTTGCTTCCAGAACAGATTGGGTAGAGAACCTCTGAAACATGGAGAATATTCTTGTCTGCAGAATTCCTTTGAGCCTGGCCAAGGACTTGAATCCAAAGCAAATGTATAGAAAACCAACCCAAGGTGAAGCCTTTTTCAACAGGAGGTGGCAGCAGCAGCCAAGGATTGAGCACCCTTGCCCAGCCCTGCGGACAGGAGGCATTTGCCAGCAACTGTCAATTCTGGGCTGCTGTTCGGTGTTCTAAAGCCAATGTGCATGACTTGCCTAAGTGCCCTCATCCTCAGCAAAACTTGTGACCATGGAAAACCCCGGCCTTTTGCATAAATTGAAAGCCTAACCAGCAAATGAATGAGGGGTGAAGCTGTTGCTAAGTCTTCCTGCAAAGGAAGAGAAAAGCCCTTCAGAGCACTCGGACTGTGGCTGCAGGAGGGTTGCCATGAAGAGGGTCCACTTGTGGGGGATGCCTGGAAGAGCAAGGACTCCAGAGCCAGTCCACACATTTGATGAGACTTAATGAGGGGACTCAGCCACACAGCTCTGATAGATTAGGGGATAGCTTCTCCATAAATGCTACAAAGGGTCCAAAAAGATAATGGCCAGAAAACTTGGTTTATAAATTATGATACATAAACATCTGATTAATTTCAGATCACCTGTTAATTTGACACACACACATTTTTCTGGAGGGGAGGGTGGAGGTGTCTCTATTACAAGGCCAGAAGCAGTTGGAGCATGGCTCTATTATTTCTCTGATAATTATAATTTCCCAGAGAGTTAAGGCACACAAATTACTTTGTAATAGCTTTAAATTCTTTGCTTCATCTTCAGTCTACAATTATGCACTCACCCATGCTCCTGTCATCTGTTGTCTTGATTTATGAAACCTTGGTTCTCTGATCTCATTTCTTACCTCTGCCTCCTTTAAAACTTCCAGAATGTGGCCACAAGGTCAAATTTCTCATCATTACAGCATCACACACTCAGGTGTAATCATTACCGTCTTAATAAGGCGGGCAGTTAGTCCCACAGTAGTCTATTTCACCCACCAGATAATTGCTCAGCCTTCACTATATAACCCCATTTTGTGCCTTGCTCTGAGTCCGGGTTTGCCATGTTCAAACATCTATTGATTTGGCACATGTATTAATTAAAAACTTATTTCTCGCCAAGCATGTGATAGATCAACTGCCATGCATGAGAAAGGAAAATGTCATTAATCTTAACCAATTTCACTTGTTGCAAAAACAGTGTAACAAAGTTTCCTGGTAACTGCTGGGCAGCTTCCTCAACCTTTTCAAAAGCCAAGAGGAGTGGAATACAGCCGTGTAGAGTGCTTAAAAGGTATGAGGCCCAGGTCCAGTGCCTAGCTCTGAAAAAAGAAAGAAAGAAAGAAAGAAAAAAGGCCTGAAATGTATTTAGTTATTGCAAAAATCAGTTTGGTATCATGGAACCATACAAAAAAATTTATGTTTTTAATAAAACAAAGATCAATAATTTCCTTTTGATCTACTTTAAACCCAGAGTGATTTTTAATCCACAATAGAATTCGACATACATAAATTCTTCTGCCTGGATGGCAAAAAGGTATAGAAATTCTAGAACATCCTTATTAGAGTGGGTTGGATCTCTAACAAGAACGTCTAAAGCCAAGGCTCGGTTTTATCTTTTATTTTGCTGCCTTGGTTGGTTTTCTGTGCACTCATTTGGCTTGAAGGCAGAGACATTCCCTGTTGATTATCTCGACTTGGCCTGGGTTTCTGCTACACATTTTCCTTCCTAATAAGGTAGCAGGCGAGGGGTTTGTGTGAGTTCCAGCGAGTTTCTCTGGGCTTGTGGAATGTGGGGAGGGCAGAATCCTACGGAGATGAAAACATAAGCATGTGCATTGATAAAGAGAACTAAGAAGAGGAAAGCTCTCTTAAGACTTCCCTTTGTTCCCTTACTCTGGGCACCTCCACGTCTCCTGACATCTCCTGTGTGGCTGTGGGAGTGGCTAACATCGCTCTTTTATTACCTGTAATGTAAGGAGCACGGAAAACATTGTGAGGTTTCTGCAGAAGAAATTCTAACAAAATGAAGTTATCATCATCATCAAAGTTGAAATCCTCCAAGCATCCTCACGCTCGGCACTGCTAATTAGCCACCTAAGGATGAGATCTCGGAGACTAAGTCCCACATCCCTGAAGGGAGCGATAGATCATGCCATCTCCTGATGGCATACAAATTACACTGTTTGTCTTAATTCTGAAGCTGTGCGAGCCAATGCTAAAGAAAGGACTCAGTTGCCTGTCTATGTATCAACTGGTTTTCCTCTCAAGGTCATAAATTAGATCAAAGAAATAGTTACTTGATAAAAATTGCTTAAGCAGTGCATTCCCGATGAAGAACTTTCATTTAGCAATGGATTTCTTACCTCTAAATTTATTTGGGGAGAGCCTCCACACGTCAACAAGCCACATTTGGATTGATATAAAAAAATAAGTCATTATTTTCACCATCATTTGATGGGTTACTCTTATAGAATTAAGACTCACAGGACTAGGAAAGAGCTGAGTGGCAGAGACTTTGCTTAACTCGATGACAGGCTAGGTTCACTGGCCAGCCCAGATACATATTTGTCATCTTAGTACAACCTGGTGTCATGTGCTAGGAGGGACTTACATTGAGGAAATGCCTCCAGATTGGTCCAAGGGATTGGCTGTCTTTGTGGCATTGTCTTGACTGTTGCTTGGTGTCTTAGGGCCCAGCCCACTGTGGACAGTAACATTCCGAGGCAGGTGGGCACTAGGAGCAAGCCGGTGAGCAGCACTACTCTATGGCCCCACTTCAGCTCCTGCCCCCAGGTTCCTGCCTTGAGCTCTAACTGTCCTTGGTGTTGAAATAAACCTTCTCCTCCCCAAGTTGTGTTGGGTTGTGGGGTTTCATCACAGCAGCGGGGAAGCAAACTAAGATTCCCACACTGATAATATCAACATTTAAGACTGTCTGAGCCAGGCTGGCAGTGATGATACATATCTTTAATCCCAGCACTAGCAGATGGATTTGTGAGTTCGAGGCCAGCCTACTCTACTGAGTGCATTTCAGAACAGCCAGGGCTACACAGAGAAACCCTGTTTTGAAAAAAAAAAACAAAAAACAAAAAACACAACTCAGTTTTAACATTTTTTTTCACTAAATTTTCATCAGGTCTGCAGTTACCTTCCTTAGAAAGTAATTCTCTGATCAAGGGATTGTGGAGAGGGGTTTTGGGGGGAGCGGGGTTGGAGGCTTTGGTTTGGTTGGTGACAGGGCCTTACTATATACTCCAGGCTGGCCTGGAACTCATTATGTAATTCAAGCTGGACTCAAACTCCTCGTGATAACACCTTCGCTTCAGACACCTGCGCTTCAGATATGGGGCCACCACACTGGCCTAGAGAGTGTGTGCTCAGGCCTGAAATGCCCATACTCCGCCTCTTTACCGTAGCAGTTTGCTTCACTCCTCTCCAGCTGAGTCTACAGCTCTACCCTCTGAGCGACAATGAGCACTGTGTCACCTTTTAAAGTCTTTGCCAACTTGATAGACCAGTGTATGAATTTCACTTTTTTGGTATGTCTTTGATCACTATTGAAGTCCCTTACATTTAGCCTTCTTTATTATTGTAAAAAGATGTAATGGGAGAGAAAGGGCTTACGGGCTCAAACTGGGAAATGTTAACTTAAGGCTGAAAGAGACACATCTCTGGTTCTGTAGATAAGCTGTGGATGGGAACATATGAAAGGCAGCGTAAAAGCAGAGGCATCCCACCCTTTCAACAGGCGGCCGAGAAATGTGCCACTTGACCGCTTCATGAAAGGCAACTCAACATTTCCCTCCATTGTTTATGAAGCCACCACAATCTTGGCTTGTGCTGTTGAGCTTGAAGGACACTGGCTTGTGCGTGATTTATGGAGGTTCTCCCAGCACGCCTAACTCCCTGGAGTCAGCTGTCAACTTCTCCTTTCATCGGAGTTAGCGAGGGAGGCTGTTTCAATAGGCACAAGTTTCATTCACTTAGTGAGTAAACCACAGGCTTGCTCTGTTCAGCCGCTTTCATGCCTAATGGGAAATTTCCCCTCCAAATGTATAAGAGCTGAAAACATATCTGTGCCTTTAACTGTCTGGGGATGTGTCATGTTACACTACATTTGAAACCAAGGTGACATACATTAAGTAGCCAGATCACAACATGCCAGTCAGGCAGCTGCTTGTGTCATCTCCTGACTAGGTGGAGAATTTCAAGCACCTAGGCTCATGCACTCTGTAAAAAAGAGACTGATATATTTTCCTGCTTCGAAATAAATTACTCTACTGTAGTTAATTCTTTGCAGCTTTTTAATTCTTTTCTTGTACCCAAGAGCTAATTAGTAAATCAAGATGCTGTCTGAGAGATAGTTTGAGTACCATAGGATACTTCCCAATTAGACCATCGGGGCAAAAAAAATGCAGGTAATTGCAGATAGCCCTGAGTGTGCACACAAAACAAGGAAAAGCAAAATAAATATCATCTTTTACTTGAAAATACAAAAGTTAAATATGGAACCACACTACCCTTTTTCTGTAAACCAAATAACTCTTCTCCATATATGTAAAGAAGACAAATATGCACTTTTGTTTATAATGCAGGCTGGGATGATTACAGTGACTCATAGGACGCCCCATGGAAAATTTAGTAGGCAAGAAGAGAATAATCCTAGGTCTCTGTGATGTCCGTGCCATCTTCCCATCCTCCAAATATCCTGCTGGAGTCTATTTTACTTCTCTATGGGAGAAGCTACTTAGAGTCAAACACCATTAAATCAAAATGCAAAGGAAGGAGAAAATGAACGTAGTTAATTGGATTTTGAGCCACAGTTGGTACAAATTGTTGTGGTAGGAGGATGCCTGAGCATACCGCGAAGACAAGTACTTTGGAGAAGGTGGAGTATGGGTGTGTATGAGGAAGTGACAGCAGATGGAGACTGTGTGTGTGTGTGTGTGTGTGTGTTTTGTTAGGGTGGGAATCACACTATTTGAAGTTGGGACTTTGTCTTACTTAAAGCCTGGATCTTCCAGGAGCATTGCAGTTGCTGCTTAGAAATCTCTAGTTCTATCAATTGCTGCTGTTGCTGCTGCTGCTGCTGCTGCTGCCCCTCTCTCCACCCCCTCCTCCTCCTCCCCTCTCCTCCTCCTCTTCCTCCTAGTGCTGCAGAAGTCCTGCACCTGTAATCTCCATAGGGCAGTAAAGCCTATGTGCCTATCAGCAGATCTTCAGGGTAACAGAGGGTGCTGTGATAGGGGCAGGTGGAATTTGAGCTGTCCATGAAAGGAATGCAGGAGACCAGTGTAAACACAGGGCAGAGCGGCAGCAAGTATCAGGCCATGAATTTGTTCCTTAGTAAGAATGGAGAGAAGACAGAAGACCCTGAGGACTTCTAGAGTCACAGCGGACTTCTGAAAGGAGCTTGTTCCTGGCATCTTAAAGGCACAAGCTTCAGGATCCACAGATGTAAGTGCACAAGGGCTCAGAAACACATTCCCCCAAGAAGGACACAGTAGGGGCCACACAGGCAAGCATCTGGCCTCATGGATGACTACGGGCCATATTTTTTTTTTCATGTTCTTATTAAAGGTACCTGTATCCAAAGGAGTAGGATAATTGCCCCTCTATAGGTTTTCCGCTTTGTTTCTGTATTTATGTAGAATTATTCACTTATTTATTTCAAATGCATTTTTACCTTGTAACAATAATAGATGTTCTTGAAAAAGAAGTAACAGATAGAAAGTCTTTCCAAGTTTTTCCACACCCATAGTCAGCCCTTTCATCAGAAACAATTGCTGTTACGCTGTCTATGTATGTATGCCCTTTCAGAAACTGCATGTATATATGTGCAGTTCATATATATATATACACACACACAGTCTATGTATATATATATATATACACACACACAGTCTATGTATATATATATATATACACACACACACAGTCTATGTATATATATATATATATACACACACACAGTCTATGTATATATATATATATATACACACACAGTCTATGTATATATATATATACACACACACACAGTCTATGTATATATATATATATATACACACACACAGTCTATGTATATATATATATATATACACACACAGTCTATGTATATATATATATATATACACACACACAGTCTATGTATGTACATAGTACATACAAACATTATCATACTATTTTGCTTCTTTCATGAATCTGTGCCCTAGTGATGACACCATGATGCTGATATAAGTGTTGCGGTGTCAAAAATCAAGAGTTAAACCCGAGATGTTGCAAGGCAAAATCGTATTTTCATGGCCAGCTCAGGCTTACATTATCCTTTGGCAGGAAAATGAAGTGGCCCAGACCAGAGACAGAAAGGTCTTTCTATAGCAGATGAACAAGTAACTTAAAAAATAAACAAACAGACCCCATAGAATCTGGCAATTATTTTTATGATCATGAGAAAGGTACATGTATGGTACGGGTTTAACATGACATGAAACATTTTATGGTCAGTCCATTCTCAGAACAATGGAAGCAGTTTACAATGTGTAACTCACAAGCGTAATGAGGAATATAAAAAACAAAACCAAGGTGGCCTCTAGCTAAGGACATGATCAACGTCCCATCCACACTAAGTACCGTGTTTTAGTTTTTGACTGCTATTAGAATGTTTCATTGCCAGATCTAAGGAAAATGCAGTTGAGAAAGCCAAGTGCTGGGGAGGGAGTGTGAAGGCGGGTGTAGTGCTGTCAGAAGGACAGAAAGGGCCAACGCAGACAGACAAACAAGGAGACTTAAACAGGGAGCTGTGTGACACGTGGGCACTAAGCTTGTGGGCACTAAGCTCTGCAGGAGTAGCAGTGGGGGGTGGGGGTGGGGGATGGGACTATGAAGCGCCTAGACAAGCGAGGCTCACCCTTCCTACTGTTTCCACCCTTTTATACAGTTCCTCATGTTGTGGCGACCCACCCCTGCCATAAAGTTGTCTTCGTTGCTACTTCATGACTGTGCGTAATGTAAATATCTGTGTTTTCTGACGATCTTAGGGGATAGCTATATGATCCCAAGGGGTCAGGATCCACAGGATGAGAACCACTGGCCTAGCAGGTAGAACCGACAGAGGGGCTGAGAGGAAGAAAAGCAGGAAGTTTAATCCTTAGCTGCTTTTGTCTAGTGCTCAAAATCTTCTCAGAACCTCACACTTAAGCTCCAGCGACACTCAGCCATTACTGTTCTATGCCTTCTCAAGCATACTTTGCTACTGATTAAAATACAAGCATGAAGTGGAAATTACTGCCATTTGTCATTTTCTTACTAAAAGAATGGGTAAAATAGAACTAGCCACGTCTATATTTCAAACCACTGACTGGAAAATTCCTTTCTGTTTTTAAAGAAAAGTAGCCTGGGACTCAAAAATCTATTAGATATGTTATTGATCAGGAAAGCAGGTACAGGAATGTGCTTTTGAAATGATGAGAGCTTCAAAGAAAAATAAAAAAGATAGTTTGTTTGGGGGCATTGGGAAAACCACATTTGAAATCCTGGGCAGTCATAACTAGGAAAAACAAAAACAAAATTTCCGGTGTGAAACCTCATATACATGCATATGTATATGAATCCCAGTACTCAGAAAGCAGAGGTAGGCAGAGCTCTCTAAAGATAGATAAAGCCAGCCTGCTTTACATTGAGATCCTGTTAGGAAAAGGTCTCTTGCAGTTTGGGGTTACATAAATAATAATAAACATTTTCATTCAGCCTTCCTTGCTTCTGTAATTTATAAGTTAGCCTGTAACGTCCCCCTAATCACGTGATCAAAGCACGGGTGTTTGGGAGTTGGTGCTTTTGTTTGCTGATTAGCTGCGTTTCTTCTACCAATGGCATGCAGTAGATTTGTGAAAGGAATTCAGAGGATCTGTGTAGTAATGTGCCCTGACGCTCCTTTCTCCACCTAGACCTTCCCCTTGGGGCCCTCTCCATCTCCATGAGGGCATGGCTCCCCATGCCCAGCCCCCTCCATTCCTACCTTGTCTTTCCTCCCATCCTCCTCGTCACATGTACAAAAACATCACTATGCATTCCCTGTTTAAAATATTTAAGTGGTTCTAATTAGCTCAGTGCTGCCTTTATGGTAAAATTCAAGTTATTTAGGATGTCCTAGGGTCCCTTCCTGGAAAAGCCAGGCTCTCCCAGTGGTACCACTTAGTCCTCATGAACCTACTACTCAAGATTCATAACATTTTGCATCATAAGCTTTCTTTGCACAATAAAAGTTTGCCCCATCTTCCCACATGCCCACCATGGACCTGGAGAACATGAATCCATCCTCTCAAGTGGAAACAAATCTCTGTCCAAGGTTTCTACCGTAATTGTCATAAATAGGATAATGATATTAACTGTCACAGCTGTGCTACCAAAGGCCCTGAAACTTGACCAGAGCCAAGTAGATAACACTCATGGGCCAGTGCTTCTAGGCAGTGAAGACATGTTAGAATCAACAGGAAGTGATAATTATAAAATAGGAGAACCTGGAACTACATCCCCAACTAACGAATTTGGGGTCTGTGGAGACAAGGGTTCAGTGGTTTTCAGAATTCCTCAAGAGATTATAGTATGAAGTTGGGGCAGATAACCACAAATAGAAATATCCATATTACAGGATGCTTGACGTCCCCGACAGGTGCCTCAGCAGCCAACATCTGGCGTGAACATTTGCCGCTGGCTGAGTTTTAGTCATTGTTCATAAATAAAACCAACACCCTTTCTCCCCACAGTGTACAGTAACGATTTCGGATTTTCAGTGCTGGCGCTCGAACTCAGGGCATTACCCTCCTGATGGTTCTTTGACTAAGAATTTATTTCTACGAGTGACCCCTCACAGAGCTTATGATGAGAAACTAGGAAGTTGAAGAAGTAAGCCACAGTAAGAAGGAAGCCTGAATTAGCTAAGAAAAAAGCAATTCCAAGGAAGTTTTGCTGCTAAGTCCTATTAACCTACTTTGCTTTCTCACCTTCCCACATGCGCCCTGTGCCTACGAACCCACCAGGGATACGGCAAGCCTGCATCACCACAAGTAGGGCAAGTATGATCACATTGGCTACAGGAGCTGAGCGTCGTCTGATGCAGGAGTTCCAGATAATGAGGCTCAATTACATATACAAGCAGACTTCTGCACCATCAGCTGTCAGCACTACCAAGTGCACAAGGCTGGCTACATGCAGCAACTCATAACTTGCAACCAATGGCTGACTCAGAGCTCAGGTTTTTCAAATGGAATAGTTTGTGCATACCACAATCAGAATATAATCAGTAGCAATCTCCCCAAGTAGGCCAGAGAAGACACAAGGAGCACACCAAAACATGCTGTGCTCACATCAAGTATGTTTGTATAGAAATGTAAAAATTAATGAGCCTGAGAGTTTGCATCAAAATGCATCTATTAATGGTGATAGCAAGTTTCCATCATTGAGCATGGTATATCTTTTCAAGTGAAAATTCATAAAGTGACTTGACTTAATAAAAAAATTTATTTATCTTAAAAAAAAAAAAACATGCTGTGCACCCTTCCTTTCTCTGTTTCCTCTTCTATCACCAGAGGTAGCTATTACAGTGAACTCAAGCCTTTTCTCATACTTTGTCACTCCGTGCTTGTTTCATTACATACACACTTAGTTTTGGGTTTTACATGTTTTCACCACACCCTGTGCATCTTTTTTTTTTTTTTTCAAATTTTAAAATCGGCATTGTATTCTAAATCTACAATTTAACTCTCCAAATTATGGTCTAGAGATGTAGTATAGCTGTGGTGATCTTAGCGCTGTTTAGCATGGATAAATACTCTGAATTGTTCTGATGATGGTGTCTGAGAACTGCTGTCTTAGAAAACGCAGTAAGGAACATTCTGCTTGTGCAAAGTGGCAGGCGGTGTCTATGATGGTTATGCTCCAGGGGGGTGCTGGGGTGCAGGGTCCGGCATCATCAGCTTTTCTGAACACAGTCAGGTGATACCTCAAGCAGAAATGTGCAAGTGGCTCTCCTTATACACATCCTTGCCACATTGGTATTCTCACAATCGCCAAATCTTTGGCCCATTTTAATTGGTGGAATTCCTCCTCCACCACCACCACGACCCTCACCCAGAAAAAATGTCCTGAAGAGGTCACCAAATGCAGGTAATTGCTGCTTGCTGCGCTACATCCTAGCTCCTCGGTACCTCCCTTCTTTGCCTCTTAAAACCTTTGACCTTCTCCCTGTCAGTTGCTCAGTCACCTCTATCAGCTTCCGGCTGCCTCTGAGGACAGATAAATGTAATGCTCTCTGGCGAGTTCCCTCCCGCTTTTTCACTCCACATTCCTCATTTCACTCCACATTTCTGCCTAACAGGAAGGGAGGGGAACAGAAACAAGCCAGTCTTGAATTAAAATTCTTTTTCCAGCTCAAAGTAGCATAAAAGAGACATGATGCGAGGAGACAGCCACGTCTTCCTCCATTCTGCAGCAGTGGCGTGGAATCTAATTAGAAGGCATCTCACACAGACATAAACCACACTTACGTAAATTGGAGGAACACTGGAGGGGTAGGGTGAGGCACTGTGAAGGAGCAGGGCTTGTTTTTCTTCTGGCGAACTGTGTTTACAGTTTTCCTCCTCAGTCACATTGTTCCCGGTTCCCCATGGGGAGGAGAAAGTGTTCAGTTTTAGCACACCTTCTAGAATTTCTCTCCTTTCTACTAAGCTGGAAACTTGCCACATCCAGATTCCACTGTGGCAAAGCAGCCTTCCAAGACGCATTCTTTTAATGTAAAAAGGGGTTTGGGGGGGATGGCACATGGGGAAATGGAGTATTTGTTAAGATTGAAAGCGACTAGGGGTAAATCCTGCAGAGGGGGGGAAGGAGGACTGTAGGAGCGAGAGAGGTCAAGTATGGCACAAGAAAGGCCACAGAACCAACTAGCCTGGGCTCATAGGGGCTCCCAGAGACTGAACCACCAACCAAGGAGCCTGCACAGGACTGACCTCACCCTCTGCACATGTGTTACCGGTTGTGTGGCTTGGTCTTCTTGTGGGACTCCTATCAGTGGGAGCAGGGGCTGTTTCTGATTCTGGTACCCTCTGCCTTTGAGACTCTTCCTCCCACTGGGCTGCCTCACCTAGCCTCAATAGGAAAGGAGGTGCCTGGTCTTACTGCAACTTGATAGGCCATGATTGGCTGAGATTCAGGAGGCTTGCCTTTTTCTGAAGAGAACTGGAGAAGGAGGAGGAGCTAGGGGAGAGGGAAAGTGGGAGGCAGAGGAGGGAGGGGAAACTTCTATCTGCTTTTGGGATATAAAAGTAAATAAATAAGTAAAATCAAAGATTGATGTGACTGTTCTGGAGAGGTCCTAGTCTAACCACCTTCCACACTAACCTGCCACAGCCGGGCAGACTTTCCCCTCCCTAAAACCAAATGCCTCGTTTCTGGTGGTGGTGGTGCTTGGTTTGGTTTGGTTGGGTTGGGTTGGGTTTTTTTTTTTTTTTCAAGACAGGGTTTCTCTCTGTATCCTTGGCTATCCTGGAACTCGCTGTGTAGACCAGGCTGCCTCTGCCTCCCCTAGTGCTTGGGTTACAGGCATATGCCTTCACACACTAAATGAATGAAAGTACAGAGAGTTTAGTGCTGTTTTTGACGTAGTGATAGACACATAACTACAAATTGCTTTTCGATCTTTACTGTTCAACCTCCCTACAATGGTATTATGGTGGATCAAAGGTTCTGCAAATAAAAAGTTGCTTTTCAACACGATATGAAAGAGGGTGGAAATTATTGGAGATGGCTCAGTGGTTAAGAGCACTTGCTGCTCTTGCAGAGGACCAGAATTCTGTTCCCAGCACTTGCATGTGGCAGCTCATAGCCACCTGTAACTCCAGCTCCAGGGCATCCAATACTCTTATCTGGCCTTCTCCAGCACCACTTCCCCCAACACATGCATGTAAGTATGGACATACACCTAGACACATAAATAAAAACAAATCTTTTTAAAAATTAATACTAGGTGAGTGTTTGGGGGAGGAAATTTTCCTTCAAAGAATGGCGTTAAGCAGTGGTTTTCCACCTCTCTAATGCTGGAACTCTTTAATACGGTTCCTTATGTTGTGGTGACCCCAACCATAAAATTATTTTATTTATTTATTTATTTCGTTTTTTAAGACAAGTTTTTTCTGGACTCCCTTTGTAGATCAGGCTGGCCTCAAACTCACAGAGATCCACCCGCCTCTGCCTCTCAAGTACTGGGATTAAAAGCATGCGCTACCCGCCCAGTTCATAAAATTATTTTTCTTGCTACTTCATAACTGTAATTTTGCTACTGTTATGAATCATAATGTAAATATCTGTTTTTCAATGGGCTTCGGTGACTGCTGTGAAAGGGTCTTTTGAGCCCCCCACTCCGGGGGTAATGTATGCAACCCACAGATTGAGAAACAGTGGCTTAAAGAATGCATCTGCTGGCTACTCTCCTGCATCAGCCATTTTATTTGCAGCCATGTGTGCTGTGTTCCCTGCTGTATCGACTTGGAACATTCATTCCATCCTTCCATCACAGTCACGCTCTCCTCCTGCTCTTGTGTCCGGCAACCTTCCCACTGTCCTAGCTCATCTTTGAGGTTGTGGCTGGCTCTCTGAATTTATGCTCTCATTAACTTGATTCACAGTACAGAACACTTCAGAGGAATTTTTGTTTTCTTCTTTGGACGATGCTTTCTTTAAACGCTGAGGCTTCTAGTATTCTTTTCATACACCACATCCCTTTTTTAAAGGAAGAGCTGCTTTTCTTCTCTTGTATTTGGAGAGTTGTCTTAGCATGCCTGGATAATCAGCACGTTTAACCCTATGGTCCTTCTTCTTCAGAACTGAGTGGCTCTCTCTAGATGGTCTCCATTCTAATGGCTTCTCCTTGCTTCCGTTTCCACTGGCCCTAGCCTGTTCCCCTAAGCTATGTCCTAAGATGGAATGTGAGCTATGGTCCACTCTGCTGCAGTCTGAGGTAGGTAGACCAGGGACACTCTGCTGCAACACTAGGTGCTTTTTATAAACTAGAATAAGCTGAGTCCTTCCCACTCCTTTGGGAATTGGTTGATGTGTTGTTTTGTTTGTTGTTTTGTGTCTTGGACTGGGAATGATGCCTAGGGTGCCAGGAAAACTGGGAAAATGGTCTATCACTTATCTACATATTCAACTTCTGGATATTTTGAAGTAAGTTTTAATCTTTCCTCTCACTCAAGACAAGCCGCCACTTGTAGGCAGCACTCTGGGTTTTTTGTTTTCTGGAGCTGTATTTTCTTTAGTGTTTCAGACAGTCAACAACTTTTACATAAGCTATGTAAACAAATAAGACAAATGAGTTCATATTCAATGTGGGAACACTACTGGCATACGGTGTCTGAAAGAAACAGCTCACTTCTGCTTAAGAGCTGACCCATGATCCTTCAGACAGAAGCAAGAAAGAAGAGGAGGAGTCATTCCGTTGGCAGCCTCCAGACTTGAGAGCAACTGCAAGATAGGAAGCTTTCATCAACTCTTCAGGAAGCCTACAAGGGACAGGAAGAACAGCAGGGCTAGGAAATGCCCTAGATCACTTGGGGGCCTTCTCTTTTTCTGGACCAGCATTTAGTAGGGAGAGCAGCTGAGGGATGGTCACATATCCTGTTCTGATGTGAGTTATTGGGGTGCCCTCCTTCTCTTACTGAGGGGGCTGAGGTCCTGAGGAGGCAAGAGGCTGTTTCTTACTGTTGACATTGTTTTCTTCAATTCAGAGAGGACAGCCTGGGGAGAGCTCTTCTTTTGTTTTATAATCTTCAACTGGTTCTTATAATTTGAATAAAACCATGCCTTATGATCTGCACATATAAGATGGTTATGAGATAGCTCTATCCTCAGAAGTATTTTTTTATGACACAAGACAAACAATCCTAAAGTTGAAGTATGCTGGTTAGACTATCTTTCAGCTTCATTTCTTGCTCTGTAGCCCTTGAACTATGGAGCTCTTTCAAGGAGTTAGGTGACCATGTCCCTAAAGGCGGCAAGATGGATTCCTTCATCTCTGAAAACCACATTTGTTAGAAAAGTTCATGAGTTTCATGATTTCTAATGTTCATAATTATTCTTGCACAAAGCCACAAGAATACTCTTTTTTTTTTATTAATTTATTCTTGTTACATCTCAATGGTTATCCCATCCCTTGTATCTTCCCATTCTTCTTTCCCTCCAATTTTCCCCTTATTCCCCTCCCCTATGACTGTTCCTGAGGGGGATTACCTCCCCCTGTATATGCTCATAGGGTATCAAGTCTCTTCTTGGTAACCTCTGTCCTTCCTCTGAGTGCCACCAGGTCTCTCCCTCCAGGGCACATGGTCAAATGTGAGGCACCAGAGTATGTGAGAAAGTCATATCCCACTCTCCACTCAACTGTGGAAAATGTTCTGACCATTGGCTAGATCTGGGTAGGGGTTTAAAGTTGACCGCCTGTATTGTCTTTGGCTGGTGCCTTAGTTTGAGCGGGACCCCTGGGCCCAAATCTGCCTATCATAATGTTCTACTTGTAGGTTTCTAGGATCCTCTGGATCCTTCTATTTTGCTATTCTCCCATGCTGCTCTCATCTAGAGTCCCAATAGGATGTCCTCCCCTCTGTCCCAGTTTCCTGGTAAGTGAAGGCTTTCGTGGGACACTCCCCTTGGGCTAGTATGCAGATATAAGTGAGTATGTACCATTTGAGTCTTTCTGCTTCTGGGTTAACTCACTCATTATGATCATTTCTAGCTCAATCCATTTATCTACAATTTTCGGGAATTCCTTGTTTTTAATAGCTGAGTAGTATTCCATAGTGTATATGTACCACAGTTTCTTTATCCATTCTTCTACTGAGGGACACTTAGGCTGTTTCCATGTTCTGGCTATTATGAATAAGACTGATATGAACATGGTTGAGCAAATTTTCTTGTTGTGTGCTGGAGCATCTTCTGGGTATATTCCAAGGAGTGGAACAGCTGGGTCTTGAGGAAGCCCTATTCCCATTTTTCTGAGATAGCACCAGATAGATTTACAAAGTGGCTGTACTAGTTTGCATTCCCACCAGCAATGAAGGAGTGTTCCTCTCTCCCCACATCCTTGCCAGCATGTGGTGTTGCTTGAATTTTTGATCTTAGCCATTCTGATGGGTATAAGATAGAATCTCAGAGTTGTTTTGATTTGCATTTCCCTGATGACTAAGGAGGTTGAGCATTTCTTTAAGTGTTTCTCAGCCATTTGATATTCCTCTGTTGAGAATTCTCTGTTTAGTTCCAAGCCCCATTTCTCAATTGGGTTATTTGGTTTGGTGGTGTTTAATTTCTTGAGTTCTTTATATATTTTGAATATTAGACCTATGTCAGATGTAGGGTTGGTGAAGATCTTTTCCCAGTCTGTAGGCTGTCGCTTTGTTCTCTTGACAGTGTCTTCTGCCTTACAGAAGCTTCTCAGCCTCATGAGATCCCATTTATTAATTGTTGACATTAAGACCTGGGCTGTTGGTGTTCTGCTCAGGAAGTTGTCTCCTGTGCCAATATGTTCCAGGCTCTTCCCCAATTTTTTTTCTAAGTGACTTAGTGTCTCTGGTTTTATGTTAAGGTCTTTAATCCACTTGGATTTGAGTTTTGTGCAAGTTGAAAAATATGGGTCCAGTTGCATTGTTTTACACATCGACCTCTAGTTAGACCAGCACCATTTGTTAAAGATGCTATTCTTTTTCCATTGAATAGATTTGGCTTCTTTGTCAAAAATCAAGTGACCATATGTGTGTGGATTCATATCTGGGTCTTCGATTCGATTCCACTGATCAACCCACCTGTCTGTGCCAGTACCATGCTGTTTTAATTACTATTGCTTTATAGTACAGTTTGAAATCAGGTATGGAGATTCCTCCAGAGCACCTTTTATTAGCTATTCTGGGTTTTTTGTTTTTCCATATGAAGCTCAGAATTGAACTTTCAATGTCTTTAAAAAATTGTGTAGGTATTTTGATAGGGATTGCAATGAATCTGTATATTGCTTTTGGTAGGATGGCCATTTTTACTATGTTAATTCTCCCGATCCATGAACAAGGAAGATCATTCCATCTTCTCAGGTCATCTTCAATCTCTTTCTTCAGAGTTTTGAAATTTTTTTCGAACAAGTCCTTCACTTCCTTAGTTAGAGTAACTCCTAAATATTTTATATTGCTTGTGGCTAATGTGAAGGGTGTGGCTTTCCTAATTTCTTCCTCTGCAAGCTTGTCATTTGTGTATAGGAAGGCTACAGACTTTTTTGAGTTAATTTTGTATCCAGCCAATTTGCTGAAGGTGTTTATCAGCTGTAGGAGTTCTCTGGTGGAATTTTGAGGGTCACTTATGTATACTATCATATCATCTGCAAATAGGTATAATTTGACTTCCTCCTTTCCCATTTGGATACCCTTGATCTCCTTTTGTTGTCTTATTGCTCTGGCTAGAACTTCGAGTACTGTATTGAAGAGATATGGAGAGAGTGGGCAGCCTTGCCTTGTTCCCAATTTGAGAGGAATTTCCTTGAGTATCTCACCATTTACTTTGATTTTGGCTATTGGCTTGCTGTATATAGCCTTTATTATGTTGAGGAAAGTGCCTTGTATCCCTGATCTCTCTAAAACTTTAAACATGAATGGGTGTTGGATTTTATCAAATGCTTTCTCTGCATCTAAAGAGATGATCATGTGGTTTTTTTATTTTCAGTTTGTTTATATGGTGGATTACATTGATGGATTTCCATATATTAAACCATGCCTGCATGCCTGGAATGAAGCCTACTTGGTCATGATGAATGATATCTTTGATGTGTTCTTATATTCGTTTTGCAAGGATTTTATTGAGTATTTTTGCTTCGATGTTCATGAGAGAAATTGGTCTGAAATTCTCTTTCTTTGTTGAGTCTTTGTGAGGTTTAGGTATCAATGAAACTATGGCCTCATAGAATAAATTTGGTAATGTTCCATCCATTTCTATCTTTTGGAGTAGCTTCAAGAGTATCGGTATTAGCTCGCCCTTGAAGGTCTGGTAGAATTCTGCACTGAAACCATCTGGCCCTGGGCTTTTTTTGGTTGGGAGCCTACCAATGATTGCTTCTATTTCTGTAGGGGAAATGGGACTATTTAGCTTGTTTATCTGTTCTTCACTCAACTTTGGCAAGTGAAATTGATCAAGAAAATCGTCCATTTCCCTTAGATTTTCAAATTTTGTGGCATATATGCCTTCAAAGTAGGATCTTATGATTCTTTGTATTTCTTCAGTGTCTGTTTCATTTCTGATTTTGTTGATTTCAATACTGTCTCTCTGCCTTTTAGTTAGTTTGGCGAACAGTCTGTCTATGTTGTTGATTTTCTCAAAGAACCAGCTCTTGGTTTTGTTGATTCTTTGGACTGTTTTCTTAGTTTCTAATTTGTTAATTTCAGCCCTGAGTTTGATTATTTCCAGGCGTCTACTCCTCTTGGGTGTTTCTGCTTCTTTTTTTTCTAGGGCTTCCAGTTGTGGTGTTAAGATGCTTATGTGCGATGTTTCCAATTTCTTTTTAAAGGCACTTAGTGCTATGAATTTTCCTCTTAGCACTGCTTTCAATGTATCCCACAAATTTGGGTATGTTGTTCCTTCATTTTCATTGAATTTCAGAAACTCCTTGATTTCTTTATTTCTTCCCTGACCCAGGTGTCATTTAGCAGAGAGTTGTTTAGTTTCCACGTACATGTAGGCTTTTTGTTATTTCTATTGTTGTTGAATTGCAGCCTAAGAGCATGGTGATCTGATAGGATACAAGGTATTATTTCAATCATCTTGTATCTGTTGAGGCTTGCTTTGTGACCTACGATGTGATCAATTTTGGAGAAAGTTCCATGGGGTGCAGAGAAGAAGGTATATTCTTTCTTGTTTGGGTGAAAGGTTCTATAGATATCTGTTAGATCCATTTGACCCATGGCATTGGTTAATGATGTTATTTCTCGGTTTAGTTTCTGTTTCAATGCCTTATCCTTCAGTGAGAGTGGGGTGTTGAAGTCTCCCACTATTATTGTGTGGGGATCGATATGTGGTTTAAGCTTTTCTTGCAGATCTTTTACAAATGTGGGTGCCCTTGTATTGGGAGCATAGATGTTCAGAATTGTGATGTCATCTTGGTTGACTTTACCTTTGATGAGTATGAAGTGTCCTTCCTCATCCCTTTTGATTAATTTTGGTTGAAAGTCTATTTTGTTCGATACTAAAATGGCTACGCCTGCTTGCTTCTTGTGACCATTTGCTTGGAATATTTTTTCCAACCTTTTACCCTGAGGTAATGCCTATTGTTATGGGTGAGATGTGTTTCTTGAATGCAGAAGAATGTTGGATCTTGTTTATGCACCCATTCAGTTAGTCTGTGTCCTTTTATTGGAGAATTGAGACCATTGATGTTGAGAGATATTAATGACCACTGACTGCTAAGAGTCTTAATTTTGATGTTGTTTCCAGTTGAGCATTTGTGTAGTTGTGTTTTTGCCATGGGATAGTTATCTATTTCCTGAGTAGTTTTGGTTGTAGCTTGACCCTTTGGGATGGAGTTTTCCTTCTAGTACCTTCTGTAAAGCTGGATTTGTGGATAGGTACTGTTTGAATTTGTTTTTGTCATGGGATATTTTGTTTTCTCCATCAATGGTTATTGATAGTTTTGTTGGGTAAAGTAGTCTGGCCTGGCATCTGTGGTCTCTTAGGGTTTGCAGGATCTCTGTCCAGGCCCTTCTGGCTTTTATGGTCTCTGCTGAGAAGTCGGGTGTAATTCTGATAGGTTTGCCATTAAATGTTATTTGGCCCTTTTCCCTTGCAGCTTTTAATATTTTTTCTTTGTTCTGTATGTTTTGTATTTTGATTATTATGTGACGGGCAATTTTTTCTTTTCTGGTCAATTCTATTTGGTGTTCTGTAGGCCTCTTGTATGTTTATAGGCATCTCTTTCTTTAGATTGGGGAAATTTTTCTTCTATGATTTTGTTGAGAATAGTTTCTGGGCCTTGGAGTCTGATATCTTCTCTTTCTTCAATGCCTATTATCCTCAGATTTCTTCTTTTCATGGTGTCCTTAATTTCTTGGATGTTTTGTGTCAGGAGTTTTCCAAATTTGGCATTTTCTTTAATGGTTCCTTCAAGATCTGTGATTGTATCTTCTAGACCTGAGATTCGTTCTTTCATCTCTTGGATTCTATTAGAAAAGCTCACCTCTGTATTGCTCGCCTTCTTTTCTGAGGTCTCATGTTCTCATTTTTCTTCTGTCTGTGTGTTTATCATTGAATCCATTTTCATCTTCAGATCTTGAACTGATTTTTTTATTTCTTTCATCTGATTGTTTGTATATTCCTGAGTTTCTTCCATTGCCACTTTATAGGTCTTCAGAGCTTGAACTGTTATTTATTTCTTTCATCTGGTTGTTTGCATTTTCCTGAAATTTTTCCAGTTCCACTCTATGTGCTTCTGTTTCGCTGCGTCTTCCTGTATTTGATTACGAATTTTATTTGTTTCCTCCATTATCATCCTCATTACCAACGATTTGAGGTCATTTTCTTGTATTTCCATTGTATTTGAGTTCTCTGGGTTGTTTTCTTTGGGAGAGCTGGAAACTGGAGATGCCATGTTGTTTTGGGGTTTTTTTGCATATGCTTTTACGCTGTCCTTTAGACATCTTGCTGTCTTTGTTTTTGTTGAGTAGCTTCCAGAGTTGGATGGAGGGAGTCTGATGATAGATTCACTTGTTTTCTCACGATTTCCATAGGCTGCAGGCTCTGATGCTTCACTGGTGTGGATGGCAGGAGGTTAGCCCTGTCGTTTTGGACTCTCACAGCCAGTGATCCTCAGCTCCCCTGTGCTGTGGGTCCTGCAATCGTTCTGGGTCTCTGAATGAGCATTGGGTCAGGCCAAGGTATACACAGCCTTCTGGGTCCCCTGCCAAGTACAGCCAGAGATACTGGGCCTGAACCACGCGCAGAGCTCAGCTAGATTCTCAGGGCCTGAACCTCCTGCCGAACTCAGCTAGGGATTCTTGGCCTAAAATGCACACAGGGTCCAGCCAGAGTTTTTGGGCTGGGACTGTGCAACAAGCTCAGCTAGGGGCTTTTGGCCCAAAGTGCATGCTGTGGTCAGTTATTGACTCAGGGCCCGAACCATCCACCAAGCTCAGCCAGGAATTCTGGATTCAAACTGCACACTGTGTCCAACCCGAGTCTTAGAGTCGGGACTGTGCCAAAAGCTCAGCTAGAGTCTCTGGGCCAAACTGTTTGCCAAGCACAGTTAGGGACTCTAGCCCCAAACTGCATACCGACCTCCACCCAAGTCTCCGGGGCGGAATTGTGCACCGAGCTCAGCCAGGGACTCTGGACGCACACTGCGCGCTGAGTTCAGCCCGGGACTACGGGCCTAAGCTGTGTGGATAGTCCAGCCAGAGTTTTAGGGCCGCCGAGCCTGTGCGCACAGCTCAGCTAGAGTCTCTGGGCCCAATCTGCCCGGCAAGTCTAGCTAGGGCCTCTGGGCTGAATCTGCTGCTGACCTCAGCCTGCGTCAGTGCCCCAGAACTGCCCGCTGAGCTGAGCTAGTGCCTCCAGTGGAACTGAACGCTCCGCCCAGCCTGCGTCACAGCAGGGGAGCTGTGGCTGAGCTAAGCTGGTGCCTCAGGCAGAATTGCTGAGCTGAGCCAGCATCTCCATGGCACTGCACACTGAGCTGAACCTGGGACTCTGGGGCTGAACTGTCCGCCGAGTCCAGTTTTGGTCTCAAGGCACCACGCGACCCAAATCCTGTCCAGAGTCCCTCTCCCGCAGCAACTCCCACCAGCCACCACACCAATCGACTCCACCAGAAGGTTCTGAGCTGCAAACCTCAGCCACCACTGCTGCTGAAGCTAGTGCCGCTGGTGCCGCTGGTGCTGCTGGTGCCTCTGCTGCTGCTGCTCCAATCCGAGAAAATCCATGCTCCTCCTGTGAGCAGGGGCACGCAGGTCCTCCGCACCCTGGTCCCTCCGAACCGTGGAGCACTCCTGCTGCCGTGGTGTGGGGACTTTGGTGTTCCTGGCTCAGAAATCTGTGCAGTTCCCTGAATTGTTCACTGGAGCTTCCAAACATGGTCCACACTGCTCGCCGCCATCTTGGATCCTCAAGAATACTCTTTCTTAAGTGTGTCAACCACCTATCCAGGCAGCGCACAGTGAGAAACAGGTAGTAAGAGTAAATTGCCTATCCCCGGAGTTCTGCCAGCATGTGGAGCTCCAGGTGCACATTAGAAGCTCCAAGTACTGAGATCCCATGAGCTTAACCTAAGCAATAAAGGAGACATTCCACTTTGTTTGCTTGATTGCTTGCTTGTTTTCGAGACAGGATTTCTCTGTAGCCTTGGCTGTCCTGGACTTGCATTGAAGACCAGCATCTTTTCAAAAAACTCACAGAGATCTGCCTGCCTCTACTCCTGGTTGATGGGATTAAAGCCACCTTGGTAAACCATTCTTAACTCAGATAACAAAGAGACTATTTGCCAAGGGCTATACTCCCAAGAAAATTCAGGGGGTGCTGGTTTGTTGCTTGTGTCACTATCTCATCTTTAACATAATTTCCCTACTCCAGACAGAATCCTCATCCAGTTGCCTTGAAAGCTGTGACTATGGAGTGACTACCAATACTGTGGTGACCTCTTTAGAAGACTGTTTTTGTCACCAGAAAATAAATAATCCCCGAGATGGCCTCGCAAAGAAATCATGCTCCCTCTCTGAGCTTGCCATAGCTGTAGACAGTTAGGGGGTGTCGCTTTGTTCATAGTTAGGATGATGGAGGTTTCTGTGCAGTTGTAGTTTAAGCTTGCGAAGGTAAAGTAGATAGAGGAAGCACCAGACATCAGCAATGTGATAGATGTCTGTCATCATCTCACAAGCTGACACACATGGCCATTAACTTAGAGCATTGGCAGCTCTTCCATTTACAGCTTCTTTTTCTCGTTCAGCCTCTGTTTGTGGAGGACATTTTTGGAGAAGCTGGAGCATGGTTGACAGATAATTGGTAAGATGATTTTCACAAACTGGCTGTGAATAATTCAAAAGCAAAGGAGTCCTCAGCAATCAAAAGTATGTCGCGGAGTCTACACTCTGTCCTCGACTTGGTCCCCTGTTTGGTTTTGTTTGGTTTGGTTTTTTTTTTTTTTAAGCAAAACATGTTGATATGACTGTACGCAAACCTGGCCTTTTAAGTTTCTAAGTGTTTTCCATTTATCATTGTCCTGATCTTTATAGAGATTGATGTTTCAACTAAAGTTGCCCTTTTGTTCTTTGGAGATTTTTTTCGGGTAATACTTTACTGTGCACTTGTAAAACTGCCAATCCAAAAAGATAAACCTTAATTGTGTTTAAAGAAACAGCAAGTAGCAATATAAGCCATGTGTTACCAAAATAGGTTATTGATTCCATGAAATGTTGACTTTTCTGCTTCTATCAGCATCACTAGGAACAGTTTTACCTAAAATGCCTTAATAATACGGATTGCATATGGCCTTTAACTCATTTATATTATTTCTTAAAAGAGGCATTAAAAATACCAAGTACTTTTCCATGTAATCAGAGCCCATAAATGGTAGTTTCTCTTCGCACATTATGTCTGCCTTCTTATTCATTTATTCAATAATGGTTTTTAACTAACACTCTACAGTGGCCTTCAGATTAAGTAACAAGTTGTGAATTATTTGAAGTGTGTTTATATCCAGCACGGCAGGATAAGAATTAGCCCCTTTGAAAGCAGATTTGGAATCCTGATCACCCAGAATCATTCTGGACAAGGTTCAAAGTCAGCCCTCTGCCTCTGCCGAACAATTCTACTCAATTAATTTGCTCAGCACTCTCCTGCATAGCTTCCCCAGGCAGACAGAGAGCTTGCTTTAGGGTTCTTCCTCTGTGTCTAGGCCTCACTCGTAGCCATGATAGTGCCGAGCACTCAGCCCTAACAATCCCTTTTCACCAAAGCTAAACCGGGAAGCCTGGGTACGGAGTGTTCTGACCTCAGCTACACCATGGCTATTAAAAAAACAGCCAGACATTCCTCGGCATTTCATTTGATAATTTGCTTTACAAAAAGGGAACATCTTCTGTGCGATAAGATAGCTTTTTTATTCCTTCTCCCAAAGAACTCATGGTCCCTGACTGCTAGTAAGCCAGTGTAATGCTGTCTGTCTTGAGGTGCTGCCTCATAGTTTTAAGATGATGTAATAACATGTGGCCCTGCAAACTTCTCAAATGGCAGAGTCATGTCATAGAACAGTAATGCTTCTGCGCGTTACAAGAATTCTCTAGAAAGTCAAGTTAAAGATATTAACCCCCAACAACTATCCAGCTGATAATTTTTGTGAAGTTCTAGCCAGGCTACAGCAAGAGCTGCTACAGTGTTTCTGATGAGCATCTCAGAGAAAGAGCTACTGGATGAAACACCAGCACCCATTAGCCACTTTTTCTGTGTCCAGTGTGGAAGCTATTCCTCTGAGGTTTCCAGAAACCTCAGAAGTCCCAGTGATACTGATAACCTTCACCCAAAGACATTTATAAACCGCATGAATACATGAGCAGATATTGGATTTTGTGGGGATTATAAAGGGTGACGCTGATTGGCCATGAGCAGGCACAACAGTTCCATGAAGAAAGGACGTTAGAACTGATCATGATAGCCTGCATCATGATAGCCTGCCTTAGCAGGCTACCAAGAAGAGACTTGATATCCTATGAGCATATACAGGGGGAGGAGGTCCCTCTCCGTCACAGTCATAGGGGAGGGGAGTAAGGGGGAAATGGGAGGGAGAGAGAAATGGGAGGATACAAGGGATGGGATAACCATTGAGATGTAATATGAATAAACATAAAAAAAAAGAACTGATCATGATAGAGATGTTGTGGGTGGATGCAGAGGAGGAGACAGAGGACCCTAGGAAGATGATCCTCAACAGGCCATGGTGGTGAGGAAGCAGAGGAAATGGAGCCTGGGCAGGCTGGCAGAGGTTCCCATGTGTGTTTGTAAAGCTTGCTGTAGTGCGTCCTGGAGCTCCCTCTAAGGAGAGAAGTGGAATAGGACAAAGCCCCAAGCCACATCATCCAAACTCAGTCATTGGTCATTAAAATGCTTATATGTTAAGATATAAAAATAGAAACACATAAAACCACAGACTGTGGCTTTAATTTGGAACTTTTTTTTAAAAACCGGGTTTCTATGTGTAGCAGCTCTGGCTATCCTGGAACTCACTCTGTAGACCAGGCTGGCCTCGAACTCACAGAGATCCATGTGCCCTTGCCTTTCAAGTGCTGGGATTAAAGGCATGTGCTACCACCTCCCGGCTTAGTTTGGAACTTTCAACAACTTGCCTTAGTAGTTTCAATGCTGAGTTTTTAAAATTGTAGGCACCATATCGAATTGCATTTCTCTGAAAATGCCTTAAAGTACATGGACTTCCCATTTGCAAAAATCACTTTAAGGTAATCAAGGATTTCCATTATGAGTTGGAAAGGTAGAAAGGACTGAGGGAGAAAACACGTTCAAAGGAAGACACAGTCCAAATGTCACTGTGGTCATGTTTGCTGGTGTTACACATCTATATGTGGAAAGAAAGGGTATGGAAGCTGGTGGGTTTTGGAATTAGCAAAAGGTTAGCTCTCATGACCCACCCTACTTGTTTAGACTCACTAACTATACACTTTCAAATTCAAATTATTTCCACTGAGTAAAAGGAATCTGCCAGCTTGGAATTCCTCTCACAACTTTTGCTGGATAAATCATTCGCAAGCAGATGTGGTCTTAAGTCGTCTCTTCTACCACAGAGCTACACTGACTTAAACTTGGCCTTCTGGGGGAATCTATGTCTTTTCTTACAAGTTCCCTGCAAGTGCTTTAAAGGCAGACTTAACCCTACAGTTCTCGGTACATCCTCATACCCTCGCAGTCCCTGGGCATTTGTTTTTCACTGATAGACGTCGCTTAGCAAAGGCGTTCTTGTTCTCTACTGCATGGCAGTGTCCACCTCAAGCCTAGGACCATAGGGCTGAGCAAGTCATTGGCTGAACAGTAGTAACTGGAACATAGCAGATAGTGAGTGCGTGGGTCACCAAGTCAATGGACTCTGTACCACAAACAGGTGGAAATGCCGGGAAACTTGATCAATCATTTAAGCTATCTTATCCCCAAAGTCATCAAGGTAACAGAGGTCAGCCTGACAGAATGCCTAATGAGACAAGAAAATGGAAAATGTGGACTAAAGCTGGCTTTCTGGGGATCTGTGTCCTCCAGCCCAGCGCTACAGACACTTAGCGCGTGGTTTTGGAATCTCAGCAAGAACTAAGCCAGTTGTTGGGTCATAGAACCAACGTTCCTTTTCTTTCTTTCTTTCTTTCTTTTTTTTTTTTTCTTTCTGCCTTTTTTTTTTTTTCCTTTGAGACAAGGTTTCTTTATGTAGCCCTGGGTGTCCTAGAACTCTGTAGACCAGGCTGGCCTGGAACTCAGAGATCTGCCTGCCTCTGCCTCCTGAGTGCTGGGATTAAAGTCGTGCGCCACCACACCTGGCTTAATTTTTTTTCTAAATAAGAACTTTAATGACCCACCCGCTTCTCATTTCTCTAGAAGGGACTAGGCTTCTTATATAATGTAAATTCCCAAAATGTAAGTGTGCAAAAAAAAAAAAAATCATTACTGCAGTTTTTACTAAGATCTGAAATACTGGGTGGTGATTGACTTAATTCACAATTCGTTTCCTAGGAAGGAATAAAATTATCACAGAATGATATTACTCCATGTCATTTCCTTTTATTTGGTGTCCAGTACTATATTGAAACTATGGGGTTTTTTTTTTTCTTTCTCATATTATGAGGAAAGCAGAGCATGAAGGTAGAAACTATCTTCTCAATGAGAAAAGTCCAATCCAATTTCAGATCATGCAGCTTTATGAAAGAGAACCGTATTTGGCCATTGATGAACCAAATGAAATCTCTCACTCTCTTTCTCTGGAAGGACAGCATTCAAATAAAATAATAACAAGCCAGCCAGGGTGGCAATTCTTTCGTACGCAGGAGATGCATTATGCATTCTGCAAAGTCTCAGACCAGAGTTGGGATATATGAGTTAGTGCAATACTGTGAGTGGTTTTTACTGTCCTTTTTTCTAATGAAGAAACAAAGACCTGCATTGTTCATCTCCTTTGGGCCCACGGGCTCAGAAAGACCCCCTTGGGACACAAAGAGGGAAGGTAGAGAACACAACTCCCTGAAACATAAACGTCTCCTTTCTGAAGCTGAAGAGCAAGCCCTAAGACCCGCTCCATTAATGACACTTGGCAGCCATTACCTCACCTCCTGCATGATTTGTCCAGACCTGCAGTGAGTTCTAGAACTTTCCCGATCTTTCCCTGAACTATCCCAAAGGCATTCGAACCCTACACTTCCCAGTGTGTGTCACTAGGAGATGGCAGGCACTTAGAGAATGAGTGGCTGCTTTGAAGCAAGTGCACGCAAGGAACGGGAACTGAGGATTGCTGCTGGTTGCTCTGTTGTAAGAATTAGATGACACTTGGATAAAAATTTTATCAACAGCATCATCGCTTCTACTTAGGCATAAGGCATGTGAGCATAGCTCCGTCCTCAACTGTCTCCATTTGTACTTGTTTGCATTGCCTGCAAACTGTCTTTGTGCAGATACCAGCTAGCATCCATTTGTCCAATTGCATATGCTTAAAAATCCTAGCAACGTCACCAAGTAACCAAGTCACCCATGTATTTTATCAAGTAGAAATGGTTAGCCTTTTTCAAATGCAGTATTCCACTAAGGGCCTTTCCCTCTGCCTTGCCCCCAAGCCAAAGTCTCCCCAAGGAGAAGTTTCCAGGCAAATGTGTTGTTTGGTATTTTGTTTTCCTTACTGAATCCTTTGACCATTTCTGTTTTGGATTTCAGTTAGTCAGCTCATACAGTTTATCCTTGGTCATTCCACTGAACTCTTTGTAGCCATCCAGAAAAGCATCAGACATAATTACTACTTTATCTACTCATGAGAGATTTTTCCTAAGTACAAGAGAAATAAGCTTGAGTTATAGTTGAAGAACTCATTTATGAAAACTGAACAGGGGGGCTGGAGAGATGGCTCAGAGGTTAAAAGCACTGTCTGTTCTTCCAAAGGTCCTGAGTTCAATTCCCAGCAACCACATGGTGGTTCACAACCATCTATAATGAGTTCTGGTATGCAGGCACACATTTGGGCAGAATACTGTATAAATAATAAATGAATAAGTCTTTTTTAAAAACTGAACAGGATATGTGTAATAATATAAATGTATATATAAAAAATAAAAAATATTTCATTAAAAAATCATCAAAAAACTGAACAGAAGAGAGAAAAAAGCAGATCATTCAAACATAAAAGAGTACTTCCTTCTCCCTCTCTTTCCTCAGAGTGGAGCTCTGTACACACAGTGCTTATTTCACAGAATACTCCCCACGTGTGAAATCTTTCTCTGCCAGCTCCCCTCTCTCTGCATTCTTCTCTGTCTTCTAATTTGTGTCTATGCATTCCCGCACTGTTACTCAGGAAGCTTGCAGTCACACAGAAACAATTAGACGGACCTCAAATGATACTTGGAATTTGGTGGTTTCCACCACCACCATTTTAAAAGAAAGTGCCTTCCATTTTTCATTCGGAACAGCATTTTGCCTTTCCGCTTTTTGTCCCTCCAAAGCATGCTGACACCATAATGAGCTAAGTCAGCCTTTCCTATTTTCTGATCTGGCTCATTAAAATGGGCTTGGTTTTCTCTGTGCTAGTCATTCGGGTAATGTTGTTTTCTTCTAGTGAGCATCACACTCACTTAACTAATGTAAATTCATTTTTAAATTGTATGTTCACATGGACAATTGGCCCAGAATATATTTTTAATGTTACAACTTTGCTATAGCATTGCAGGAAGCATTTTAATCTACACATTTAAACTCTATAGGAATATGAAGTCATATTCTTCCCTAAATGCTTTTAAATTATTTATAAAGATTCCCTCAAGTAAATATGCTGAAACTGCTAGTGATCAGAATGAAAATTGTTAGTTCTTTGAACGTGATTACTATTTAATTATTTTATACTGCTAAACAATTGACTTGCTGATATAATGAGGCTCAAAAAAAGTGCAGAAGAAGGCTGGGCATGATGGCACACCCCGGTGATCCCAGCATTTAGGGAAACAGAGGCCAGAGGATCTCTGTGAGTTCGAGGCCAGCCTGGGCGACAAAGTGAGTCCAGGACAGCCAAGGCTACACAGAGAAACCCTGTCTCAAAACAAAAAAAAAAAAAAAAAGAGAGAGAGAGAAAAAAGTTCAGAAGGAAAAAAAAAAAACCCCTGCACTTGACAAAGAAATGCTGAGTTCTAAATTTACCATGTTGAACTCCACAGTCTCTCCTACTTCTCGCCCACTTTAGACAAGTACTTGATGGTTTATTCCTGGGAACTTGCTTGAATATGAGACCTGTCTCTTGACAAATCATCATATCTACATTCCCAAATTTAGAGGCCATTGCTGAAAACTCTATTAACGCCTGCTGGTTCCCTTCCATCTTCCAGCCCCCTTTGAGTACAACCTTTCTGGATCGCAGTGAGATGAGAGTCATCCTTTCTGGATCGCAGTGAGATGAGAATCATCCTTTCTTCTCCTATGTTGAACTTTGAATGGAGAAGGGCCTATATCTACCTCCAGAAGTCAACTTGGACCTTCCTCCTTATTCATTTGAAGAGAGACCTAGAACTTAGTTCTAAACCCACTTGGCTCATCCCACTTAGAATTTTTAGGACAGGAATTTCACCTATTCTATCTAATCAGAGTAAACTTGGGCTTTCTTGGTGACGTTGTGTGTAGATTCTTTTTCCTTGGATAGTATTTTGCGATCATATGGGATGCGGCAGTGCTGTTATTTGTATTTTGAAGAAGAAAACCTAGAAAGGCCAGCAAGATGACCATGTGTAGTTCTGACACTGTAGAAAAGACGGCAGAGATACGGGCAAAGCTGGAACCTGCTGACATCACTGAATTCATATTATCTATGAACCCCATGTGGTAAGGATAACCCACAAGATTTCTTTTTCCAATTCCTTATCTTCCTTACATCCATAGATAGGAGTGTGGCCATGATAGGTAGGTAGTTTGGGAGAAGGATGCAGGCTCTTCCTACCTTGCTGTCCTGCTGCTCCGTTACACTGTTATCTTTGCCTTGGTGAAGCAGGGACAAGGTACTCCCTCACCCACTCATCATATCCGTGTCTTAAAGAAAAGAGAGGGAGTTATTAATCTCATGTCTATTGATATTTTGAACTTCATCTTTTCTGTTGTGGGCTCTCCTGTATGTATAGGATGTTTAGCACAATCCCTGCCCTTATCCTAAGTTTCCATGGCATCTTTCTTTTTCCTTGTGGTGACATAAGAAATGCAATCAGACACTGCCAGAAGTTTCCTGCACCAAGAACTACAGTTTGAGAGATAACTCTATGGAAGTTTCTTACATCACCCCTAAGAATCAGGAGGTAGCCAATTAGCCATAGTGGCTCATAGAAGATTTAGAGGAAATGTGGGTAACTGGATAAATTGTTCTCACTTTAAACTTCAGGGTTCTATTACCCAAAATTAAGTAAGAAAGGGATTTCAGGGGACATTCACTATCCTGCCACAAAACCCCACTTCTAGACTTTTCTGTCATATGAAGCCAATAAGGGACCTTCTTATTTGAACTATTTAGAAATGCTTGTCCAATCACTAGAGCCCTAACTAATGTGATTGTCATATTCTTCATCCAGTCACGTAAGTTGAATGCAGTGTACATTATCCAAAGAATAAAGGATAAAATGTACCAGCTCAGATGGCATTGAACAGAGCAGCTGCAATGAGGCTGCTTCTTAGCAAGGAAGTCTTTGAAATAGAAGGCCATGGTCACCAGGGCCCACGGTCACTGTGGTAGTTAAGAAAGAAGACAGTATCATTATGCAAAATTGTCAGAATTAAAACGGCAGGCATCAGGCTTTATTCAGCTTTGAACTGCACTTTCTAGTTCTCGTTGTAAATACAAAAAGCCTTTAGTGGCTCCTTTATATGTCATTGCTTACAGCCTGCTGCTCGGCAATTATATTTCTATGAAGTTAGCACAACTTGACATTAGAACTGCCTCAGGGTAGAAAGGGGTGGCAACGTTCTAGGGTTTCAAGGTAAAGTACAGAATAGTGATGGAGCCTTGCCGATCTTACCAGTAGTTGGCCTTCCCAACGTTCACCGCTTAAGATACAGTTCTTGGTTCAGAACCTTGTTTTCCCTAAAGGAGACTGTTTTTAAGTTATTCAAGTAGCACAGAAATCCTCCAATACAAGAAAAGAAAAGAAACAGACAGAAAAGGCTGCATGCAGGCAAAGAGGATCTTTGCAGACTGAGAAGATGCTAATTGCTCGTTCTATAGAGATTCTTCAGGGAAGAGGGCACTTTTAAGTTGAAGTTAAGATGGGAACGGGAAGTCCAAAGCCGTGGCATTTACAGCTCCATGTGACCAACACTGAGCCGCCCCGCATGAGAGACAAAGCAAAGGCTAGGATGGACCAGACATACCCTGGTGGGGTGCGGTTAAAAACTGTTAATGGGTGATGTGGTTACACATGGCTTTAGCAACTGCATGAAGGATTGCTTGACGTCAACGACTGCACATGGAATTTCTGGTCTTGAGCAGTCACAGTGGATTAGGAGGGACTAACCAAAGAGAAATATGAAGGAGCAAGTGAAAAGAGTGGGCCCTTCTGGAAACACTGACGCTATTTGGAAGTCTTTGCTTTAATCCCCTTTGCCATACAACATATGCACGGGCTCTCAAGATTAGAATGTTATGTCTTTGGAGGGGTCATTATTCTGCCTACCATAATTATGAACAGTAGCAACACACACTTTAATTTGGTATACTAAAAGGGCTTGTCAACATGTAGGTTTGAGAGCGGTCTCGCTAGAGTGTCCTGAAAAACCTCCAGGTCAGAAGAGCCACTATGACAGAAGGGAGATAAAAGTCTGGCCAACATGATTTCCAACAAGAGAAAACAAAGCCAAATGAGAGCCCTAACTATGACCCAGACCACCAGCCATGGTGTGTGTGTGTGTGCGTGTGTGTGTGTGTGTGTGTGTGTGTGTGTGTGTGTGTGTGTGTATGTGTGTGTGTGTGTGTGTTATGCATATGTGAGCACAGGCACACCTGTACCATGAAACTCATGTGGAGATGAAAGGACAACTGTGTGGATTCACTTCTGTCCTTTCTTTCTATGGGTTTTAGGAATAGGATTCAGGATTAGGTTTTTCTGATGCGGGTCCCCAGTCTATCTTTTTTATTTAAGTTGCATCCAAAGATCATTAGAAATTAGAGATCACACAAAATGATCTTTCTTTATATCAAAGTTTTAACAGAAATGGACTAGTATTTGTAGACATAAATTAAACAAATGAAAGTCATGACATATCCAGTCTTGTGCCTGTTCGGGTGGCAGCAAACATCCTAGATGGTGTTGACAAAGGACTGTCAGTATTCAGATGAGGACGGTGTATATGCGGACTTGCTGCTGGGAACTGGAGGAATCCACAAGCCTCAAGGACACAGAGTGCCTGAGGGGTAGCCCAGTTGCATCGCTTGCATAATTCCCCACACTATTTACATATTTCCAAAACCCCAAGGGATGTTCCAATACCATGCCTAGTGTCTAGCTGCAGAACTCAGGAAAAGCCACATTATTAAGTCCCATTACAGCCTATTGTATCATTTCCATAAAATTGTATCTTATGACACAATTGCCTAGAATTTTAAGCCACCAAGTCACTGGGAGAGAGCAAGGATTTGCTTTGCAGATTAGCCCCTAAA